>NC_135748.1:39280000-39605000 GCF_041903045.1 Epinephelus lanceolatus
GTTCCCTAAATTTTTGTTGCTTTCCCCAAAATGTTTCAATATTTCCTAAAGTTGTTGCATTTCCTAAAATGTCGTTGCAATTTCTAACATGTCCATGTGTTCCCTAAAAGGTTTTTTGCATTCCCTAAAGATTTTGTTACTTTCCCGTTCCCTAAAATGTTGTAACATTTCCTAAAAGTTGTGGCATTTCCTAAAATGTTGTTTCCCAAGAATGTGTGCATTCCTTAAAATGTTGTGGTCCCATTTCCTGAAATGTAGCTGCATTCCCTAAATTTTTTTTGCGTTCTCTAAAATGTTTTAATATTGCATATAGTGTTTGTTTCCTAAAATTTCTAAAATGTTGTGGCATTACCTAAAAATTGTGTAAAATGTTGCTGTGTTAATTAAAATCCGTTTGTGTTTTCTAAATGATGACACAAACATGTTGATGTGTAGCAGGTGTAATGTTGACCTTGTTCACCGTCTTAGTTCAGTGTGATCTCGTGCTAACATGAGTTAAGCGTTAGTAAACACAGAGTCCAGGTGAGGCTGATGTGAGTGTCATTAGTTCTGCTGGTGTTTGGTTGAATAAGTATCAGACACATTAAATGCTGACCTGACGATGGCGTTAGATGAAATATGAGAGATTCACCAACGTCATCACAGTCCATCCTCCAGCTGTTGAGACATGTCAGTCGTCATGTTTTTTTTTGTTGTGTTTTGTTTTTCAGTTCAAGCCGCTGAGTTTTCATCTGCAGTGTCGACGCTTCAGTTCAGACTGAACAAAAGTGAGAGCTCATTGGACGAACTGCAGAAGAAGAACACAGGTGAGACAGAAAACTGATTTCTGCTCTTCAGCTCGAACCTTAACTACCTCACCTGGGATTTTTGTAACTGTTTACATATTCAACTTGCGCTTCAGCTGTTTACAGTCCACACACTTCAGCTGCAGCCAAATACTTAAACTCCAAGTGACAGTTCAGCTGCTTTCAGTTCTCACTAATATTTCCTTGCTGTCATGTCTCTGATGTTCACCAACACTTCAGCTGCTTTCAGCGCTTAACTTTGACACCAAAACATCAGATGCTTGTCACCTGTCAGGTGATCCTGTAATTATGAGTCCATACCAAAGTGTATGGACACTGGTGTGTGTTTCTGGTTGCCATGGTAACTTATTGCCACTGTCTTCACAGTTCTGGCAGCGGAGCTACCGTTCCTGCAGACAAGACTGAGGGCGACTGAGAGCACGGTGGAGCAGCTGAGGAGGAAGAGCGCAGGTCATCATCACTGTCATCAGATTTAATGTTATCATTATCAGAGTCTGTGAGCTGATACTGATGTAGAAGAGAGAGTGTGTGACTGGTGCTCAGTAACGCCCCCTGTGGCCTGTAGTGATGATTACAGGTCGATGTTAAAACGTCGGTCAGCATCAGATGATATGATGACAGGAGTGAAAACGTTTACACATAACTTGTGTCTATCTCAACATTTCAGTTTGAGTCCAACTCACAAAGTTAAAGACTGAAGCAGTTCACAGTTATTAACTTTTTTTTCCCAGCAATCTGTTTATTGGTTTATAACACCATACAAAGGAACATATAGAATACCGTAAAACTTCAAATAGTAGCCCGGACCATTATTTGCTAAAAATACTGAACTCAACAGGCCAATATTTGGGACAGGCCTTTAATGCCTTTCACACAAAACTTTTGTTCAGCAAAGATTTGAAATACAATCATATTGCTGATCTAAACCTGTATGAATATTACTGGTATAAAACTTAAGCTTCGAATATCAGTAATGAGCGATGTTATGGCATTTGTTTCAACGCACCTGAGGATAACAAGACTTTATCCTGTTAAAACAATACGCATAACTTGGATTAATATTTATGAAGAACACTTTTGATTCTTTTGATCAGTGGACCCGTACAGACTAAAGAAATATAAATAACTTAGCAGGTAATTGAGGAAAAGACACCTAATCTAACTTTATGACAACTTCAGACGAAGGGAGTCACCAAACTTTTCCGTCATGCTGGTGAATCTAAAAGACTAACAGTCTTCTCTCGTGCTCATGGTTTCAGTAAAATGAAATTAGATAAGCTAACGATGTGTAGCATCTCCATATTGACAAAAGTTTAAACATTTATATTTGTATTTGTGATCTCAACAGCTAACTAATGTTAGCTGAGGCGGGTAGTCGAGCAACTTGGTTTTATACATTCAAAGAACTTATATAAAAATGAACTGCTTGGCAACCAGACCAGGCCTCTATTTGAGACAGGCCTTTATCTGTCAAAATGCGTAGCTACACTGGGCTAGTAAAAGAGACTGGGGGTTAAAGTGGAGCTAGGCTTTTAATTGAAGTTTAACGGTACAATACGAATGTTTACAAACACCCTACAATTTCTTTAAAATATGCACATACATGGTGATAAGCTGTGTTAAAATAATTAAAGAATTATAGCACACACACACACACACACGTATACAAAAATAAATTAATAGGAACACAAACAGCAACAATAATAAAATTTAAAAAATTAAAAGGAAAAAGACGGAAAAAAAATTAAGTTTGAAGTACTATACAACAGACACGTTACATTTACTTTGTATACACCAAGTTTAAAAGGGTTTTATTGCAGAGCGTGTTACGTCCGACACACAAGATAAACCCTGGCCACTCAGATGTCTTGTTAATGGGCTCATTGACAGTTGTACTGACGGTGAGGAGGTAAAACAAACAGATAGTCTCTGTGTTTTTTAGTGCTGGCAGTCAGACTGTGTAACACTGACAGTGTGATGGAGGAGCTGATGAGGCAGACATCAGGTCAGATTCATTTCTCTGTTAATCCTTTTATTGATCAGGTAAAATATAAAATCTATGAAGATGTAATAACTGGTTTATGACAGACTGTAATGTAGCTGTAAACAGATTTAATGACGTTATGGCACATATCATCATTAATAAACACTTAAACTAGGGATGCACAATGATATCGGCATGTCATCGGTATCGTCCAACATGCTTTTTCTTATTTTGTAAAATGAATGAATATTACATAAACTGAAAAGTATTGTATTTCATGTCTCCATCTGCTGGTGGGCCATCACGATAAGAGTATGTACTGTATGTATAGTATGATGTTAATTCAACAACGGAATAGACTTGATGATTAGGTGAGGGAAAAAAAGTGGATATATTGATACCAGTTATCGGTCAAATGAGTTGTTACATCGGATATCGGCAAAAAAATCTAACATCATGCATCCCTAAGTTAAACATGTCTTTATATTTGCTCACAGCTTCATTATAGTGTGTTATAAACCATGTGTGCTTATTTTCCTGTGACCATGTGGGGAACATAGTTCTGATTAAAGAATTTTAAATCTCAGTTTAGAGGAAAGCTTTTGATTTAAGTGCTGAACTACACCAATCAGACAAATGTTACATCATTAAATACCATCACATGTTAATACAAATTACATGAGTTACAAATAAACACTGAGCGTGTTTAAAAGATTGAATGTTAAACAAACTTTTAACCCTTCATTTCCCAGCATTCTCCAACAGTTCATCTGAAGTGTCTGAGCTGGAGGAGCTGAGCAGGAACACACAAGGTGAACTGATCAATCAATAATCAGTCAGTAATCAGTGGCGCGTTCAGTATGTCATTGTTGGAATGATGTTGTATTTTGGTGAATACAAATCTGATGTCATGTCCACAGAGGCTCTAGTGCCCAAAAATACAAACTTACAGAAAATTAATAAGTGATTGAATAATCATTTTTATGTGTGTGTGTTCCAGCTCTGCAGAGTCGACTGAACTCTCTGGAGGAGAAACTGAACTCATCTGCTGAGAGAAACGAGCTCCGCTTCATACGAGGTCATTCATTTATTTATTCATTCGTTCACTGTAATTGTTGGTAAATAGTTAATATAACTATGTCAACTGAAATCAGACTCAGATCTGATTTGAAATCAGATTTCTTTATTGTCATTGTACAAACATACAATGAAATTCAGGTGTACTCATGGACCAGATTCATATATAAAATAAGTAAAAAAAATAGTAATAAAATTATAATACGAATAAATAAATAAATACCTCCATTCCACTCACATTCTACACAATTTGTAAACTAAGTACTACTAAGTAAGGAAATTTGTGTTTGGTAGATTATTTCTTTGTTGTAACAATGCTTCTTGGCAATAAATCTTATGCCGGAAAGCCTGTTTATTTTCCTTTTAAATGGTGCCACATTTATTAGGAACATGCATTTGTGGGATGAGCAGCAGAGTTGAGTATGTGGGTTGTGCCCATGAAAAATTTGCCAAATCTTCCCTAAAATGGTGTTGTGTTCCCTAAAATGTTGTTGTGTTCCCAAAAAATGATTTGTGTTCCCCAAAATGTTTTAACATTTCTTGAAAGTTGTTACATTTTATAAAATGTTATGTTCCCTAAAATAAGTTTCCGAAGATGTTTTTGTGTTTCCTAAAATGTTGTATTTTCTAAAATTTCTGTTCCATTTTAAATTCTATTTTTCTAAATAAATCACTTGTTAATTTTTATTTTCTGAACTGATTAATTTCAGATCAGGTATCAGAGATCAGCAGCAGACTGAACAGCAGCGAACTTCACCTGGAGGAGCTGAAGAGAAAATCTGCAGGTGGGTCACATGACACCTTGGTCACATGATCATTGAAGTCAGTGAAGTAGATAATTATTTTGCATGTTTTTCATGTTTTCAGATCAGACAGGGGGACTGAAGTCTGTAGAAAGACGACTGGAGGAGCTGAAGACACAAGACACAAAAAAATGTATTTATAATTATTATCATATGATATATAAAAAACGCATGATGTACTCCAAGCGTCTGTTAGATATTCATCAGCTCAGATATTATCTTATGTGACTCAGTGTTTAGTCAATTTGTCTCGATTAATTCTCTGTTATTATGGAACATGATTTCAGTTCAGTCAGCAGATGTTTTGGCTCTGACTGACAGACTGAGTGTGGGTGAACATCGACTGGATGAGCTGAAAACACAATCCACAGGTAAACAAATCAAACACACCCCTGTCAGTTAATACAGAAACTCAGCTACATTCATTTATGCCACTTTGTTAACATACAGAAATTAAAAGTCTTTAATGTTGTAGCTACATGATTAAAAGTTGATAAGAATACAGCAACATGAACTTTGAGTGCTTGACTTTTACTTTACCCAAGCAACAAGGAGATAGGCCAAAGTAGGTAGGCCATTCTTCAGATCGGGGATGTCACTTCCTGTACTTTCTCCATTCAGTTCAGGCTGATACAGTGAAGCAGCTGCAGGTCAGACTTGACTCTGCTGAGAGTCAAATACAGCAGCTACAGACTGACAGGAAAGGTAACTGAAGTACACACTGAAGTAAACAGAGAGGCTCAAAGAAAATGTTTTACTGCAGTTTATTTTTATGTTTCAGATCAAAACGACAAACTAAAGACGCTGCAGAGAAAACTGAACACGACTGAGAGTCTGCTGGACAAAATGAACGCAGGTACTACATCCATCTGTTCATCCACCAGTCAGTTCATCAGTCTAGAAGTCATGAAGGAATCACACATTACTATCAAACGTGAAAAAGACAATAATGATAATCAGACTGAACTCTTGAAAAAACTTTCTGATTCATATCTTACGGTTTTCTCTTTAGAGTTGGAGGTCAGACTGAGTGTCAATGAGACACAGCTGGAAGATCTGAAGACAGAAAATACAGGTGTCAGTGAAGGATTAACACTAACGGGATTGATATTAATGTACCATTAAATACAAATAAATTAACTTACCATGAAATCATCATTAAGTGATAAAGAATTTGGAGCATAACATTTTTTAGCTAATAAAAGGAAAGAGAAACATTTAGTGATTTTTCAAACAGAAACTTTTGAGGATCCAAAATGGTTCCCAGAGGAACTCCTTTATAAACATGAATGAACCCTTAACTGGTTTCTCTTTAGAATTGGCAGTCAGGCTGGGTGTCAGTGAAAAACAGCTGGAAGATCTAAGGACAGAAAACACGGGTAACACTCTGAACATTTAAAACTAACTGTAAATTAAGAATTAATTAACCCTGAAATTATTATCAAGCACTGAATAGTTTGGTGTTGAGTCAAAGTTTTTAGCTAAAAAGAAAAAGAGAAACATTTAGTGATTTTTCAAATATAAATTGTGGAGGACCCAGCATGGTTCCCTGAGGAACTCCTTTACAATCCCAAATGAACCCTGAACTGTTTTCTCTTTAGAGTTTGAGGTCAGACTGAGTGTCAGTGAGAATCAGCTGGAGGATCTGAAGACAGAAAACACAGGTAACACTCTAAATATTTAAAACTGTTTGTATTAAAATGTACACTGAACAAAATGACAAAAAGTGAAAAGTAAACTTTTTTTCTAGTTCAAACAGTGCATGTAGTGATTCTTCAAACTGAAAATGTGGCGGTTTCAGCAAGGTTTCCTTAGGAACTCCTTTATCACTCTGATGGTTCTTGTGGGAACCTTTATGATCAAACTGTAATCACACTCAGTGGCCACTTTATTGTGTACACCTGTAGAATTTCATTCAGTCCAGTTTAACAGCACCACTAAGTATGTATAGTTGAATTAACAACTCTTGGAATGTTGTAACAAAAATGAACATAAATAAACAAAAATAAACATGACTGAACCCTGAATTGTTTCCAATTTAGAGTTAGAGGTCAAACTGAGTGTCGATGAGAAACAGCTGGAAGATCTGCAGAGAGAAAACACAGGTAAATGATAGAAACTGGTGTAAAAAGATTTGGATATTGTTAAATTGTTTGACTTCAAGAGACACATGTAGAGATTCTTCTGACTGTAACTAATATGGCTATTTTTTTAGAAAACTATTTAATTGAATTACTGACCAACAGGTGTCTCTGCCCACTTCCTTTACTTCTGCTTTATGTTGTTACATGTGCAACTACAGTGCACTGTGAAACAAAGAAACGTCCCCAGTTGTATGTTTGTGATTTATTTTGTGTTTTCAGTTCATTCTGTTCAGCTTTCCCTGATGGAGTCCAGACTGACAGCCAGTCACAACAACAGTACAGGTACAGTTATATTTATATTAACATTTATTAGTATGTATCTGATCTGGACTTTACTGAAGAATTAAAATCCAGACTCAGTAAATTTATAAATAAATAAAAATGTTTTTTGATCAGCTCTGGAGGTCGGCCTAAAATCTACTGAGACACAGCTAAAACAACTGGAGAATCACAGTGCAGGTAACACAATCAATTCTTAGTTATCACCTTTAATTAATCATTAATTTAACCTTTAAGTTAAACAAAAATGGTTACCTGTTCAGCTCTTGAGGTCAGACTGAGCGTCAATGAGAAACAACTGGAAGATCTGAAGACAGACAACACAGGTAACACTCTGAACATTTAAAACTAACTGTACGTTGATACTAATGTGTTATTATATATACATTAATTAACCATGAAATTAATATAACGTGTAAATTTGTTAAATAGTATAAGAAAGACATTCAGGGATTTTTTCAGACTGAAACTAAGGAGGATCCAACATGGTTCCCTGAGGAACTCCTTTACAAACACATTAACCCTGAACTGTTTTGTCTTTAGAGTTGGAGGCCAGACTTAATGTCAGTGAGAAACAGCTGAAAGATCTGAAGACAGAAAACACAGGTAACACTCTGAACTAACTTAATACTAATGTGTTATATAAATAAATGAATTAACTAACCATGAAATAATTATAAAGTGCTAACTAGTTGTGTGTAGATTAACAGTTTTTAGCTAAAAAGAAAAACATTTAGTGATTTTCTTTAGACTAAAACTGGAGGATCCAATATGGTTCCCTGAGGCACTCCTTTATGAACATAAATGAATCCTGAACTGTTTTCTTTTTAGAGTTGGAGGTCAGACTGATTGTCAGTGAGAAACAACTGGAAGATCTGAAGACAGAAAACACAGGTAACACTCTGAATATTTAAAACTAGATGGTGGGTAATAAATCTTATCAGATTAAAAAGAAAGTGAAAAGTAAACTTTTTTTAGTCAGACAGTACTTGTAGTGATTCTTCAAACAAAAACTGTGAAGGATCCACGAAGGTTCCCTGAGGAACTCCTTTATCATTTTGATGGTTCTTGTAGGAACGTTTATGATAGATCTGTCACTACAGGTACAGTTATGTTTATGTTAATGTTTTTATTAATATGTATGTATCTAATCTGGACTTAACTAAAGACGTTCAATCCAGACACAGTAAATTTATGAATAAATAAAAATGTTTTTTGATCAGCTTTGGAGGTCAGACTGAGATCCACCGAGACACAGCTGCAACAGCTGGAGAATCACAGTGCAGGTAACATTATCATCTTTTCATCATTACCTTTGTGATATCATTAATTAAACCTTTGAAATCAAATGTGAACGATTTCCTGTTCAGCCCTGGAGGTCAGACTGGGCGACAGTGAGAAACAACTGGAAGATCTGAAGGCAGAAGACACAGGTAAATGATAGAAATGCCTCCAGGGGGCACTGTGACACACAGAAAAGTCCAAAAGGTCAGAAGTTGTTTGTTTCTGATTTATTTTGTGTTTTCAGTTCAGTCTGCTCAACTTTCCTTGATGAAGTCCAGACTGGCAGACAGTCACAACAACACTACAGGTACAGTTATGTTTATGTTAATGTTTGTATTAATATGTATGTATCTAATCTAGACTTAACTAAAGATGTTTAATCCAGACACAGTAAATTTATGAATAAATAAAAATGTTTTTTGATCAGCTTTGGAGGTCAGACTGAGATCCACTGAGACACAGCTGCAACAGCTGGAGAATCACAGTGCAGGTAACGTCATCATCTTTTCATCATTATTATTATTTGTGATATCATTAATTAAACCTTTGAAATCAAATGTGAACGATTTCCTGTTCAGCTCTGGAGGTCAGACTGGGCGACAGTGAGAAACAACTGGAATATCTGAAGACAGAAGACACAGGTAAAACTCTGAACTTGAAAAAATAACTGAAGATTAATACTAATGTATTATTATACATAAATAAATTCATATAAGTTGACAAAGGGTTTGGAGTTGAGTCAAAGTTTACAACTGGAAAGAAAAAAAGAAACATTAAGTAAATTTTCAAACTGAAACACTGGGGGATCCAGTAAGGTTCCCTGAGGAACTCCGTCATTACCCTAATGGTCCTTGTAGAAACCTTTATGACATTTTCATTGATAGAAATTATATACTTTATCTGTTTCTATTACAGATCATTAAACTTTCTTTTTTATATTTTACCGTAGATTTTTGTTTGTTTTTTTTCTCATTTATTGTGTTTTCAGCTCAGTCTGTCCAACTTTCCTTGATGCAATCCAGACTGACAGACAGCCACAACAACACTGCAGGTAGGGTAACATTTATGTTAATTTTTTTAATCAACAATTATCTTTCTGATCTGGAGATTTTAAATCCAGACTAACTATATAAATGAATATAATCTGATTGTTGATTAGCTTTGGAGGTCAGACTAAGATCCACTGAGACACAGCTGGAGAATCACAGTGCAGGTAGCATCATCATCTTTTCATCATTACCTTTATGAGATAATAAATTTAACCTTTAAAATTTAACATGAACAATTTCCTGTTCAGCTCTGGAGGTCAGACTGAGCAACAGTGAGAAACAACTGGAAGATCTGAAGACAGAAAACACAGGTAACACTCAAACATTTGAAACTAACTGTAAATTAATACTTATGTATTATTACATATAAATGAATTAGCTACCCATGAAATTGTTATAAAGTGATAACGAGTTGGGAGTTAAGTCAAATCCAACATTGTTCCCTGAGGAACTCCTTTATAAACATGAATGAACCCTGATAGTTCATGTAGAATCGAAATATATGAGGATTCTACACAGACCCTGCTGATCCTCTGAGACAAGTAATAAATGGAAATAAAAACATTTAAATAGTATTTACATTATTTAAGTAAATACAATAAATATTATTATAACATTTTATAGAAACGTGTTTGTGCTGATTCTGTGTTTTCAGTTCAGTCTGTCCAGCTGTCCTTAATGAAGTCCAGACTGAAAGACAGCCACAACAACACTACAGGTAGAGTTATATTTTTTTAGATTTGTCTGTTTGATCTGGACTTTACTGAAGAGTTGAATCTTAGTAAAACTCCAAATGAAAACTGTTATGTTGATCAGCTCTGGAGGTCAGACTGAGATCCACTGAGACACAGCTGGAACAGCTGGAGGATCACACTGCAGGTAACATCACCAACTCTTCAATGTAAGTTTGTGTTTTATTAAATAACCGTCTTGCTTTGTTGAGCTTCAGTTGACTGATTTACCTGCTTACTTCTTCTCATGTTTGGTAATTATTTAATTATAAAACCATCAACTCCCTGATGTTTTTAACACCTAACAAGGTCCCAGTCAGGTTCTCCCAATATGACAGTTTGAGGGTTTAAAATGAAATCTTACATTTGACAGGAATTCAGTGTCATGAAGTCAGCACTCTTGTGATAAGAGAACACTGGGAAGTCTAAAGCTCCATTCTGACTTATTAGACTTACTCATATCACAGTCTGTAATAGGCATAATCATTCAGCTAGCAAGTAACGAAAGAGCTAAAGTACTTATAAAAGTACCAATTAATTCACAGGCAGGTAGTACAGATTGTTTCTCTCCGATTATAAATGATGATTTTGACGTTTACGGCGAGCCTTCACCCTCAGACTGCTTTAATAAAAATTACAGAGGACCCGAGGAGGTTCCCTGAGGAACACCATAAATGATTTTGAGACCCTCCTCTCCTTAAAGTAACTGTTTCTGTTTGGATTTAAGAGGAACGTTTGCTGATCAGCAGGTTATTAAAGTAAAATGTATTTAATAAACGGTTAAAAACTGATTTCAGTCCATGCAGCCAAGCTGTCAGCTGTCAGTCTGAGACTGGATGTCACTGAGGGACAGGTGGACAGATTGAGGACAGAAAACACAGGTGACCTCAGTTACATCATGTAAATAAATCAGCTGTTTGTTTTTTCAGATGTTTTAGTTTAATGTGATGTTTTCTGTTTCAGACAGACTGACAGCAGCTGAGAGAAACACTGAAGGTAACGTCATGTCTTTATTTTAATATATATATATATATATATATATATATATATATATATATATATATATATGTATACATATTTATATATGTATACATATTTATATATATATATGAAACACATGAGAACAAAGGTAAACTCTAATGTAGAGACTTATTGATTAATTGATCAGCTGACTGATAAAGTAGCTGTAATGAACACTGCAGTTTCCAGGGCATGCCAGTGGGACTTTAAAGCAATAGTGTTATTAATATATGATTGTTTTACAGTTATATTCAATTATTTTTTGTATGCTGTTTCCAGCTCAGTGGCCTAGTGGTAGAGTGTCCGCCCTGAGACTGGGAGGTCGTGGGTTCGATCCCTGGCCGGGTCATACCAAAGACTATAAAAATGGGACCCATTGCCTCCCTGCTTGGCACTCAGCATCAGGGGTTGGAATTGGGGGGTTAGATCACCACATGATTCCCGAGTGCGGCACTGCTGCTGCTCACCGCTCCCTCAGGGGATGGGTCAAATGCGGAGAACAAATTTCACACACTCAGGTGTGTGACAATCAGTGGAACTTTACCTTTACCTTTACTTTATTATTATATGTTTTTCTTTTAAATGTAAAGTTCATAATTTAGGCAGGTGAAAGTTTCCTCTTGACAGCTGGTTACTGTACCTAATTATAGCAGCGATTTCTTTTTAAAAACAACTAATATGGATCTTTAACAGAAGTGTAACAAACTCTCCAAATCAAAATGTAAATTGATTTGATTTTGATTTATTTATTTCGAACATTAAAAAAAAAAAAATATATATATATATATTGTAGAAGAAAAGTTCTACAAAACAGAGACAAACAATAAATCATGAACAGACTTACAAAGAGAAACGTAAATTACGGTTCATGTCTGAAAAGGAGTAGGAAGAAGCAACTTGCTTGTCTAGCCCCACCCATTATCCCAAACTATAAACTATTACATAAACACACGCTCCTCACCATGAATCAACCACACGTTTACACCACTACACATCTTTACACTTGATAACCAACATTACCCGGTGTATAAAAAGAAATCTGAAAATCAGTATTGGGAATACTGACTACAGTCGCACCCTGAGTGTGCTTTAACTTCCCTCTACTCATTTCTGTACCTTGTGAAGACACTGTCTTTGTACCTGTTTTTAAACTCTCTGATATCTTTACTTTGTTTGATTTCTTCAACCTGTGCATTCCACAAAATCACCCTACAAACTGATATACTACACATCCTTTTCAGAGTGGTGCAAAAACAACGTTGTTTCAAATTTAACTACTTTTTAAGTTGTAAAAAAACAGGTAATTAGTGTGTTCCCGATATCTAACATTGTGTAAAATTCGTATGGCTCTTTTGCAGTATGGATAATGGCTGTAGGGTGGTTTTGTAGTTGTTTCCTCAAACCTCAACACAATAATTTAAATTTGGCAATATCAGAGAACAGTACAGAGTATATAATGCTTTGTAGTCCAATATGTGTCTGGCTTTGCCCAAAACTGTAACACTCCTTGACAGCCTTGTTCTTACATATGCTATGTGGTTTCAGCCAGATTCTGTGGTCTTTAATCACACCAAGAAATTTGTTTTCGTATACTCCTGCAATAATAACATCGTCTGTCTTAATAAATACTTGAGTATTTATTTTTCAGTTTATAAACAGCATTAGTTTGGCTTTGCTCAGATTTAATGATGATTTGTTTGAGTCAAACCACATCTTTAATTTATTCAATTCTGATGTGACCACCTGCAGAAGCTGTTGTAAATTGTCACCAGGACAGAAAATATCTGTTCAAATATCTGTATATCCACATAACACAAATTTCAATATTTCAATATTTCTGATAAGTCTGAAATATTCCTTTTTTTTTTAAATGTCAAAAATGAAATGTACGTTCTTAGTAATAACATTATTCGTATCTGGAGTGAGGGGACGAATGTGTGGTTGAACCTGTTCATCAAAGATGTTCCGAGGACCAGTGATCAGGACTGAGGTCAGAGGTCAACTGCATAGTCACATGACTGCGAACCTGTTACTGAAGTGTTTCCTTTCTGCAGCTCTGCTGACACAAATCAACTCCAGACTGGAAGCTGCTGAGAACCTCGACTCAGGTGAGTCCATGATCTGACAAACAGGTTAAATCGGATGTTGAATAGGTACTGACATTTTGTTCATGTGACTGTGTGTCAGCGCTGCAGTTCAGACTGAATGCCACTGAAAACCAGCTGAAGAGACAAATCGAAGGTAAGAAAAAATTACCAGCATTTTACATTATTATTATTGTTATCATTATATAGATAATTTGTCTATTTTTTTTTAGGAATTTCTGTAAAATAGCTGCTAATATTAATTATGACAGCCATTTTTTATTTTTAGAAACTTTAATCTAAAACAAGTCATTGATTAACAAAACAATCAGTATTTAATTTTATGATCGGTCAGTTGTTTAGTCATATTTAAAGAGAAACTGTATTTCCTCTGTTCATCCTGCAGATATACAGATCAAACTGAGAGTCAGAGACGATTTGATCCACGAGCTGCAGAGTAACGTTACAGGTCTGAATTTATTACTTATTACTATGTATAAATTTATATTATCTGTGAACACATTATCAAAAACACATTGAATAAAGTAGAGTTTATTTATACATAAGAATATAGAACTCAGATATAAAAAATGTAATTATTATTGATGAGATGTTTGCTTGTTATATTATAATCTGTTATATAAATTTGTTTCAGCTCACAGCTTTGATCTATCAACTTTGAGAACTCAAACTAAAGGTGAAGATTCATAAACAGAAGAGCAACCCAACTTCAACATTTTAACTGTTTAACACCAAACAGCTAAATATTACTTTGGTTTGTTTTCTTGTTTTCAGATCTAGAGAGACAACTGAGTGATGCTGACCGCCTGATGATTAAGTTACAGACTGAAAGTTCAGGTGATTTACTTTCATCATTTATTATCAGGTGTTCCACATTTTAACAAACAGAAATTCTTCATGTTGGTGGGATTAAGATTATCTGTAATTCTAGTTTGAAATGTGTTTTAGAGTTCATTATTTTCATACAGATTAGAATGAGTGAGAAATATCGGGCTATGCCAAGCTAACGAATGAAATTGATGTTATTAGCACTTTTTTGTAATTTCAAGTATATTATTTGTTTCTAAATGTATTTACAAGCAGTCTGATAAAGAACCATAGGCCTATTACCTTTTTAATCTAAGATATTAGCTCAGATGTTAGCATGCTAATGTTAGCTTTGTCAGTTAGCCACACAATATACCTGCAGTTAGTGGCTGTAAATATTTAGTAAATACTTTCTGTGTAACACCTACTTTGTGTTTAATTCAGTGATCAAACTAAACTTAGTAAACATGAACGTTAAAAGTTAAGAACCCAATAAGCTGTTAGTGTCTGATTTATTTATGTTTTCAGTTCAGTCCGTTCAACTTTCCTCGATGGAGTCCAGAATGACAGACAGCCACAACAACACTACAGGTACAGTAATACTTACTTTATTATTTAATTAACACAAGTGTTAAATTAGTCATTAATGATTAAGATATTTACTGTTTCCTCTGTAGAGTTGGAGGTCAGACTAAGTGTCAGTGAGAAACAGCTGGAAGATCTGAAGACAGAAAACACAGGTAACACTCTAACCATGAAATTATTATAATGTGATAAAGAGTCAAGAACAGAGTCAAAATTTTTAGCTCAGAGGAAAAATATATCGAGCATCCTCAGACTGTAACTGTGGAGGATCCAACATTGGTCACAGAACCTGCTGAGCCTTTGACCTGAGAAATGATCCACCATTATTGAGTTTTACAATTTTAATTACATTATCAAACTAATTACAATGCTTAATATTATTGTTACAGTTCCATAGAGAACTTTTGTTTGTGCTGATTTTATGTTTTCAGTTCAGTCTGTTCAACTTTCCTTGATGGAGTCCAGACTGACAGACAGTCACAACAACACTACAGGTAGAGTTATATTTATATTACACTTTTATTAATATGTATGTTTTTGGTCTGGACTTTACTGGGGAGTTTAAATACAGACTTAATATATAAATGAATAAAACCTGATTGTTGATCAGCTCTGGATGTCAGACTGAGATCCACTGAGACATGGCTGGAACAACTGAAGAGTCACAGTGCAGGTAACACCATCAACTCTTCAATATTACTTTAAATTATTAATTAATTAAACCATGAACCCTGAACTGTTTTCTCTTTAGAGTTGGAGGTCAGACTGAGTGTCAGTGAGAAACAGCTGGAGGATCTGAAGACAGAAAACACAGGTAACAATTTGAGTTCAAATGGAATTATATATGGAGAAATAAGCAACCATGAAATTGTCATAATGTGATAGAGTCTGAAGCAGAGTCAAAGTTCTTAGCTCAGAGAAAAAACATGTAGAGAATCTTCAGACTGAAACTGTGGAGGATCTCTGATTGTTCCCTGAGGAACTCCTTTATAAACATGAGTGAATCCTGATGGTTCTTGTTGAACCCAAGAACATGAGTGTACTTCACAAAATCTGCTGAACCTTTGACTAAAGTAGTGAACCATCATGATTGAGTTTTACAATAGTAATTACTTTATTAAACTAATTAAAGTGCATAATATTACTGTAACATTTTCATAGAGAACTTTTGTTCGTGTTTTCAGTTCACTCTGTCCAAATTTCCTTGATGGAGTCCAGACTGACAGACAGTCACAACAACAGTACAGGTACAGTTATATCTCTATTAATACTTTTATTAATATGTATGTTTTTGATCTGGACTTAACTGGCGATTTTAAATCTGTTAATATTTAAGTAAATAAAATCTGACTGTTGATCAGCTCTGGAGGTCAGACTGAGATCCACTGAGACACAGCTGGAACAACTGGAGAATCACAGTGCAGGTAACATCATTAACTGTTCAATGTTACTTTTATTATTTACTATTGATTAATTAAACCATGAACCCTGAACTTTCCTCTTTAGAGTTGGAGGTCAGACTGAGTGTCAGTGAGAAACAGCTGGAAGATCTGAAGACAGAAAGCACAGGTAACACTCAGGACTCTAGCTGCATTTTTCTTGTAAGTTTTAAAAAGTTTTTGTCTTCACTTTGTTTTCTGATTTTTAGTTTTGAGCTTCAGAATTAATGAAACTGCGGATCGTCTGCAGCAACTCAAAAACACAGACTCAGGTTTGGACTCAGATTTTTTTTTTTTTTACAACTAAAGAAATAATCATGTATTTGTTTTAACCAGAATAATTAAAGTAATAAAAGTATATAACAGTAAGTTTAGAGAAATTAAAAATGAAGAGTGAAACTATGAAACAGTTTGAGCATGATGCATTTCAGAAAATAGAAACAATATAGATAGATTTTAAAAAAATTAATAGAAATAAGATGATTCACAAATACAAAATGGTTAACAGCTGTGTGTGTATATGAATATTTGTTTGTGACTTTAGGAGAGGGGTCAGCAACCTTTAATATCAAAAGAGCCATTTTGGACTAATTTAAAAAAAAAAAAAAAAAGCCTATCATCATTACGAATAGTTCTAAATCAGCGTTCATTTTTATGTTTTACCACAAAGTTGTTACTCTCCAGTGGGCCACTTATGATTATTTGGTACTCAAGCGTTGCAGTGTTGTCTATGAAAGCAAACAAATCTGTCCAAGCACTATCCAATTCTTCATCTGAGACTTCTTCTTTTTTGGATTTGTAATCAATTCCCAGCCTAGCTAGGTAAACTCAAAACTAGCCCTGCTATTGTTCACCAAAATTTAGGAAAAAGCTCCAGGATGTTGCTGTATGATGCACAATTAAGTTAAAGAAATGTTAAAAATATTTTTTTATTGAGTGTATAGGCTACACATTTTTACAACTGGAAAATGTTTCCCTTTGGTCTATAACAATGATAAATGAAAATTAAAATGTTAAAAATAGTTCTTATTCATTTACATATAATTTTTAATCAAAGCCACATAGAGCCACAGGAGAAGGGCTAAAGAGCTGCATGCAACTCCAGAACATCAGGTTGCCTACCCTTGCATTAGGATATATAGAATATATTGTGTTTTGCTTGTTCCTTTCATTTTAAATAAATAAATAAATCTAAAGAGAACAGTACAAAACTCTTAATGTAAAAAGGGTGGGTGCAATGAGCTGAGGCTTTGGCCTACACCTTTACGGTCAGATTAACTTGCTTTGGTTTGTTGCTGCTTCAGAAATGAATGATTCACTATTGTTATTATTTTTATCACTGTTATTACTATTTCTATTTTTTCTTGTTTATATTTGGTTTAAGTTGGAAAATGACCAACATAAATTACTAAAACAAGCAGTACATTCATTATATGCATGTATGGCAGGTGGATGAATCATAATGATGAAATGAAAGAAATTTAGAGTGACCAAATTGTTGAAGCTTCTAAATTATTATGTCACTGAATCATTTTTTGTTCCCAAATATCTTCATTTTAATAGCCCCCGGTAATTAATAGATTAATTTAGTGCATTAAAGTGAAGAAAATCATAACATTCTGTGAAATTTTTAATTATTAACAGAAAATGAGAGAAAAATGTTAATGTTAAATATTTAAAATTCCTTTAGGATGTAAAATATTTGACTCTTAATATATAAAAAAAGATTATTATAACTGTAACTTTCATTATGAAGTGTTTTTATTACATTAAAACTTTGAAGTGAAACTTTTTTCTTGCAGATGACCTGAAGGTGGCGTTCTCAGCTGGTCTTACTGATTCAGGATCAGTCGGACCGTTCAATGAGGAGAGGACTCTTATCTTCTCCAAAACCATCACCAACATCGGCCGTGCCTACAACCAGACTGCAGGTAAACTACGATCCTGACACAACGCTCATGGTTTACTGTCATGTTTAAAGTTAAAAATGATAATGAATAAAACTATCCTCCTGTTTTTCTGATAAACAAATTAAGCATTATTAACTCAAGGTTTTTTAGTTATTGATTCTCTGATGCCCTCAAACGCAGCAGCAGTTAGTGTGTATAATGACATGATGAATTTTGGTGGAGAATTCTTCGTGTTCTGTATTAACATAATAAATATGTATGTGGGTTCACATCACCCTGATCTGTGTCTGTCAGGCGTGTTCATAGCTCCTGTCAGAGGACTTTACTTCTTCAGCTTCACGGCTGCAGATTACCTGAAGGGTTACATGGGAGTCTACCTGTACAGGAACAACCAGCCAATCCTCTTCAACCTGGACCTGAACGACCACGGCGGCTATGCCTCTACGTCCAACGGTGTGGCTCTGCAGCTGGAGCAGGGTGACAAGGTCCGCCTCAGTCTTCCGGCCAGCTACCGGCTCTATGACGACTCCCGAAACTTCAGCGTGTTCTCGGGCTTCCTGCTGTTCCCCCTCTGACAGGACAGACCCAGGATCAGGGTACGAGGAGACGTCCTCTCAGCAAACTATCCTTTAAGGTATCAGGCTGGAAACTAGAGACTGGACTTTTGTTTTGGTAGGGTGAGAGACTTCCTCTTGTTAGAACCAGGATGGACTGACGATGTCACAGTAAAATAATGTTTACACTTATTAAGCTAATAAATATTCTTTACCTTAATAAAACAAAACTGAAAATAAGTCCCAAACTTTTATTAGATTTTGACAAAAAACATGAAAACATTTCAAACTGAACTTTGACCTGTTGGTTAGTGAGAAAGTCGCCATTACAACAAACTGTTAGAAACAATTTGACCCCTAATTTAAACCCAAAGATCCCTAAAAGTGTTTGTTTTAATAACAATTATAAAAATGTACATCCTCCTGTTACAGTTAAAAATAACTTTGAAAAACATGGCGCTCAGTTTGTGAAGTCTGGTGAAGGATAAAGAGTCAGTGTTCAGTAGTCTGACAGTCAAACTGTAACATCAAGAGAATAAATACAAACTAAAAATCTCACTTGAACTCGCTGTGACGTTTCAAACAGGAAGTCTGTTTTGGATTCAAGTGAACTCAGGAAATGACATTTACATCAAACAGAAGAACATTAAAGTTTGTTCAAATCAAACAGTGTGACAAAACGTCTCATATTGCTGTTTGCTCCTTTAAAAAGTCTCTACAGTCTAACATCAATGTCTCTACAACACTAATCAATAATCATTGATCCAAACGAGTCGTTCAGATTCCCTCCAAACAAACGACGGGAATGAAAAAGGAAAAATGTCTTTTAAAAAACAAGTCGATAAAAACTTCAGTTTCTAAAAAACGTGTCGTTCCTTAAGACCGGAGAGATTCTTGCATAACAGTAAAAAGGGAATAAAAGTCCAGACGAAATCAGAATGGCTTCAGATCCTTCATCTGTGAAGATGAGGAGGAGGAAGAGGAAGAGGAGGGGAAAGCAAGGAGGCAAAGTAGTTAAGTAAAAGAGATGAGGGGGAAAAAGATAAGGAGAAAAAAAGACGGACAAGAAGATGGAGGATTTGGAAACAGGACCAGACAGAAGAGGAGGAAGACAAGAAAGCGGGGAGGGAGGATGAAGAAGAGTATGAGGAGGAAAACTAGAAGAAGATGGTTGTGGATGAAAAGGACAAGAAGGACTGAGAGGAAAAAGATGAAGAGCAAAGCTGGAAGATTGAATAGATGAGGAAAAGTAAAAAGGAGGAAGTGAAGACCAAGGAGTGAAAGGAGGAAGAGGAGGTAGACCAGAGACAGAGTAGATAAAAAGAAATAAGGCGAGGAAGAGCTGAAGCGAAAAGGACGAAGGTAAGAAGAGATAAGAAAGAGGTGATGAAGAGGAGTAGTGTTCAGTCTGTAGTGTTGTTAATCCTCCTGTGAACGGCCTGCAGCAGCAGCAGAGAATACTCTTCCAGCAGAGCCGCCGTCTTCACTTCCCCCACTCCTCCCAACCCCCCCTCCACTCCCAGCATGCTCGGGGCGCCGAGTGGCAGAGAGTCGAGCTCCGCCCTCATGGCCTGGAAGGCTTCTGATAGGACGACAGCCATCTGATGTTGGTCAGGTGTGGAGTCATTGTGGGAGGAGCCGCTCACCTGGAGGAGAGAAAGACAGGTGAGTGTCAGACTGAGAAGTTGTCTGAAAACATTGGTCTGCTGCTGATGTCACTGCTGATGTCATTGCTCCCCCCAAGACTTCTTCTGTCTTCAAAACCTTAACCCTGCGCTCCACTGTCCTACGGCTCCATGAGGAGCTGATGCGTTGACCTACAGTCTAACTTTTCACTTGAATGGTACTAAAAAGTCTCCCAATCTGGCAACAACACCTGATTTCTTTTACCTAATGGGTCAGGACACAAACGGCCTTCCCTAAGGTAAGTTTTAACTTCAACATGTACATAATTCTATTTATGTCTGACTCTGATAAACATCGTCAAATAACACACTCACCTTCCTGTACAGGTGTGTGGCTCTCTTGAAGCAGCTCTGCAGCTCATTGGTCAGAGCTCTGCACGTCTCCACACTGATTGGCTGGTCTGCACACACAGAAAGAAAGAGAGAAGGTATGGTGTAAGGTGCTTCTATCTTTGTGAGGACCTTTAGTAACATACTGCAATCTCAAGCCTATTACCTTAACTTAACCATTAAAGCTAAATGCCAAACCCCAAAGAAACCTCACCTTAACCTTCACCTTATTTCAACCCAAAGCTTAAAACCAAGTCTTAACCCTCAAACAGGCCTTTGAAGAAGAGAGGACCAAAATGTCCTCACATTCCAAAAATGTCCTCACTCTGGTGAAATAAGCTTCAGTCCCCACTACGTAGCAAGTACAAGTATACAATCACACACACACTTCACTGTGTAATCCAGTTTCAGCAGAACTGTTTCTGACGGAGGGAGTTAAGAACAAGGACAAAAAAAACCCCAGTGCAATGTAGCGAAGAAGTGACAGATGACTTTAAACAAAAAGGAGTGAAACCTCACCCGTCAGTACGGAGAGAGAGGAGTAGTAGGAGGAGGAGGAGGGGTGCAGTGGTGAAGAGGAAAATGAAGGTAAGGGGTGCAGCCAGAGCGCTGAGCCCAGATGTAGAGGTGACAGCATGAAGGGATGAAGAGGAGGAGGCTGAGAGTCCAAACCTGCGTCGTCTCTCTGCTCCAAGCTGCCGCTGCTGCCTGCAGCAGTGTGAGGCTCCTCCTCCTGCCGGGGGGCAGTCAGCGGGGAAACAGAGACCGGAGGAGGCCGCGATGAGGAAGACAAGGAGGCGAGGGAGGGCTTGTCAGGGAGCGGTCTGCTGCTGCCAGGGACCCGAGCCTGGAGACCACGGGGGGCAGGGCCCACCTGGTTACCATGGTTACCTAGAGACGAAGAGGAGGCAACAACGACGGGGACAACGGCAGCGTGGGGGTGTGTGGCCAGAGATGCGATGGAGGGCACCACAGCAACAAGAGGCGGTGGAGTGTCTTTGACCTGAGAGGAGGAAGTTACCGCTGCAGTTGATAATGATGTCACTGCAGGATCCTCGCTGGATTCGGGGATGTTGAGGCCGTCGCCCACTGAGACAGAGCGTGACATCTTGGCCATGGAGCTGGCAGTGGGGCTCATGTAGGAGCGAGATGCCACCGGAGTAGAGGAGGAGGATGAAGACTTCCTCGGGGTGGTGATGGCAGAAGGAGCGGCGACTGTTTCCTGCTGGGGGGACCTGGGGGAGGCGACGGGGCTGGGTCTCTGAGGGGGAGGGGCTATAGACGGGGGGCGTCTGGGTGAGGAGGGGAGGGTGGTGGGACGCTGCGGGGGGAGGAGCAGCTGAGAGGGGACGTCTCTTGATGGACAGGATGTGGAAAGAGAGGAGTCTCCTGAAGGGAGAAAGAGACAGTGTTATATTCAGGTCTAAACACTGTTCTACAGGAACCTTCCAGTTTGGGTCAGGGTCTTACTCGTCACATGTGTGTTGTGACGTCAGAGTCTCACCTGTGTCGCTCAGCAGGCTCTGAACTGACTGAGCCTTCCGGAGTCCAGAGGACGAGTTCAGATGGGAGGCGGCGGCCCGGGCTGTCGGGCCCAGGCTTCTCTTGGACTCCACTGTGGTTTGAAACTTCTTCTTTAGTGGTGAGGGCCGGTGGGTCTGCTGGACCGCCCCCTCCTCCTCCACCTGGCTGTGCTGCTGATCTGTACCTTGCTGGATCTGGTTCCCTATCTGAGAAGACGGGGTTTGGTCCTGGTCTTTCCTGTCCTGGGACTGTACCTGGTCCTGAAGGGAGGATGTTTGGTCCTGGTTCCATGTCACCCTCCTGTCCTGGGAACGGTTCTGGTTCTCCTCCATCAGAGGTCGTACCTCTGAGACCAGAGGACGGGCCTTTGTCTCCACTCCTCCTCCTCCTCCACCTCCACTACCTCCTCCGCTGGTGGTGCGAGATGGGAGAGGAAACACAGCCCGACTAAGAAGCAGAGGAAACAAGATTTTTTTTTATCAGAAACACAACAAAGAACCAGAACCAGATGGTTTAAGACTGATCAGGTCACTAAACATGTTGAGGAACCAGGAAGTGAATTTCTACCTTGCAGCAGAATTCTGGGAGAGAAATCTCGAGGAGATGCTGAGACTCTCATTGGAGCTGTGAGACGTTTTGCTTGGACTTCCTGTCAACACACAGTATACATTCAGGGTTTAACATTAATATTTTTTTTTACTTGCCTAAAGTCCATTTTTATTTACCCATAAAAAAGGGTTTTATTTATTAGCATTTATCAAGTAACAGCCTGATGTACCTTTGAAACACAACAGTGTTGACAGTATTAAAGGTGTTGACAGTGTTAAAAGTGTTAATGGTGCTGACAATGTTGAAAGTTTTACTAGTTTTGACAGTGTTGATGGTGTTGGCAGTGTTGAAAGTTTTACTAGTTTTGACAGTTTTGATGGTGTTGGCAGTGTTGATGGTGTTTATAGTACTGACAGTGTTTATGGTGTTGACAGTGTTGAAAGTTTTACAAGTTTTGACAGTGTTGATGGTGTAGACAGTGTTGATGGTGTTGGCAGTGTTGATGGTGTTTATAGTACTGACAGTGTTGATGGTGTTGACAGTGTTGAAAGTTTTACTAGTTTTGACAGTGTTGATGGTGTTGACAGTGTTAATGGTGTTGACAGTGCTGAAAGTTTTACTAGTTTTGACAGTGTAGATGGTGTAGACAGTGTTGAAAGTTTTACAAGTTTTGACAGTGTTGATGGTGTAGACAGTGTTGAAAGTTTTACAAGTTTTGACAGTGTTGATGGTGTTGACAGTGTTGAAAGTTTTACTAGTTTTGACAGTGTAGATGGTGTAGACAGTGATGACAGCGTTGATGGTGTTGACAGTGCTGAAAGTTTTACTAGTTTTGACAGTGTAGATGGTGTAGACAGTGTTGAAAGTTTTACTAGTTTTGACAGTGCTGATGGTGTAGACAGTGATGACAGCGTTGATGGTGTTGACAGTGTTGAAAGTTTTACTAGTTTTGACAGTGCTGATGGTGTTGACAGTGTTGATGGTGTTGACAGTGTTGAAAGTTTTACTCGTTTTGACAGTGTTGATGGTTTAGACAGTGATGACAGTGTTGATGGTGTTGACAGTGTTGAAAGTTTTACAAGTTTTGACAGTGTTGATGGTGTAGACAGTGTTGAAAGTTTTACTAGTTTTGACAGTGTAGATGGTGTAGACAGTGATGACAGCGTTGATGGTGTTGACAGTGTTGAAAGTTTTACTAGTTTTGACAGTGTTGATGGTGTAGACAGTGTTGAAAGTTTTACAAGTTTTGACAGTGTTGATGGTGTAGACAGTGTTGAAAGTTTTACAAGTTTTGACAGTGTTGATGGTGTAGACAGTGTTGAAAGTTTTACTAGTTTTGACAGTGTTGATGGTGTAGACAGTGTTGAAAGTTTTACAAGTTTTGACAGTGTTGATGGTGTAGACAGTGTTGAAAGTTTTACAAGTTTTGACAGTGTTGATGGTGTTGAAAGTTTTACTAGTTTTGACAGTGTTGATGGTGTTGACAGTTAAAAGTTTTACTAGTTTTGACAGTGTTGATGGTGTTGACAGTGTTAATGGTGTTGACAGTGCTGAAAGTTTTACTAGTTTTGACAGTGTAGATGGTGTAGACAGTGATGACAGTGTTGATGGTGTTGACAGTGTTGAAAGTTTTACAAGTTTTGACAGTGTTGATGGTGTAGACAGTGTTAATGGTGTTGACAGTGCTGAAAGTTTTACTAGTTTTGACAGTGTAGATGGTGTAGACAGTGATGACAGCGTTGATGGTGTTGACAGTGTTGAAAGTTTTACTAGTTTTGACAGTGTTGATGGTGTTGACAGTGTTGAAAGTTTTACTAGTTTTGACAGTGTTGATGGTGTAGACAGTGTTGATGGTGTAGACAGTGTTAATGGTGTTGACAGTGCTGAAAGTTTTACTAGTTTTGACAGTGTTGATGGTGTTGACAGTGTTGAAAGTTTTACTAGTTTTGACAGTGTTGACAGTGTTGATGGTGTTGACAGTGTTGAAAGTTTTACTAGTTTTGACAGTGTAGATGGTATAGACAGTGATGACAGTGTTGATGGTGTAGACAGTGTTGAAAGTTTTACTAGTTTTGACAGTGTAGATGGTGTAGACAGTGATGACAGCGTTGATGGTGTTGACAGTGCTGAAAGTTTTACTAGTTTTGACAGTGTAGATGGTGTAGACAGTGATGACAGCGTTGATGGTGTTGACAGTGTTGAAAGTTTTACTAGTTTTGACAGTGTTGATGGTGTAGACAGTGTTGAAAGTTTTACTAGTTTTGACAGTGTTGATGGTGTAGACAGTGTTGAAAGTTTTACAAGTTTTGACAGTGTTGATGGTGTTGAAAGTTTTACTAGTTTTGACAGTGTTGATGGTGTTGACAGTTAAAAGTTTTACTAGTTTTGACAGTGTTGATGGTGTTGACAGTGTTAATGGTGTTGACAGTGCTGAAAGTTTTACTAGTTTTGACAGTGTAGATGGTGTAGACAGTGATGACAGCGTTGATGGTGTTGACAGTGTTGAAAGTTTTACTAGTTTTGACAGTGTTGATGGTGTTGACAGTGTTGAAAGTTTTACTAGTTTTGACAGTGTTGATGGTGTAGACAGTGTTGATGGTGTTGACAGTGTTGATGGTGTTGACAGTGTTGAAAGTTTTACAAGTTTTGACAGTGTTGATGGTGTAGACAGTGTTAATGGTGTTGACAGTGCTGAAAGTTTTACTAGTTTTGACAGTGTTGATGGTGTTGACAGTGTTGAAAGTTTTACTAGTTTTGACAGTGTTGACAGTGTTGATGGTGTTGACAGTGTTGAAAGTTTTACTAGTTTTGACAGTGTTGACAGTGTTGATGGTGTTGACAGTGTTGAAAGTTTTACTAGTTTTGACAGTGTTGATGGTGTAGACAGTGTTGATGGTGTTGACAGTGTTGAAAGTTTTACTAGTTTTGACAGTGTTGACAGTGTTGATGGTGTTGACAGTGTTGAAAGTTTTACTAGTTTTGACAGTGTTGACAGTGTTGATGGTGTTGACAGTGTTGAAAGTTTTACTAGTTTTGACAGTGTTGATGGTGTTGACAGTGTTGAAAGGTTTACTAGTTTTGACAGTGTTGATGGTGTTGACAGTGTTGATGGTGTAGACAGTGTTGATGGTGTTGACAGTGATGACAGTGTTGATGGTGTTGACAGTGTTGATGGTGTTGACAGTGATGACAGTGTTGATGGTGTAGACAGTGTTGATGGTGTAGACAGTGTTGATGGTGTTGACAGTGTTGATGGTGTAGACAGTGTTGATGGTGTTGACAGTGATGACAGTGTTGATGGTGTAGACAGTGTTGATGGTGTTGACAGTGTTGAAAGTTTTACTAGTTTTGACAGTGCTGATGGTGTTGATAGTGTTGATGGTGTTGACAGTGTTAAAAGTGTTAATGGTGTTGACAATGTTGAAAGTTTTACTCGTTTTGACAGTGTTGATGGTGTTGACAGTATTGACAGTGCTGACAGTGTTAGTGTTTCAGTGTCGATGTGTTTCAGAATCTGACTGTACCTGAGCCTGAGAGGTCGGCCAGTGTGACAAAGTGTTCCTTCAGGAAAGCCTCCTGGTCTGGAGTCTGAGGGACGACCTGAGAGGCCCTGACCTCTCCTCCTGTTCCTCCCCCTCCTCCTCCTCCTCTTCCTCCTCGTCCTCCTCTTCCTCCCTCCTCATCATCCTCCTCCATCTCCAGCTCCGAGGAGTTTCCATCGACACTGAGAGGCTCTGTGGGTTCTAAGTCTGACAGACGGGACAGAGGGAATAAAGACGACTCATTATAGGTGAGTGATACAAGAAATCTGCCTGCCTGCCTGTCTGTCTGTCTGTCTCACCGTCTCCTGCGGGTCTAACAGGACTGGACATTGTGGAGCTGAATCCCAGCGAGCAGCCGCTGTCTGGACTGGGTTTGTCCTGACGTCCACCTGTCGCAATGGGACACACCTCCTTCACCTGGAACTCACTGACAGGAAGGGGCGGGGTTTAAGACAGAGTCAACATCCAACACAAAGGGAATCTGTGCTGATGATGAAATCAACAAACAGTCCTACCTTCCTGCCAGGCTCACTCTGTCCTCCCATTCATCGGGATACAGCACAAGAGGCTCCCTGTCTGGGCTCTGATTGGACAGCCGGATGAAGTCTGGCCTCTGATTGGTCTTCGCCTCATCCTCCACCTGGACAGACACAATCTCACACCATCAACTCAACCATCATTCTTCACCTCAGGACATACTGGTGATTAAATATTTCTCAGGTTCACTTCCTGGGCTTTCTACCGTATGTCATGACCTTCCTCAGAGAGCTGAACTTTCTCAGGTGTCTGATGATGAATATTAATCTCCACCCATGTTTGACTTCCTGTTATCAGCTGACTGACACCTGAGCAAGTTCTATTTGCTGAAGAAGACCATGAATACTGTCAAAGGCTCCAAAGTGATCCTGACGTTAGCTTGTGTGTGTGTTCGTACCCATGCAGAGGTGACCTGAAGACTGACGGTGCTCCCCAGCTCCTGATTGGTCCTGTACAGCCCCGCCTCCACACCTGGGGCCCTCCTTCTTGGGCTACAAGGGGAGGTGTTAACATCAAGGGAGTGTGTATTCACCTGTGTGGGATGGACAGAAGGTGAGGTTTACGCTGCGTTTATCCTAAAATCAGGTGTTTTTTTTAATAGAGTTTGGTATGTTGTAGTTTCTGTCAGCATTCTGACCTCCACCTGTTCCTCCTGCTCCTCCTCCTGTCTGTCAGGGCAGTACGACTCCAGCAGTCTCAGGTCCAACATGGACTTCACCATCAGGACTCCGTCGCTACCCATCCTCCTGGACCACTGACGACGTGGGAGTCGACCCCCTGAAGCCTCCTGAGGGTCACAAAGAAACACTGAGGTACACGTTTCTACTGGGACATCACTGTGTTACTTTCGACCTTAAACATATAAAAACAGCAATGTGTTTAAACCCACATGTTCTGTTAATTCATGGCCACCATTTGTAAATTCAAGAGAACAAATTCATAATTTGTGCATAAAAAAAAAAAAAAAAAAATCTCTGCAGTCTCTCTTCATTTTCCTGCTTTTTATTCAGAAAGCAGGAGGAGGACACACGATAATAAATGACATCAAAACATAAAAACAGTAAGCTAACAGTTACAGATAAAAGAGCCGGCAATGTCAGAGCTTCTTAAAACTACGGCCGTTAATAATTTAGTGCAGCAGCCCGTTTACTAACAATGAGATTAACGAGGTTAAAGCTTCACACATCCATGGAAAAGAGCGCATATTAAAAGATCGATCTCGGATTTTATGAATTGTTATCGGGTCATTCTGATGAAGATTAATTTGAAGCAGATGAATCGATTACTATATAACCCAGCCCTAGTCACAGTCACCTTTGACCTTCAACCACTGAATTCTAATCAGGTCATCGTTGAATCCAAGTGGACGTTTGCGCCCAATTTTAAGAAATTCCCTTAAGGTGTTCATGAGCTATTGCGTACACAAGAATGAGACAGACGGACAACCTGAAAACATAATGCCTCCAGCCTCAGCTGTCACCAGTGCACGCAGGTATAATGATACTAAATCACTGTAACGTGGTTCGTCACATCCACTGACCTTTCTGTTGTCTCTGCAGTGTTGAGAGTCGGACTTGTTATCAGTCATTTCTGAAACAAAAAAAACACAACAAACGGGACACAATTTATTTTGCTCATTAACTGAAGAGCTACAATTCATCTATGAACACAAACCAGTGTGGGAATGTAACAAGGTACAATCAATCAAGAATTGAATCAGTACAATTATGTCCTACTTTACATAAGTACTTCCATTTTATGCCACTTTGTCTTTCAGCTAATACATAAAGTATCTAAAATTGTTTCCACTTAAATGAACTACGACATTAAAATACTCTACGTGTATTCATTAGTGATAAAAAACAGAAAAATATAATATTTCATAATGATAAAACACCATGAAAGGAGGCATTCTGCACACCGAGTACTTTTCCGTTTGGTACTTATATATTGTATACTGTATGTATATTCTGATGCTAACACTTCTGCACTTTTACTTAGTTTTCCACACCAGACCTTTACTTACTTGTAACAGAGTATTTCTACACCGTGGCACTACTTAACTCAAGTAAAAGATCTGGGGGCCTGTTGCACAAATCACCATAAGCTAAGATTTTCCGTAAAGTTTCCTCAAAATAAAATCGGCTGCACAAAACACTCTTAAGTCTTCTCTTTACATTTCCTTAAAATGTTTAAATATTAGCAAGCAAACAAACAATCTCCATGGAAACTTTTACCGCTGTAAAATCGCTTTTAACACAGTAAATGAGGTTTTCCTTAACTAAGAAAACCTCTGGGCTAGCATGTTTTGTAACCATGGTAACAGACCTGTCTCCTCCTCCACCAGGCATCCTGCTGTGACCATATAAGGACAACTACGCTCCTCCTCCTCATCCTCCTCCTCTTCCTCCTCCTTGTCGCTGTCGGAAGACATTGTGACAACACGAGGAGACAACACCTCCCTGCTGCAACACACACACACAAGTTGGGACATAATTCATCACAGTTTCTGTTTACACCAGTTAAACAAACATCAGGTATCAGCAGCAGTAGAGCAGCTGTGAATGGAGCTGAACATTTACCTGAGGTTCACCACTTTCTGCTGAGGTGCATTCTGGGAGGACTGAGTGCTGCTTGGAGGACGGAGGTCAGCGAGCCGCTGCCTCATCCTGATGGTCAACTCTGGACTGAGACGCCACACAAAGATACAGCTGCAAACATACAGAGGTTTCATTAGTTATTGTTATTGTTATTGAAAAACACTGAGCAACATATTTTGAGCTGACTTTAATTAAAAACTGTTCCAAACATACACTGAACATTTGGATATGAGCTCAGTGAGCTGAGACGTACCTGTCTCCAGACACTGTGATCAGGTGTCTGCAGTCACTGCTGAACTTCAAACCGGTTACTATCTCTGAGAGACGGACAGACAAACAGAAACAGTGTTGGTGTTAAATATCCATTACTCATAGTCTAAGACATACACATGTTGATTCCCCTCATGTGAGACTGATGCCTCTCAGAAACTCGACTTGATAGTCTGGTTTGATTGTGTTAGGTTTATCAGTTTTATCAGTTAATATTTGTAGTTTCACATAAATTCTGACTGCTGACTTCACAGAATGGTTTGCTGTAGTTCAATTTCTTAAATAAATTTGTTTCTTTGTTGCTGTGTGGACCTCCTTTCTTTAAAATGCTCATGAAAGAGCTGGACATAACAATTCATACATACATTTACATACATCAGAAAGTTTCAGAAACTTTGATGATTTTTTTTGTGTGCAGGATGTATTAATAGGATAATATTTTTTTTAAAAAACGGATAGTGCATAATGGCATTTAAAGATCACTTAAATAGAAAAATATTAATCAAAAATTCATAGTATAGTGTCTCGAACATTTTCAATGAAAAAAGTCATAGTATAGTATGTTGAAAAATTTCAGTGAAAAAAAGTCAGTATAGTATGTTAAACATTTTCAGTGAAAAGTCATAGTATAGTATGTTGAAAAATTCTAATCGAAAAAGTCATAGTATAGTATGTTGACATTTTCAATCAAAAAACTCATAGTATAGTGTCTCGAACATTTTCAATGAAAAAAGTCATCGTATAGTATGTTGAAAAATTTCAGTGAAAAAAGTCATAGTATAGCATGTCGAAATTTTTAGTTGATGAAATCACAGTATAGTATGTTGAAAAATTTCAGAGGAAAAAATCATAGTAGAGTATGTTGAAAATTTTCAATCAAAAAAGTCATAGTATAGTGTCTCGAACATTTTCGATGAAAAACGTCATAGTATAGAATGTCGAAAAATTTTAATCCAAAAAGTCATGGTATAGTATGTTGAAAAAATTCAGTGAAAAAAGTCGTAGTATAGCATGTCGAAATATTCAGTTGATAAAATCATAGTATAGTATGTCGAAAAATTTCAGGGGAAAAAATTCATAGTATAGTATGTCGAACAATTTTAATTGAGAAAGTCATAGTATAGTATGTCAAAATTTTTCAGTGGAAAGTCATAGTATAGTACGTCGAAAAATTTCAGTGGAAAAGAGTCATAGTATAGTATGTCGAAAAATTGCAGTGAAAAAACTCAGAGTATGTTGAAAATCTTAAGTGAAATAAACTCTTAGTATGCCGAAAATTGTAATCCAAAAAGTAATAGTATAGTATGTTGAAAGCTTTCAGTAAAAAAGGTCATAGTATCATATTTCGAAAATTTTCAGTGCAGAAAGTCTTAGTATACTATGTCGAAAAATTTCATTCCAAAAAGTCATAGTATATTATATTGAAAAATTTCAGTGAAAAAAGCCATAGCGTAGTACGTTGAAAAATTTCAGTGGAACAAAAGTCATCATATGGTATGTCAAAATTTTCAGTGGAAAAAGTCATAGTATACTATGTCGAAAAATTTCAGTGAAAAAAGTCATAGTATAGTATGTCAAAAAAATTCAGTGTGGAAAAAAGTTATAGTATAGTACGCTGAACAATTTTCATCCAAAAAGTTATAGTATAGTATGTCGAAAATTTTTAGTGAAAAAAGTCAGTATAATATGTCAAAAAATTTCAGTGTAAAAAGTCATAGTATAGTATGTTGAAAAATTTCAGAGGAAAAAAGTCATAGTAAAGTATGTCAAAATTTTTTGTTAAAAAAGTCATAGAAAAGTATGTTGAAAACTGTCAGTGAAAAAACTTATGCTGTAGTATGTCGAAATATTTTCATCCAAGAAGTCATAGTATAGAATGTTGAAAAATTTTCATCCAAAAAGTCATACCATAATGTCGAAAGCTTTCAGTAAAAAAGGTCATAGTATAGTATGTCGAAAAATTTCATTCCAAAAAGTCATAGTATATTGTATTGAAAAATTTCAGTGAAAAAAGTCATAATATAGTATGTCGACATTTTCAGTGAAAAAGTTATAGTATAGTATGTTGAAAAATTTTAATCTAAAAACGTCTAAGTGTAGTATGTGGAAAGAATTTTTCAACATTCTATACTATGACTTTTTGGATGAAAATATTTTGACATACTATACAATGAATTTTTGGATTAAACTTTTTCGACATACTACAGCGTAAGTTTTTTCACTGAAAGTTTTCAACATACTTTTCTATGACTTTATCAACTAAAAATTTCGACATACTATCCTATGACTTTTTGGATTAAAATATTTCGACATGCTATACTATGACTTTTTGGATAAAAATATTTCGACATACTATACTATGAATTTTTGGATTAAACTTTTTTGACATACTATAGTATAGGTTTTTCACTAAAAATTTTCGACACACTATACTATGACTGAATGAATTTTTTTGACATACTATACTATGACTTTTTGGATGAAAAATTTTCGACATATACTATGAATTTTTGGATTAAACTTTTTTGACATACTATAGTATAAGTTTTTTCACTGAAAATGTTCGACATACCATACTATCCTATAACTTTTTGGATTAAAATATTTCGACATACTATACTATGACTTTTTGGATGAAAATTTTTCAACATACTATACTATGACTTTTTGGATGAAAATTTTTCAACATACTATACTATGACTTTTTTTACTGAAATTTTTCAACATACTGTACTATGACTCTTTTCCACTGAAAATTTTCGACATACAATACTATGACTATCAGCTGAAAATTTCAACATACTATACTATACCTTTTTTTCACTGAAATTTTTCAACATACTATACTGTGACTTTTTGCATTAAAACTTTTCCACATACTACACTATGACGTTTTTACATTAAAATTTTTCAACATACTATACTATAACTTTTTTCACTGAAATTTTTCGACATACTATGACTTTTTAGATCAAAACTTTTTTCATTGAAAATGTTTTAGACCGTATACTATGACTTTTTGGATGGAAATTTTTCACCATACTATCCTATAACTTTTTGGATTAAAATATTTCGACATACTATACTATGACTTTTTGGATTTAAATTTTTCAACATACTATACTATGACTTTTTGGATGAAAATTTTTCAACATACTATACTATGACTTTTTTTACTGAAATTTTTCAACATACTATACTATGACTCTTTTCCACTGAAAATTTTCGACATACAATACTATGACTATCAGCTGAAAATTTCAACATACTATACTATAACTTTTTTTCACTGAAATTTTTCAACATACTATACTGTGACTTTTTGCATTAAAACTTTTCCACATACTACACTATGATGTTTTTACATTAAAATTTTTCAACATACTATACTATGACTTTTTAGATCAAAACTTTTTTCATTGAAAATGTTTGAGACCGTATACTATGACTTTTTGGATGGAAATTTTTCACCATACTATCCTATAACTTTTTGGATTAAAATATTTTGACATACTATACTATGACTTTTTGGATGAAAATTTTTCAACATACTATACTATGACTCTTTTCCACTGAAATTTTTCGACATACTATACTATGACTTTTCGGTTGAAAATTTTTCGACACACTATACTATGACTTTTTCCACTAAAATTGTTCGACATGCTATACTATGACTTTTTTCACTGAAATTTTTCGACATACAACACTATGACTTTTTGGATTACAATTTTTGGCATACTAAGAGTTTTTTTTCACTGAAGATTTACGATATACTCTGAGTTTTTTCACTGCAATTTTTTGACATACTATACTATGACTTCTTTCCACTGAAATTTTCAACATACAATACTATGACTTTATCAACTGAAAATTTCGACATATTATACTATGACTTTTTTCCTCTGAAAATTTTCAATATACAATACTTTGACTTTATCTACTGAAAATTTTAACTATACTATGACGTTTTTCATTGAAAATGTTAGAGACACTATATTATGACTTTTTTGATTGAAAATTTACAACATACTATACAATGACTTTTCCCACTAAAATTGTTTGACATACTATACTATGATTTTATCAACTGAAAATTTTGACATGGTATACTATGACTTTATTCACTAAAATTTTCAACATAGTATGCTATGATTTTTTCCACTGAAATTTTTCGATATACTATACTATTACTTTTTGGATTGAAAATTTTCGACATACTATACCTAGAGTTTTTTTCCACTGAAATTTTTCAACATATTACACCATGAATTTTTAGATCAAACTTTTTCGACATACTATACTATGATGTTTTTCATTGAAAATGTTTGAAACCGTATACTATAACTTTTTTGATTGACATTTGTTGAAATATTTTCATCCAAAAAATCATAGTATAGAATGTTGAAAAATTTTCATCCAAAAAGTCATACCATAATGTCGAAAGCTTTCAGTGAAAAAGGTTATAGTATAGTATGTCGAAAAATTTCAGAGGAAAAAAAGTCATAATATAGTATGTCAAAAAATTTCAGTAAAAAAAGTCATAGTATGTCGAAATTTTAAGTTGATAAAGTCATAATATAGTATGTCGAAATTTTCAGTGGAAAAAGTCATAGCATAGTATGTCGAAAAATTTAAATCCAAAAAGTCATGGTATAGTATGTCGAAAGCTTTCAGTGAACAAGGTCATAGTATCGTATTTCAAAAATTTTCAGTGCAGAAAGTATTAGTATACTATGTCGAAAAATTTCAGTGAAAAAAGTCATAGTATAGCATGTTGAAATTTTCAGTTGATGAAGTCATAGTATAATATGTTGAAAAATTTTAATCCAAAAAGTCATAGTATAGTATGTCGACAATTTTTTATCCAAAAAGTCATAGTATAGCATGTCGAAATATTTTAATCCAAAAAGTCATAGGATAGTATGTCGAAAAATTTCAGCGGAACAAAAGTCTTCATATATTATGTCGAAAATTTTCAGTGAAAAAAGTCATAGTATAGTATGTCGAAAATTTTTAATCCAAAAAATCATAGGATAGTATGTCAAAATATTTTAATCCAAATAGTCATAATATAGTATGTGGAAAAATTTTAATCCATAAAGTCGTGGTATAGTATGTTGAAAGCTTTCAGTGAAAAAGGTCATAGTATCGTATTTCGAAAATTTTCAGTGCAGAAAGTCTTAGTATACTATGTTGAAAAATTTCCAAAAAGTCATGGTATATTATGTTGAAAAATTTCAGTGAAAAAAGCCATAGTATAGTATGTTGAAAAATTTCAGACGAAAAAAAGTCATAGTATAGTATGTCGAAATATTTTAATCCAAGAAGTCACAGGATACTATGTCAAAAAATTTTATTGGAAAAAAGTCATAGTATAGTATGTCAAAATATTTTAATCAAAAAGTCATAGGATAGTATGTCGAAAAATTTCAGTGGAACAAAAGTCATAGTATAGTATGTCTAACAATTTTAGTGGAAAAAGTCATAGTATAGTATGTCAAAACATTTTAATCCAAAAAGTCATAAGATAGTATGTCAAAAAATTTCAGTGAAAAAAGTCACAGTATAGTATGTCAAAACATTTTAATCCAAAAAGTCATAAGATAGTATGTCGAAAAATTTCAGTGAAAAAAATTATAGTATAATATGTTGAAAAATTTTAATGTAAAAACGCCATAGTGTAGTATGTGGAAAAATTTTAATACAAAAAGTCATAGTATAGTATGTTGAAAAATTTCAGTGAAAAAAGTCATAGTATAGGATGTTGAAAAATTTCAGTGGAAAAAGTCATAGTATAGTATGTCAAAACATTTTAAGCCAAAAAGTCATAGGATAGTATAGTGAAAAATTTCAGCGGAAAAAAGTCACAGTATAGTATGTCGAACAATTTTAATCAAACAAGTCATAGTATATTATGTCGAAAATTTTCAGTGAAAAAAGTCATAGTATAGTAATTTGAAAATTTTTAGTGGAAAAAGTCATAGTACAGTATGTCAAAAAAATTATTCCAAAAAGTCACAGTATATTATGTCGAAAATTTTCAGTGAAAAAAGTCATAGTATAGTATGTTGAAAACTTTCAGTGGAAAAAAGTCACAGTATAGTATGTCAAAATTTTCAGTTGATAAAGTCATAGTATAGTATGTCAAAAATTTTCAGAGGAAAAAACTTATAGTATGTCGAAAAAATTTCATCCAAAAAGTCATAGTATAGTATATTGAAAGAATTCAGTGAAAATAGTCATAGTATATAGTATGTCGAAAAATGTGTCATCCAAAAAGTCATAGTATAGTATGTCGAAAAATGTATTCTAAAAAGTCATAGTATAGTATGTCAGAAAATTTGAAACCAAAAAGTCATAGTATAGTAAGTTAAAAAAAAAAAATAGTGAAAAAAGTCATGGTAGTTTGTCGAAAGAATTTATTCCAAAAACCAACCATTTTCTGTGAAAAAAGTTACAGTACAGTACGTTGAAAATTTTTAATCCAAAAAGTCACAGTATAGTATGTTGAAAAATTTTAGTGAAAAAAGTCACGGTATTGCATGTCGAAAAATTTTAATCCAAAAGGTCATAGTATAGTATGTTGAAAAATTTTAATCAAAAAAGTCATAGTATAGTATGTTGAAAATTGTTAGTGAAGAAAGTCATGGTATAGTGTGTCGAAATCTTTTAATCCAAAAAGTCATAGTGTAGTTTGTTGAAAATTTTAATTAAAAAAGTCATAGTATTGCATGTTGAAAACTTTTAATGAAAAAATTCATAGTATATCTTGTTGAAAATTTTTAATCCAAAAAGTCATAGTATAGTATGTCGAAAATTTTAAATCAAAAAAGTCATGGCATGTTGAAAATTGTTGATGAAAAAAATCAAAGCATGGTTTGTAGAAAAATTTCATTAATCCAAAAGTCATATGTCGAAAAATTTCAATAAAAAAAGTCATAGTATAGTATGTTGAAAATATACAGTGAAAAAAGTCATAGTATAGCACGTCAGTTTAAAAAGTCAGTATAGTATGTCATACAAATTTAATATGAAAAAGTCATACGAATGTTTGTTATAAACATTTGATTAAAGAAGGCATGGTACTATAAAATTAAAATTTAAAAAAGTAATTCATAAATACATGTATTTATACAAACAATAATGGGCTATTTGACCCAGTGGTTTACTGACCGGAGTGTCCGAACATGGTGGCCACACACTCTCCAGAGTAGAAGTCAAATATACTGATGTTCTTGTCTGAACAGGAGGTGGCGATGTAGAGACCTGACGGGTCTATCTGCACCTGGGGAGGACAGAGGAGGAGGCAGCTAACACCTGGCAGCTAAATGTTCATGAATTATCTACACCTGCTGTTACTGTGGAAACATCGCCATGGTAACAGCAGAGTGATTTTGAATGGATACTGTGACCTACCTTTATGAGAGTCCCATCCTCTCCTTGAGAGCCTTTGTACATCTTCTTCTGTTTCCCGTTACTGATGTTAAAGATCCTGCAGGAAGAGGAGAAGAGGAGGAAGAAGAAGCAGTCCATCAGTTTTGGTCCACTGACACTGACTCATAACAATTCTGTTGTCTTCATCATCATCATCATCATCATCAAAATATTGCAGTTAATAAACAAAGATTAAACTAAATGTTTTTCAAAACTTGACTGATTCTATGTTTGTTGAGTTGTTTCATATAAACTGTGTTTTGTTCTGAGCGGCTCCTCCATTTCCTTTGTGCAATGCATTGTGGGACGACAGCGCACATTAACAGCACACTGACAATGATTCCTATTGGTCCTGAATCTTCCTGCTGCAGCAGATCCACACTGAGAGTCATAGATATCAAACTAACTGATAAAACACTATGAGACAGAACACCAGTGTTGTACTGAGACTTTTGTCTCTGCTTTGTTGGTCCGACTCTGACCAGCAGGGGGCAGCTTGAACACACAGCAGCCATACAGGAAACCAGATAAACACAAACTGGAAACCATGTGGAGTTCAAATAAACAATTAAAAACGGAAAGGATGAACTCCTCATATCTGGAACAACAGTGGATGAATAAATGGATTTATGAATATGTGTTAGAAGATACATGAATTACAGGAAAGATCTTCCAGATACATTTTATTATGTTTTTATTTTATCTTCAAACATTCACTCACAGGGCAAAACAATGATTTCCATTTACCATATTGCCCTATATCAAAACTTAATTTTTAAAAAATCAAATATAGAGGTCCTCAGTTATGGAATTAATTAAATATGTCATTAAAATATTTTATGTCAGCTTTTAGATCACACTTAAATCTTTTGACATGTCTTTTCTGCTGATTATTCAGATCTTATTTTAGGTTTGTTTTTCCCCCTTTATTACTGATGGTTTTCTGTTGTGTATATAAATATTTTTTGTATTACGTGTTCCTCATTTCTTTGTTAACTGCTTATTTTGTTTCATTTTCTTGCTTAAAGGTAGGATCTAGAGGATTTTCAAACAAAACAAAATACAGACATATACAAATGAAATCCTGCTTAATCATCACCTTTGGGCTTCTACTCATGTGTGGTGGTGACTCTGTTTGCAAAGCTCCTGCCCTTTAACTGTATTTTGATGTTTTTGTGAGCTCAGACCGTTTCTGGGCGGAGATTTCCCCAGCCTATGAGAGAGCGCAGGTGCCGTGCCCGAGCGTGCCCGAGCGTGTCCGAGCGTGCACCAGCGCGAACCTTGCCTGAACCTCTTCTGTGAAGCCTTCTGCCGTACCTCCGGGCTCCGTACACCCGGGAGAGTTGAGCCTGATAGGAGGGGCCGAATTTTAATGTGTGTTTACAAACAGCAACTGGAAAATCCTCCAGACCCTACCTTTAAAGTCACTTTTTTCAGTTATTTGAAAAAAACCTTTTAGGCTTCCTTCCTCTCTGGCACTGAAATTACTTCTTCTGTATGTACATTGTATCTTATTACTATTGTGCAAATATATAAACTCAAACCCAGTGAGTGCGGCTGCTCTGTGTCGTTGTATTTGTGGTGCATTCAGGTGCTGATCTGAATATTTGATTCTTGACTTCTACTGCCAAACAATACTATTTTTATTACTACTACTGTTATTATTATTATTATAATGTCAAAATCAGGCAGCACAGTGGTGCAGTGGTTAGCATTGTTGCCTCACAGCAAGAGCGTTCCTGGTTCGAACCCAGAGTGTGGGAGCTCTTCTGTGCAGAGTTTGCATGTTCTCCCCGTGTCAGCGTGGGTTTCCTCCAGGTGCTCCAGCTTCCTCCCACAGTCCAAAGACATGCAGGTTAATTGGTGACTCTAAATTGTCTGTAGCTGTGAATGTGAGAGTGAATGGTTGTGTGTCTCTATGTGTCTGCCCTGTGATAGTCTGGTGGCGACCTGTCCAGGGTGAACCCCGCCTCTCACCCAGTGTCAGCTGGGATAGGCTCAAGGCCCCTGCGACCCATAACAGAATAAGCGGTTACAGAAAATGACTGAATGAATATCAAAATCAAAACGAATGCGACAAATGCGAGTTATTAAATCAACTATTTCCTGCTGATCTTTAGCTGACTGTCAGGTCACAGGAGGCCAAAGTTCCTATAGCGAATAAGCACACCATTTTTAAATGATGTGTAATGAACAAGATCAGAGGAGCAGGCACAAATGGATGATTTTAATCGAAGTAAGGAGAGGAACCCCGAGTCGAACAATCTTTGAAACTGTAACTGACCCGAGTTCCCCATGAGGATGGTGGCGCCCTCGCTCTCACCTCCTTTAGCGCGTCATGCTATTTTATTTAAGTGGAACAAAGTGGCCCCACCCGCACACTCCCAGCGGCTTCAGGACATATTGTCATGGTTAAAAGTGGAAAAGACCCTTGTTATGTGTTGTATTTTAAAATTTAAAATCTAATAACAAAAACCTGGAAAAAAGTGGGAGAGGAACATAAAGGAAAGAGAGGAAATTAAAAAGGAAACGAGAGGGGGAGGGGAGAGAAGGAGAAGAAGAAGAAGAAGAAGAAGAAGAAGAAGAAGACGGGATCATGGCAGTTAATCCTAATCCATCTAATCACCGTGGTGCCTGCTGGGTAATAATCCTGCCTGCAGACTGTTTGTTTCGGCTGCAGGTGGATTCATTAACGTACCTGATGCTGCGGTCCTGACAGCCCACTGCAGCGTACTTCCTGGTTGGTTCCACGTCCATATCGTACAGAGTCGTCTTCCTCACCACATGATGAGTCCGAGTGAACTCCAACCCTTCCTCCACCTGTGACCACAAGAAGGACACATGATGGGAATGTTTCATGTGTTAGTGTGAGGAAGGTTACAGTCTCCTCTTCATGTTCTTGTCATTCATTTATTCACTTGGTACTGTTCTGCTGTGACCTCAGGCAGGAAATTCTTTTTACGTTTTCCATGTTTCCGCTTTTTGGGTCTGCCCCGGGGCCTCCTACCAGTGGGACGTGCCCAGAACACCTCTAACAGGAGGCGCCCAGGAGGATCCTGATCAGATGCCCGAACCACATCAACTGACCCTTTTGTGACATGAAGGAGCAGCGGCTCTACTCCGAGCTCCCTCCGGATGTCCGAGCTCCTCCCCTTATCTCTAAGGCTGAGCCCAGACACCCCACAGAGGAAACTCATTGTGGCCGCTTGTATCTGTGATCTCATTCTTTCGGTCACTACCCAGAGCTCATGACCATAGGTGAGGGTTGGGACGTAGATGGACCAGTAAATCAAAAGCTTTGCCTTCCGGCTGAGCTCCCTCTTCACCACGACGGTCCCGCGCAGTGCTCACATCACTGCAGAAGCCACACCAAACCACCAATCCATCTCACGCTCCATTCTACATGAATGGACGATTAATTTTAATTCAGTTAAATTAATTTCTATTTATAAAGCCCAATATCACAAATCATAATTTGCCTCAGAGTCTTTACAGCATACCAAACCCTCTGTTCCTTGGCCCTTCACAGCGGATAAGAAAAACTCCCCCAAAAAAAACCTGCAATGGAAAAAATTGGTAGAAACCTCAGGAAGAGCAACTGAGGGATCATTCTTCCAGGACAGACAGACATGCAGTAGATGTAATTAATTAATGCCCTTATCTTAGGAAAACAAGCTTTGTTATCACAAGATAACGACATAATCAACTCCTTACCACAAGAAACAAAAGGGTTCTTCCTTTTATTGTGTTTAATGTTTGTCAGAGATCAGGAGTGCTGAGCCAGCGTGCATAGATGACGTCTTGACAACTGTAGCGACTGATTAAAGCTGAAAATGTCAGATAAAGAAGTACTCATCATCGTTCACTCCTCACACTGTACTTCAGTTACGGTTTAACGCATTAGAGAAAACATTCAGATCAGTCCTCGTCATTTAAGGGGAAAACTGGTCTGGCTGCAACTTCACAGGAAACAAAACTGATTTTCTCGTGAAAAATTATCTTGAAAAATTGGTCTTCATGGTAATAAAATAACTAAGTCGTGATCTTGAGATAAGCAGCAGCTGATGTGTGTTTACCTTTTTCTCTGATAAGTTAAGATCCAAGGGCCGGCTACAAAAAGCACCTTCAGTGAAAATCTTCCTTTAAATCAGAGTTAAGGCTACCTTTAAATAAAACTGGTTTCACAAATTATCCTTAAGTCTTTTCCTTAAGGTTTTCCTATTTTGGTCTTATACTTAAGGAATTGCTTAAAGTTTGTTAAACTGTTGCACAGAGGACCTTAGTAAGAAGATAAACATACTCTGTGTTAAGTCAAACACGCTCTGTGGGTGTTGGCCTCCGCCATGGTTGACCCTTGTCACTGATCCTGTTTGTGATATTCATGGACAGGATCTCAAGGTGCAGCCGGGAGGAGGAAGGGGTCCGGTTTGGGGACCTCAGAATTGCTCTTTGCAGATGATGTGGTTCTGTTGGCTTCATCACACCGTGACCTCCAGGATGCACTGGGGCGGTTTGCAGCCGAGTGGGAAGCGGTCGGGATGAGAGTCAGCACCTTCAAGTCTGAGGTCATGGTTCTCTGCTGGAAACCGGTGAATTGTTCACTCCGGGCTGGGAAAGAGTTACTGCCTCAAGCAAGGGAGTTGAAGTATCTCGGGGTCTTGTTCATGAGTGAGGGTAGAATGGAGCGTGAGATGGATCGGCGGTTTGGTGCAGCTTCTGCAGTGATGCGGGCACTGTGCTGGACCGTCGTGGTGAAGAGGGAGCTGAGCCGGAAGGCAAATCTTTTGATTTACTGGTCTATCTATGTCCCAACCCTCACCTATGGTCATGAGCTCTGGGTAGTGACCAAAAGATTGAGATCGCAGATACAAGCGGCCGAAATGAGTTTCCTCTGTAGGGTGTCTGGGCTCAGCCTTAGAGACAGGGGGAGGAGCTCAGACATCTGGAGGGAGCTCGGAGTAGAGCCGCTGCTCCTTCACATCGAGGTCGGGGTCAGTTGAGGTGGTTCAAAACACAATGATTCTTATTTTCAACGGATGAAACACTGAAGAAAAAATACTTTTTAAATTCAGTTCAATTTCTGCCCATATATCCGCATAAACCCTACAGACTGGACCTTTAAGGACCTCAAACAAAAACAGAAATAGTACAGTACTAAAGTAAATGTAAGTTCCAGCTGATCAACACATCAACACTGAGAGACTCTGTGACATCACTGCGGTGCTGCTCTCACCTCCTGCGCGGTGCGGAAGTAAACGCTCTTATCGGCTCCACAGCTGATCATCCTCACCTTCCCCTCATTGGCTGAAAGACAGGAAGAAGAAGAAGAAGAAGAAGACGGACATGAGGTCAGAGAGGACAAACATCAGCAGCAGAGTTTATTCTGACAACATGATGAGAGGTCAGAGGTCACAGAGGGACTGACCAGCGAATCGGACGGCAGTGATGGAGGACGAGTGTTCGTCCAGAGTCTGGACCAGACTGTACTCTCTGCCCGCGTCCAGGATGTGGATCAGACGGTCCCGACTGGCTGTGGCTAATAACTGGAGACCTGATGGACACACAGACGAAACATGAAATTTGAAATCTTTGCTGTGAACTGAGAGTATGTAATTTTATATACAGTTTTTCTTCTTCATGTATAAATGTGTGTGTTTTTTCTTAGTGTAACACTATGTAACCCCATCTCAAAAGCTTTTATTTTGAAGGCCAGAGCTTGATATTATAGATTTCAGTGCTATGATTTGCCTGCAGCACTCTGATGTATTTTCTGTGTGTTGTGAACTTTATCGGGTCAAATTCATTTGTTTCTCCTGAGAAGTGAAAATATCACATCTTATTTAGGATATAAACACACGATCCTGTCGAGGTGAGACGGCAGCAGCAGGATTTTTACTCTTCACAGTCTGAGAGGATTAAACTGTGTGTGTTCGTCCTCACTGCTGAGCTGGCTTCTTCTCTCTCAGCAGTTTGGACCAAGCTACAGGAAGTGATGTCAATCCTGCTGTTAAACTGTGTGTGTGTGTGTGTGTGTGTGTGTGTGTGTGTGTTTACGAGCCTCAGCATTCCTCCCTCTGTGCTGTTGTTTCCTGGTTGACAGAAATGAGTCTTATTGTTGAGTTTGCTGGTTTTATTATCAACCCAGTAAGACCCACTGAACATTTACTGGCCTGTTTTATGTGTGTGTGTGTGTGTGTGTGTGTGTGTGGATGCCAGATGTAGTTCACAGACACAGACACACTAACAGAATTGAGAGGGAGCCAGAGTCACATGTCACCTAAAAACAGCCTTAGTTTGAACATTTTAAAAAATCACTCTGGTTTATCACAGCTGCTCATATTTTGGTAGTTTCGTGTGTCATTTCCATCTGTAATAAAAACACTGCACTCACCAAGTTACAGTTATAATCTTCATAATTTCCAATTCCATCCAAATGACCTCACCAACCTCAGACTAACCAAACCTTTTTGACAAACCACAGACGAAGCTCTGCACAATTTTCTGAGTATTTAAGGGAAACAAAACGTTATATTCTATTAAATAATTTAAATATTCAGTACTGAGGCACAATATTGGATTTTTTGCTGATATATAACAACTAATTTGGTCAATAACCAATACTGATATCAAGATATCCACATTTTCCACACCTAATTTTAGTGATCATCAAGTTGTTTCTGTAGTGGAATTACCATCATATTATATATACATGCTCTTATTGTGACGGCCCACCAGCAGATGGAGACATGAAATACTTTCAGATGTATGTAATATTCATTCATTGTGCAAATTAGGAAAAAGCATGTTGGTCGATATTGATGATGTATCGATATTATCCTGCCTCCCTAATATTGAGTTATAATGTCAGGATGGTCTGGTACCCGGTAAATACTTCCTGAGGAGATTAGAAGTATTCTTTTGTTTTAATGTTACTTTTAATTCAATTTCTTACACACAAATTTAGTCTAAAAAAAGCAAATTTAAAAGATCCAACATATGTATAACTGTAGGATGTAAACACCTCCTGATGTCATTAAATCAGAGGAATAATCTGGATTAAACCTGAGGTCACAAGTCTTGGTGTGATTCTTGATTCAGATCTAAGCTTCCAGTCCCACATTAACAAGGTGACGAAAACATTTTTCCACCTCAGAAGCATCGCTAATGTGCAACCATTTCTAAATGAAAAAGATGCAGAGATACTGATTCATGTCTTCATTTCAAGTTGACTCGACTACTGTAACAGGTCACTGAGAGACTTCAGCTCGTTCAAAACTCTGCAGCTCGGCTATGAACCAGAACCAAGAGGAGAGAGCACATCAGGCCGGTCTGAGCTGCTCTGCACTGACTTCCTGTTACATTTACAATTGATTTTAAGCTCCTCCTCCTTGTACACAAAGCCCTACATGGGCTGGGACCGAGCTACATCACCTCCAAGAACACTGCAATCCTCTGCTGCTGGTTTATTGGAGGTTCCCAGAAACAGCTGGAAGATGACTGGAGATGCAGCCTTTGTCAGTGACGCCTCAAAGCTATGAACACACTACCTGTACATATCAGGGAAGCTAGCTCGCTAAATGTTTTTTAAAAGAAAGCTTAAAACGCATCTGCTCACTTGAGACTTTTGGAAACTCTTTCTTTTTACACTTCATGCTGCTGCAACTCTTTTAAAATCTTGATTTTATTATTATTAGTGTTGTTAGAGAAAATATGACCTCATGACCCTGAAGTCAAAGTGGGTCGACAGCAGACTCTTGAGTCACGCTGAAGACAACAGGACAAATGTATTCTCCTGTCACGAGTGAATCAACTGCTCACAACAGGTCTTTATAAATCAACATGACTGTGACTGAGGAGCTGCTGTCTGATCTTTTTTCGTCTGACTCTACTGTGATGTCACAGAAGCCACAACTGAACCACCACCAACACAGCGAGGTGGAGGTCAGCCTCAGTGCATCCGCCCTGCAGCAGCTCTGCAGGTCTGCTGCCTTGCTCAAGGGCAGAGCGGCTGCTGGTTCAAGGTAATGTGACAGCGAAGGTAGCGTGGGAAATACTGCCACAGTTTAGACCTGCAGGCGTGACTGGCTTTTCAGACACTTCCAAATTATGTACAACAAAATAGTTTGTTTATTCTGTACATGTCTTCTATGTTGTTAAAGATTGTTTTATTTACTGTCTGTGTCAAGTTTTGTTGTATACTGATTTTAACGTTGTGTTTATAGTGTGCTAAAGTATGAATTATGCTCTCACTGGCCACTTTATTAGGTACACCTCGCTAGTACCAGGTAGGACCCTCTTTTTAAGGTGCTGGAAACATTCTTCAGAGATGTTGGTCCATATTGACGTGATGACATCACATAGTTGCTGCAGATTTGTCGGCTGCACATCCATGAAGAGACTGAGATCTGGTGACTGTGGAGGCCATTGGAGTACAGTGAACTCATCGTCATGTTTGAGATGATGTGAGCTTTGTGACATGGTGCGTTATCCTGCTGCCAACAACCATGCCACGTTCAAAGTCACTCAAATCACCTTTCTTCATCATTCTGATGCTCAGTTTGAACTTCAGCAGCTCGTTTTCACCATGTCTACATGACTGAATGCACTGAGCTGCTGCCACGTGATTGGCTGATTAGATATTTGAGTGGCCAGTGAGTGCATATGTGTTGTGTTTATACATTGTTTTATAACAGAGGTGTTTCTCACCTGTATCTGGTTTAGAGAACTCGAGGCAGAGTATCTCTGAGTCGTGAGCCTGAACGTTCAAGATCTCCTCCATACTGTCCAGATCATGGATCCTACAACACAGACACACACACACACATAGAGTATTAGAAGTGTGCAGACGCTTTATGTCTTCTTCCTGTCTGGACTCAAACACAGTCCCCGCCCTCTTCTCACCTGAGAACGCCCATACGGTCTCCAGAGGCCAGGTGCTGTCCATCAGGACTAACTCTCAGGGTCCTAATGCCCGCCCTGCTCTGGTCCGTCTGCTGCCCCTCTGAGCCCGATGACCCCGCCTTCTCAGTGTTGCCACCGGTGATGGAGATGCTCTCTGGGTCCAGGAGGCTGGAGATGTTGTCGTCCACGTATATGACCTTCTGCAGGTCCTGAAGGGTCAGAGGTCAGGAGGGTGTCAGGTCAGTGTGCAGGTGTAGGTGTGTGTAATGTAGATATAAAAGCAGAGGTGTGTGTGTTCTCGTACATGGCTCAGGATGTTCCTGGTGAGGAGTTTGTGGCTGTCAGTGTTCCACAGTCGGATGGTGTTGTCTGAGGAGCAGGACAGGAACGACCCGGGGGGAAGTCGTGCCTCTCCTCCTCCTCCTCCTCCTCCCTCTGGGTACACCTGCAGGAGACACAAGAGGAGGTGCTCAACTCAAGTGTTTCAACACGCTGACACTGACTGGAGACAGCTGCTGCCTGTGGCTTCATATTTATCGTACAGACGTGAGAGTGGAATCAATGTGAACATCTAACAGAAAAAGAGTTCATTAAATTATTAAACTGATCATATAATTAATAAAATTTCTTACAATGAACTCATGTATCCACTGTGTGTCTGTGGTGAATCCTTAATATATAACTGAGTGAATCCCCTCTGTACGTCCTGCAGGGACACATAGCTGCAGCAGCTGCAGGTGCTCCTGTCATGTTGTGTTTTTATGAGCTGGTGTTTCAGCTCTGTGACCTTTGACCTCTCAGGAATGTGTGACTGAAGCCCTCATTGTGTTTGTGATTTATATGAACACACTGACCTCCAGGCTCCACACACAGGAGGAGTGGTAGAGGGCCGAGTAGAGTTTTCCCGCTCTGCGGGGGTCTCGGAGGTCTCGGACGTCCCACACGTAAACACTATGGTCGTTGTAGACGCACGACAGCCAGCGGTTGGCGGGGTCATAGGTCACCGCCACCGTGTCCGGGTACCGAGCCTCCGGCCTGCAGGAGAACAGCTGACTGCGGAGGAGACAAAGAGGGAGGAGAGTTATTCTAACAGGACTGTTGTCATGCCAACGGGAAATAAAAACCATGATGATGTGTCTGTTTCCATGGTAACCTGTCTACATGTCTAGTGGTCAGCTGACCTCTAAATAAAAACAGAACACTCTGTATGTTGTTTTCCATTTATCTATATTTGGTATAAATTTCCATACATACAGTATGTGTGTGTGTGTGTGTGTGTGTGTGCATGTGTGAGAGAGAGAGACCTGGCGTCCACCATATTGGCGATGTCAGCTCCCAGACAGTGTGGGCGGGGCAGAGTGCACAGGAAGTGCAGGTTGACGGGGCTGAAAGCTCGAACCGTGCCGTCAGAACAACCACAGAAGATCAGCTCGTCTGTGACGGACAGACAGGTGGCCTGAGATGCCTGAGGACACACAGACAGGTGGACACGCAGACAGACAGGTGAGACACTTCATTCACTTCACTTCATCTTGCTGTGTGATGAGGACACCATGGAGATGAAGATGTGTTTTTGATCCTTTGTGAGGTCCGACCACAGGTGGAAGAAACAGTGAGTTTGTTAGGGACTATTTTCGGCGGCGGATTGATCCACATTTTAATGTGAGACTGAAAATGTTTTTGTTCTTTGTGTCTCTCGGACTGAATCAAAGACTGAAATGTAAATGAAGTGAGAGAATGTGAGTGGGTGAAGATTCAGACAAAGACGCCTTTGAGCTGCTGCTGCTGCTGCTGCGTCACGACTGTAGGACCAGTCTAGTGTCAGTGCTACAGGACCAGTACATGTTGGTGGAGGTGAGTAATGCTGCGTTCAGGGTCCTCTGTATATCATCGTGGAGGGTGAACGAGGTGATACGTCCCTTCTCCCAATCAGGTGGTGTTGGTTATGAATGACGGCAGCGTGTTGTGAAACGGACCAATGGAGTGAGAGGAAGGAAGTGGGCGTGTCCAGGTCAGTCAGTTCAGCCAGTGAGGATGAAGATTCAGATAAGTCAGATCAGATTCATGCTCTTCATCATCAGTCTATATACCATTATAATATGATGATGAAGCAGTACGTTGTTAATAGAGTGCTCCATGGATGACATTTTTCTGTAGGTTGACACAGAAGTTAGTGTTGCCTTGTCAAAAACGTTGTGTTATAGATAAAGATATATGAAAATCTCTAAAGCTTGTGTGAACCACAGACCTTATTTTAGGCATCTAACCAAAACCCATTCGAAAACCCACTGACTACAAGACAAAGGAACTGGGTCCTAAAATGCGAATTCATTTCTGGGTTTCAAGAGTCATCCTGGGGCGCTCTATTAAATAATTTAGCAGTGTGTTGTTAAACAAACCAAAACTAATACTTTACTTGTTGTTTCATCATAATTTTAGCCTTAGCAGCTACAGTGCTAACTAGCATTTATGGTCAGTTAAATTTTGCACTGAGCTCAATCTGCAAAGGCAAAAGTTAATCTATGCTAACTTTTAGAGCCAAGTTCAACTTTGGTTAATCACAAACCTTCCTTACAGAACTTATCAGTTTATTCAACAGCAAACTCAAAGCTTTGGTTGTTTTCCTTTTTTGACCAGGAACATTAGCGATTACAATTAATGCCACTAACTAGCTTACTGCTTCTTCCACTATTTCACCAGAAGTTGCACCAATGATTGATTCTACAGTAGCACCCTCAGTAATAAGGTTGATACAATCAGACTTCTTATTGAAATCAGTGGCGTCACCCCCTGCTGGCCATTAGTGAGAATGCAGATTTAGGGCACCTCACTATTGGCTGCGACCATTTTTTTAATACAGTCTATGCTTATGTTACATGTTTGATAAATGTCATGTTTGATTATTTATAAACATGTTTAAGGAGCTCTTCATCAGTCTGAGTGTTGTTGAGGTGTCACAGGCTGAACTGACTGAGTCCAGGTGAGGTGACGACTTACGGACGCAGAGTCGACTCTCTGCACAGGAAGCGGAGGAGGAAGAAGAGGAACTTCACATTAGAGTGTTTTACATTAAAGACACACAGTGAAAAATATAAGCAGTCAGTTAACATCAGGGCCTGATGTAGCGTAATGTTAGCTACCTAGCTAATGTTAGCGTCAAGATATTGTTATAAACACAACCTATGAGCAGCACGTCATTAAAAAAAGCAAGGAAGCGCTCTCCAGCGCCCTGCCACCGCTTTTCTGCGGTAAAAAATGCTTTGTGGACACAGGCCTCAGTGAGAACAGCTGTGTTTCTCTGCCTCAAAGTTTCTCATTAGCTGTAATCGCACACCTGTAACCACAGCAACAGTGATGAACATCACTGCAGCAAGGTGAGGAGTTAAAGCACTGGAGGTCAGAAAAGTAAATGTAAAGGGGAGGTTAAAGGACCTCCCCTGGAAACCCTCAGTATGTGCTGAGTAAACTTCCTGCACGGAGCGCTCACCCGCAGCTCGACCCACTTGTCGAGGAGTCGCCGGTCGTTGAACTCACACAGCAGACCGGAGGAAGTGATGCAGAAGGTGGAGGAGGCCTGTCGACCCCGCCCACACGCCACATCGCTGAAGAAGTTATTCCTGAGCTCTCCCAGCAGCCCTGAACGCCCCAGAAGAGGGACGGTGGCGTTCACCTGCAGACAGGTGGAGAGGACGATCAGTAATCATACAGGATGTTTTCATGACACAGGTGTGTAAAGAGCGATTGATGTGAGAACCTTGGAGGTCTTGGCATGGTCCAGGTACCAGAACTTGACGTGGCGGTTGCCGGCGGTAACAAAGTAGGAGCTGTCGTCAGAGAAGGAGACGGCCGTCACTTTACTGGACACCTTATTGGCTGCAACGACGATGTTTTTCTGGTAAACACAAAACAACAAAAAAAGAATCTGTCAACAGGTCGGATTTAATGTTCAACTGCAGCTCGCTGCTAAAATCTATCAGCTGACCTCTGACCTCAGAGCAGTTTGACTAAAATTCTTAACCCTCTGAACGCTGCTATAGAAACGGTCCACATTTCTAGGAGTATCTTTAAATGCTTCATATCCCTAAAATCTGTACAACCTTAGCTAAAAGGTGATGCAAGTCAATAAGTCATATTGATAAAAGTACTGAAATTGCGTCTTTTAAAAAAAATATACAAAAATTGGACTTGTTTTCTCTCAGATTTACAAAATTAAAACGCACAAAAATGATCCAAAAGATTTTTAAATGTAGAAATATAAATAAAATACTTATCACTCCATAAGTTATTTGAACTACGTAGATTACTTCTGTCCAGAGTTTAAATGTGGGGAAAAAACAGCAGAATGTTCCTTTAAATTAAAAATGTCTCCTGTGTTTTTCGGCTGTTGTGAAAATAAACGGCGGTAAAGTTCGACTCCAATGAACCAAACAAACGGCCTTTGAATGCACCACATCATCAGAGGTCATGTGATCAGAGCCGTGGACTCTCACTGAGTGGGTTTAATGTCCAACTGCACCAGAGTTGTTTTTACTATAAAGTCTTCTGCAATGTGCTGAACCCTTCTGTGGAACCACGCTTTTATTTTGAAGTGTTTGGTGACTTCAGTGTAAAGTTTATTCCCATAAAGTCGAGTCACACTAAAACACTCTCTCTATTTATCAATAAGCTGGTTTTACTCTCCTGTTTTTATTACTGTTAATACAACTCAACACTTCTGCAGATTTTCACATTAAAAGCCCAATTTTAAAAATACACAGTAGTTCTGACGTTCATCCAGACCTGTTGAAATTTGTGTTGCACTGTGTGAGATTCAGTTTCAGCTGCTCAGTCACAAGACAATCGCTCAGTCGATCAGCCAATCAGAGAGCAGCTCTCTTACCTTCCAGTTCCAGACGTTGACCATCATGTCGTGTTGGTAGCCCACGCTGACGATATATTTCCCGTTGGGAGAAAACGCCACACAGGCGACTCCATATTTATGCTCCTGCAGTTCAGCGACCTGAACACGCTCCGATACCTCCCAGATTCGAACTGCCGGCATGTGGCCGCTCTGAGGGAAGAGGAGGAGGAAGACAAGGAAGAGGAAGACGAGATGAGGGAGGAGGAAGAGAAATATTGAAATAATGTAAATATCATTAGAATCATTCCACTGATTTCAGTCAAACATGAAGAGTTTCTGTTCAAAAATATTTCTGCTGAAGCTGAAACAATTAGTCGATATTCATTCAATATTTTTGACATTTTATAGTTTAAATAATGAAAAAAAATAATAATCAAAAAAGATAATCAGCAGATTAATCAGCAGTGTAAAATGCTCTGATTTCTGAATTAACTGTCTGATATATATAAAACTTTATTTTATTATTTATACACCAAAGAAGATTTGTTGTATGTAAATTATTATTCTAATGTTAACAACCTCTTTATAAACATGTCTGATGGGAACTTATCACCCTGAACCCTGAATTTCTACCACTGCCTGACATTTATTACCAAAATAAATGAAAAACAATCATTTTATTGAGGACTGTAGTTTGTGGATGTTTATTTTATACATGTTGGTCTGAAACATGTTGATTTAATCAGGCGTCTGATTCAGGTCCTCAGTTTCCACAGTGAACAGCAGCAGCAGCAGCGAGTGAACTAATCAGTTTCAGAGCCGACAGCAGCAGGTTGAGTTCACATCATGCTGAGAGGACCTTCTGTTACACTACAGCCTCTCTTCATCCTCATCATCTCCTCTTCATCACTCAGGACTGCCTTATGTTCCTCCTGTGCTCGGTTCATTATATTTAATCTGACTGTTAAATTAAATACATCTAAAATAAAAATATCTACACTCACTGGCGACTTTATTAGGTACACCTGTTCAACTGCTCGTTAAAGAAAATAGCTAATCAGCCAATCACGTGGCAGCAACTCAATACATTTAGACATGGTGAAGACGACCTGCTGAAGTTCAAACTGAGCATCAGAATGATGAAGAAAGGTGATTTAAGTGACTTTGAACGTGGCATGGTTGTTGGTGCCAGACGGGCTGCTCTGAGTATTTACTGGGATTTTCAGCACAACCATCTCTAGGGTTTACAGAGGATGGTCCCAAAAAGAGAAAATATCCAGTGAGCCAAAATGCCTTGTTGATGCCAGAGGTCAGAGGAGAATGGCCAGACTGGTTCAAGATGATAGAAAGGCAACAGGAAGTCAAATAAGCACTGGTTCCAACCAAGGTCTGCAGAAGAGCATCTCTGAAGCAACAACACCTTGTCCAACCTTGAAGCAGATGGGCTACAGCAGCAGAAGACCACACCAGGTGCCACTCCTGTCAGCTAACAACAGGAAACTGAGGCTACAGTTCACTTTTTTTTGTTTTTTTTTTTTTCAATATTTTACCCATTTTCCATGACTTTTTGAAAGCTGTTTAAATGGGTAGGCCTGAAAACATGCACTTCCAAGGCATTTGCGGATAAGCACTTATTATCTTTTCTCACAAGTTAGATATTCCTGCAACCAACTAGTTACCTGCCCTCTTAGACCAGACCAGCCCATATGGGTACCTCACAAAACCTCAAGGCTGCAACCCTATTTGGGGTATAGAAAACGGAAGATCCAATCCAGCAGTCAAGCAGCGCAGCACTGGATTTAAGGGTAATACCCCGACATACTTCGTGTAAATAGCCAAAACAATGTATATTCAAAATGTTTCCAAAACATTCTGTCATTTCTGAAGCATTTCCAGGCCTGGAAAACAGTTATTTTAATTTAATAACTTTTCTAGTAATTTCATGACAGCTGATATCCTGTAAATTGAAGTTTTCTTAGGGGTAGTGGAGGCGTCCCACAAGGCTCTATTCTTGGTCCTCTGTTATATTTAACATACACAATTTTTATTATACATTTATATGCTGATGACACTGTTTTATATACCAAAGAATCTTCTTTTGAGGCCCTGACACACCAAGTCAACGGTTCGTGTCAGTCAAAGATGGGCCGTCAGTGAGTGTCTACCACCCTTGTTGGCTTGGTGTATCTCACACAGTTGGTGCCAGTTGGATTTTTTTCTACTGAATCGGTGTTTTGATTCAGTGTCGGCACAACAGAGCGCAACAGTAATTAGAATCTCTCTGATTGGCAGTTCAGCTTAGCGCATTAGAAGAGAAATAGAAGAGAGGAAAGCAAACAAACAGCTTAAGTCATGATGGAGTGAGACCAAAACAAACTTGTTACATAAGGTAGGATTATTTTTCTTTAGCCTCTGAGCTCTTTAGCAAATACGTTTCATGATGGGTAGTGTTATTATTCACTTCCATCCATCCATCCATCCATTTTCATCAGCTTATCCAGGCTGGGTCATGGGGGCAGCAGACCAAGCAAAGCACCCCAGACATCCCTCTCCCCAGCAACACTTTCCAGCTCCTCCTGGTGGACCCCAAGGTGTTCCCCAGCCAGATGAGATATTTAATAGCTCCAGCATGTTCTGGGTCTGTCCCAAGGCTTCCTACCAGTGGGACGTGCCTGGAAAACCTCTAACAGGAGGCGCCCAGGAGGATCCTGATCAGATACCCGAACCACCTCAACTGACCCTTTTCAACGCGAAGGAGCAGTGTCCTACTCTGAGCTCCCTCTAGATGTCTGAGCTCCTTACCCTATCTCTAAGGCACGGGAAATATGCTTTGTTCTTTCCACATTGGATTGTGTCGTTCACATGCTAACTGGCTAACTAGCCTCAAGACAGTGTTCTTGTTTCCCTTTTTGAATTAGGATTACCGCTGTCTGCTGGTGTGGAGAGTTATTTCCTCTCGTACAGGTGCAGAACGTCCTTGTTAGTTGGCTGTCAGCTGTAGTCTTTGCAGTGTGTTCATGTGCAACTTTTTGGCCGAGACATGAGGACATCAGGCGACGTTACAGGGGGCCTTCATTGCTGAAAGCTCTCTGAAGTTGGTTTGGTGTGTGTGGGCCTTAAATCTGACCTTTTTAAATTAAAGGTGGTGATTTACAGCTTTAACTGGTCAGATGTGAAACACCTTTGTCTGAAAACGTCTGACAGCTTCAGTTTGTTTGATCAGACTGCTCTCCTTCTGTTTTTTACCATCCTCTCTGTCTGTCTGTCTGTCTGTCTGGCGCCTTGCCCTCTGCTGCCATGGCAACCAGTGAACACTCGCTCCATCACATGTCCAACACTTTCATCCATGACTTGGTAAGTATGTCACCAGATTAAAAGACATGAGGTCCCTAAAGTCATCAGCGTTCATCCTCTAAGGAGTAGGAATTATACACTAAATTTCAGATCAATCTGCTCGGATAATGTTGATATTTCAGTTGTTGTCAATTGTTGTGGAGGGTCACAAGCTTAAAATAATAATATTAATATCTGTGAGTAAAATCACAAACAGTGCTTTAATAACTTCTGATTTCCTAACATACGTCTCTCCTCCTGTGGTGATCAGAGCTGATGTGACTTTGTGAGCTGTTATCAGACATATTGACGGTACCTGACCCCGTCTGGTCCTGGATCAGACTCACCTCTCCTGTGACGACATATTTCCCATCTGGAGAAAATGCTAACGTGGTGATCGCCTTCCTGAAGAACAGAGGAAGAGAGAAGAAGGTCACTTGTTTTATATCACCGCCACAGAAAACCCCTCTCAGCTGTCAGACGTCTGTTATCGTCCATGTGATCAGATCAGCAGTTTGACCGTCCTTTGATCATCCTGCAGGTAGCCATGGCAACAGCACTGATGCTTCAGATACAAAGTTAAATATTGTACACTAACAATAATAACAACAAGGTTTTTGTTTGTTTGAGGTTTGAAAGAAACTGTGAGAGAAAAGAGATCACAGTTTGTCTCACAGAGTTTGGACTACACAGAACTGAACCACAAACACATCAAATTTTTAAAACAAATTTAGATTTTTTTGATATATCTGACAGGAACAGGAAGTGAGAGCTGATTGGTTGAAGTTTTACCTGGAGCTGTTGAAGATGTGATGCTGTTTGTTCTTCCGGGGATTCAACAGGACGACAACACACCTGCAGACACACACACACACACACACACACACACACACACACACACACAAGTTAGCAGGTTTCTTTTTTTTTTTCGATTTAATTTTTTTTTATTGTATTTTCTTTTTATAGGGTATACATTTTACATTTAATGCAATAATGCATAGATTTCAGTTAAGTTGCTACCCATTGAAGTAATATTATCTATCGTCGGGCCCAGCATAACAAAAATTATTACAACCTACAGGGAGTCCAGTGGTCCTGCCGAGCAACTGAGCACCACCAGATTCTCCTCCATTGTCTACCAACTGTAAATTTGCTGTCATGACCACCACAGAAGGCCCGCCTCTCAGATCATCCCATTAGACAACAGGAAAAAAGCTGAGTTGACGTGGAGCACTTTTCCGCTCTGGATTTTTTCAACTCGAGGAGTTCAAAGTGCCCCTGCAAAAACGCCAGGTGCCTAGAGCACAGAAACGCAAGGTGCCTCACAACACAGAAACAGCGAGCAATAAGCTTCATTCTCATTAAAAACAATTACAAAAAGCTGCCTCCAGCTGCTAAAACTCTTTCTGTGTGATCAGAGGCCTGTGGCTTGTTCTTGTTAGGTGAAACACTTTCTGGAAAACTTGTGGTCTCTGCCGGCCCATCAAGAGGAGTCAGCAGTCAGTGATGATATAAAACACTCAATAAAACAGGGTTTTCAGCTATTATGAATCACCACAACCACCAGAGGTCCCTGAGCATTCAGTCATACATGTGCACACAAAGTATGAGGCTGATTGGTCCAGTAGTTTGAGAGATTAGCTTCAGACAAACGGAAACACACACTCACACACACACAATCCCCTCCAGGCTTTCACCTGGTGGAGATAACAAATGAAAACGCTACCTGAAAGAAAACACACGCTCCACCCACTGAACAAACACACACACACATCAAACACATCAGACACAGTGACAGTGAGTCTAATACTTTGGTTTATGACCAAATACCTGCAGATAATAACATTCCCATCGTCCTCAGCTGGACTTGACATGTTAACAAACTAAGCTAAGATGGTGAACATGGTAAATATTATGCCTGCTTAACATCAACATGTTAGCATTGTCATTGTTAGCATGTGTTTCCTGACCTCTGGAACAAAAAGAAGTTCAGGTTTAACTTCCAAAATAAGTCAGAACTTCCTGAAGTTTTCTTAAAGGATCACAGTTCAACAGTTCCTCCTCAAGCTCAGTCTCTCTCTCTCTCTCTCTCTCTCTCTTTTACACACACACACACACACACACACTCTGCTGTATAAACACAGTGCAGGTTTAATGAGTCTCTGTTTGGTGACTCAGTCTGTCCGACCTGAAACTTCATAAACAGCTCAGACCACGAACTGTCCCAGACCCTCTCTGGACCCGCTCTGTACAAAGATAATAACATTTGTACTGTACTCAAGCATTTCCATTTTCTGTCACTTTATATTTCTACTCCACTATATCTCAGAGGTAAATATTGCCCTTTTAACTGCACTACTTTCATCTTCTTCAGTTTCTTTACAGATTCAAAGTATTAATATAAATAATAATAGATGATGTTGTAATATTATAGATTAAACCACCCAGCAGAGCTCCACCTTTACCAACTGCAACATTAAAGCGATGAACACATTAATACATCAATACCCACGTAGCCATAGGACTCGGCCCAATGCTGGCTGAGTGCCGGCTGACTCGGCTACGTTACAGCTCAGTAGTGCAAAATGTGAGCCAGCTTTGGCCGAGTTCATTTTTACCAAATCTGGCCCAGATGTAGGTATTACATATACGGGCCTAGTCCAGCTGACAAATGGCAGGCGGCTGAATCAGCAACCAGCACCAAAATGAGTCCTGGTCCGTTGATGGTTGCCAAATCTGCGCCCAATTAAGTGTTGTAAACACGGGCCTATTCTGGCTGGGACATGGCTTCCAGACAAAATGGTGGCCAGCACCAAAACAGGCTCTGGTGGTTGCCAAATCTGGACCGACCGGCCCAGTGATGGAGCTGTCGGCAGCCGGAATCGGGACAGCGGATTTGGCCCAATTCTGGGATGTCATTCATGCCGAGTCTCAGCCGAGTCAGGAAACCGGATGGGGCCCAGCTAATTTCATCCGGCATGCCAAGGTCAGGCCGAATCTGGGCCAAGTCATTTTGGTTACCTGAGTAACTTTAATCCAATTAGGGATGGGTCACGATTTTCGAATTGTCGTTTTATTTTTGAAAAATCGATTTTTTAATGCGACTATTACCATTCGCCGTCTTATTTCCCCCCTTTATTTGACATGCATTATTCGAAAACTTGTCGAATAGTTGCCACGATTTTCGGATAGTGTTTTTGCTTATGCTGCCCATCCCTAAATCTAATAGTATAATATATATCATTCTTCAGAAAGAGTACTTTTACTATTGGTGCTTACATAATATACGTATAGTTTACTGCTGATGCATTTGCATTACTTCTTGTTTTTACTGCACAACCCTGATTCCAAAAACGTTGGAGTAAAACAGCTGTGTAAAACGAAAATCAAAGAGAATGCAATGATTTGCAAATCTTCTTTGACCTACATGATTGAATAAATTACAAAGACAAGATATGTAATGTTCAAACTGATAAATTTTATTGTTTCTCGCTCAGTGTGTGACGTACACTTGTAGATAAAATATAGGCCTATATTAATGAAGGTTCATTAGTACGGTTTTGTATTTCTCTGTAATGTAGCACAGTGTTAACAATGTTACTGACACTATTCTTTCTCACACCTTCAACTCAAACCACCAATATATCATTTAATCATTACATTCATATCAGAAACATGCAGGAGACTAGTCCACTGATGGACCCTGATGATGACGACCAAGAAAGTTCTTAGTCACGGTGTTTATGTACATTTAACACAGGACTCCAACTTCTTTAGAATCCAGGTTGTATTATTTTGGGCTTTGTTCTCTTTTGTCTGAGTTTCTTTATTCGTCTTTATTTATCAAGGGTGCCCTGTGTGTGTGTGTGTGTGTGTGTGTGTGTGTGTGTGTGTTGCAGGTGTCACATCAAAGCCGTCTCTCTGAGCTCTGACCTCTCAGCAGACAAACAGAAACAGGATGTTGTTTGTTCTGACTCGTCCAGGTGATGATCCCTGCTCACCTGTGACATCATCACCCTGTCTGAACAGGTGGGAACACGTTGTCTTGTTGTGTCCTTTTTAAAATGAGCCGTGGTGAAGGTCTATATATTCTGTTTTAATGAAGGGGTTTATGAGAAGCACACAGTGTTAGCCACCTGGCGTGCTAGTTGGTTGACATGTTGTCGACATCTGTTGGTTTCATTTGTTTACAGACCGATCTTGATCTTTCCAATATGGCGGCGACGCTGATGCATCGCTGCAACGGGCTGACACAGTCAACGTGGCGTCTATATACAGTGTACATATATATATATATATATATATATATATATATCTGAGGGTCAACAGGGCTGAAGACTCTAAGCTGACTCAGATCATGTGACCACTGGGTCACTATGTCTGCTGCTGATTGGACAGCGGTGGTTGCCATGGGGACAGAGGGGTTTTTCTGTGACAAGCCGCTGATCTAATTTTGTCTGACTTACATATAAACAGCCTTTAAGACACAAAGACATACAGTTCTGTACACAGATCCTGTTCTGGCTTTTATTTTTCCACTGGTTCCCAACCTGAGGGGTCGGGCCCCTCCAGAGGTCACCACCTATCTGAGGGGTCGTCACATGACTAACAGGACCGAGAGGAAGAAGAAACTCAGCTCTGATATGAGACACAACACATGTTAATCAGTGTTTGAACTTTGGACCGAGCCAGGCTAACTGTTCCCACCCGTTTACAGTCTTTATGTTAAGCTACGCTAACACACAGACATGATGTTAATATCCATCTGAACATTTATTTAAACGTCAGGCTGCTCCTTTAATCCGCTCTTTCTGTGTGACTGCATCACATTTTAAACTCTCAGATCTGCTTACACACACACACACACACACACGTATAATCCCTGTGTGAGTCAGCAGGTTGTGTGTGAGTGTGTGTCTGTGTGTGGGGATGATCAGCGATAAGTGTTTGCTGACTGTAAGCAGCTGGTTCAGCAACCAATTATATTCTTCCTCATCAACACACACACACACACACACACACACACACACACACACATTTGTACCTCTGTACTTGTGAGGACCCTCATTGACACTGAGGTTAGGTAATACTACAAATATTTAGTGAGTGTTTCTATCTGCTGTGAAATTAAAAAAATGTATTGATGTTTAAATATGGAGATCTTAAAGCACATGTTCAGACATGAAGTCATTCAAAGTGTCCAGTTCAGCTGTTCACATGAAAAGTGTCAGAAAGAGAGCGACACCTACTTTCTCACCTCCACACAGATGACCAATCACAGCATGAGGTATCTAACCCCGACCATCACCCTGACCTTAAACTGAACCTTAACCAAAGATGCTCTATAACAAAAGACAACATATTACAACCTGCACCACTGGTATGAAATGGTATACACGTCCAGTTTCATAAGAGGGCATTGTCTCCTCTCCTGCTTACGCCATGTTTCCACTTGCGTATGTATACAGAGACGAGGCAACTGGAAGTCCATTCATTCCAATAGGAATCTCTGTGATATCTGATGTGCCTGAGAAACTCTATATCGGTCCGGAATTTGCCTCGAATTTGTTAAGCAAATTTAACTTTTGCGGTTGATTTCAGACAGATTGCATGACAGTGTGCTAGCTAAGCTAACAGGCTATTTTCTTCCGCTCAGCTGCCTGTGTTGATCGTCAAGTGAGTTTGTGTGATTAAAAATAACTTATCTATCTCATTTTAACACACTGTGAATCTGAGTAATGTCCTGCTTAAATATGGTTATACATTATATACAGTCAGATTGTCATTCTGACTAGTTCAGCTGTTAATATGTCTTTTTTATCAAATATTTCACAAGACATGTCAAGTACTGGATGGTGAAAAATGGACAAAATTAGTCTCTTTCCCATGGCTACAGGTACTCTATCCATCTGTAAAGAAATCCTCCTTGTGTTGGACACTGGAGGCATATTCTGTATATTTACTTATCTACTGACACCAGTCACATATTTAAGTGGAAACAAGGCGGTCCCCTCAACTTGTTTTGAAGTAGTAAACATCGTGTATGGATGAAAGCTGATGCAAAACAATACAACACTATAAACAGTACAAATTCAATGTTTGCTCTTTATGTTGCTGCTCGTTTTCATCTGCTAGCTTCATATCTGATATCAACCCAATACAAGATCATATCCAGGTCTCATTTATACCAGATGCATGTTAAGTGTTAATTTCGTTGACGCAAATTTTTCAACAGCAATCTTTTTTTCCATGACGAAAATGAGACCATAACGAGCTAAAATAGATCTTAATGATAAGACAAAATCTGTTTCATTTTTTGTTGACGAGACATGACGAAAATGTTAGTGGCAGACTATTGGACATTAAAAGCCCAGAACGGCTGTGCTTGTAATTATCTCCAAATGTCACATGAGCGACAGGCTGATAAACTCCAGTAAATAGTCTGCACCAGGATGTTGAGGAGAGTTGTGAGCTGTAATTCAGCAGTAAATAATGCTGGAGTTTGTTAATTGTAGCGGTGGCTGTTAGCAGCTAGCTCCGCTTGTTAGCTGCTGAACGGCAGCGGTCACACAATAACACAAACTCACTGATCAAGGCAGCACCAACAGCTTCTGAGGTCAGTGACTGTTTTTCTCAATGGAGTCTGGCTCTAACCAGAACGTAGATAACAGCTCCTGTCTAAAATTGCTGTTTGACAGTACGGTACAGCGGTAAAAAATATTCTAAATATAGCGTACACTTAAACAGATATCTTTTAGGGTGTCTAAAATTGTTGCTGTCCCCGTCCACAGCAGAACATCTCTTAGCTTCTGCTGTGGTACCCGTGTCTGCTTCCGTCTGGTAGTCTCAGGATTTAGATACCCACCACAATGTTTGATTCTCACCATCAAACCTTTGCTGCAGGTCAAACCTCTCTCTCTGTCTCTTTTTCTACACTGACAAAAGTCAAAAAGTCAAAACAAAAACCTCATATCTGTCTGTAAGGAAGGAACTCTGTCTAAAACCCAGGACTGCTGCTAAAACATGAGAAACATGCGAATGGTCCTTTAAAGGGCGTCTTCATATGACAGGAAGGTGCCCTTGTCTTACACACACATGTGCGCACACGCACACATACACATACACACAGACTGCAGCAGTGTAACATGATGTGTTCAGGTACAGTTTGTACCAGAGACCACCGACCCAACCCATCCTGAACACATCTGCAATGCACCAAGAGAAACACAGAGAGACAGGGGGCTGCAGAGAAGAGAGGACGGCTCTGTTCTCATCTTTCTGTTTTACATTATCAAATAATAATATTTTATAATATGAGGAAACACATTTATGTAAATCATTTATTTCCTGTCTGCCTGGTTTCCTCTCTGCATTTATTTTATCACGGCTTCAGTTTGTCTTCAGTTTCCTCTGAATTATTATTATGACTGAGGTGTAAAGACATCTGAGCTGCCAGAGCAAAAAATAAATAAATAAAAATGGGTAAAGAAAATCATTTTTTGACCAATTCTTCTTTGCTGTTTTCCACCTCTCTGAAGGAACAAGAAACATTTTCATACAAAATAGACTTCACCAATAAATAATGTAGTACTGTTACTGAGTCGTTCTATAACTGGGGTGCATTTCACATTTTAAAAAGTAGGCCTACAAAAGGAAGGTGGTTTTTCAGTCTAACAATCAGTGGTTTAAGTTGAAACATTCCTTCAGTGTAATAAACATCCAGTAGTTGTGAAGCTTAAACATAAACAACTTAAATGATATCTAAAGGAAAAGGATATTTTTGGTTGTTACCCAACGGGGTCATGTCAACGATGTTAGTCAAGAGTTGGCCCCATATTATGCAACCTTATTGTCAAGTTAGGCCTTGATCACACAGGATGTGTTTTAGCAGCTGGAGGCAGCTTTTTGTTAATTGTTTTTAATGAGAATGAAGCTTTTTGCTCGCAGCTTCTGTGCTCTAGGCAATTGGCGTTTTTGCAGACGTTTGGCACTCTGATCTCCTCCAGTTGAAAAAACTTCAACTCGGAAAAGCGCCCCACGTCATCTCTGCTTTTTTCCCACTGTCCAGTCACATTATCTCCATTGAATGATTTGAGAGGCGGGCCTGATGATAGACAGCAGGTTGTCAAACTGCCCCTGAGTCATCCTAACATACGCCTGTAAATGTCCATCATGGAGGAGAAGCTCCTGGACCAACTGGTGGTACTCCCCATGATCCAGCCTCTTTTTTAGGGTCTCATGTACCCACACAGATCTCTGTTTATCTGCTGACAGCCTCTCACCCTCAACCAGAGCTACAGACAATACCCTCTGCCTCAACATGGCAGCAACTACACACTGATTACTGCAGGAAAAAAAAAAAAAAAGTAGATTGATCACATGGGAAGGTTAGTATACAGCTTTACCGCCATGTTGGAAAATCTCATACCGCTGCAACCCTAGTGAGATACAAAACGTTTATCTAATTTTATAATATGCTCTCCCCTTAATCTATAAAATGTGCTGTTTTAAAAGAAAATAGTTATAAAATATATATTTTCAACAGACATGGAACGTACCCCCAACTAAATGAGTCAATCATTTAATAACAGCTGTGAACAAACAGAATCATATCATTTTAATAATGCTGTTATCGCCTGCCATTATTTTATCTGGTATAATGTGATAAACTGTCTTTAATGACATGTAATAAAACACGACTATCAGTGTGTGCTGCTCCACACAGGACACAGCGAGGCCCTTTACTACAGCTCTACATCACACAGCTCAGACAGTACACAGACAGTTATTATATTATACTCGCCGTCACATTTCATTCACTGTGTAACATGAACGTCTCTCCACATTAACCTACATTCACCCCCTCACGCCTCCCCCCTCGCTCCACTGACCCACTTCACTTATTCACTGTCTCCACTGCAAACTGACGTCTTTTCATCCGTAAACTGAATGTGAATCTTCTGATCTGACCGGCGGCTCTGTCCAATCGTCAGCCGTGCCCCTCCCACGCCCTCAGCTGATTGGACGGCTGTGTGGGACTCTGGAGGACATAAAACCTGGATGTCTTCCACCGCTCGCCCTCTGACATTCCCATCATTCCTCTGAGTTCAGACTCATCCAAAAAGGTTTTAAACTGACTCAGTGTGTCAGCAGGATCATCTGGCACACAACCCTCACACCAGTTAACACATAAAGATAATAATTATACAGTCTGCTGTTACTGCCTTGAGACTGTTGTTTTGTTCTGACAGATAACACAAATGTGAACATAGATTATATTTTAATGTTACAGCCTGAAAATCATGTTTATAAATGAACATTTGCAGGTAAAAAAAAAGGTCCTGGTTTTTGTAAACATTTGATTGAATTCAGTGACTGTAAAAACCATTCATTCCCAAAGCATCTCAAGAGACTCAAACATCCTCTGTGAACTAGAGTTCACAGAGGATGTTTGAGTCCATGTTCGAGTCCTGCAGCACCGAAATAAATCATCAAGGGAACGGTTCATCAGGAATCTTTACACTGTTTGTAGAGGAGGCTTTTATTTTATCAGATCTGCTTCAATATGGAAATATAATGTTTTGACAAAATTCTTAGGAGCTTTGCATGTTTTCAATTCAAAAAGGCTGCATTTACTGCTAACATTATTGCTAACGTTACTGCTAATGTTACTGCTAACGTGACACCAAACGCTGCACAGCGTTCAAATTATTAGCTTAATTCAAAGACGAAAACAGAAACGTGAGCTTCAGAGACTCCAGAGACCAGAAGGAAAATCACATCTGCATCCAAACTGAATCACTGAACTGTGTTAACGTCTCAGACTCTCAACATCCCCTCCATGCTGAGTGTCAGATACTTCCATCAGGTCGGAGGTTCAGCCTCTCTACATGTAGCAAAATCCCTAAATCTTTTGTCCCGTCTGCTATCGCTTATCTAAACCAGCAGTGACCACTAATTGTCCATGATTTACCTCTGACAGTGTGTGATACTGGATTCTGTGTTTGTATTACTGCTTTATTTTACTTATGACTACAGTCTGTTTCCCAAATTGCCCCCCAGAGACATTAAAGTTTTACCTTAACTGCGTTTTTACTCTCCATTTGTCTCACTCTGTTTACACAAAACAAAGCAGCATTCTTGGTAAAACGGGGTGTATTTCAGGTAGAGTTTGGCTGGACGGTGACTGAATGGAATAACACACCAGGGTTCACTTCCAAGTGAACCAAGACCCCCAGTTTTCAAGCGGACCAGGGTTCACTCATTTGGTCAGCACCAGATATCGAATGAGTGTTCATACCACTCCAAACCGAACTATGCGTGGAAGTGAACCAGGCTTCGTTTAAAGTGGACCAAATAGCGCCAGTGTGAATGCGGCCCTAGGATACTTAGGTCATGATACAATATTATTGCCACATGCTGAGTATTTATAACCTTTTTTCCCTTTGCGAAGGAAAACTTTGTCAACACCAGTTTTACCTCCTAAGATAAAGTTTTCATCCGACTTTAATCATTTTTATTGCAGCAGCTCTCTCACAGTTGGATGGTAGTTTCTTCGAGCTAAGTGTGTCCAGTGTTTTTTTTCTTCTCGGTGGACCTGGTTTAGCATTAGCTTGGCCGTCAGCGGCTAACACTAGCTCTGGATGGTGGCGTGTGAGGTGAGCCCTCATGTTCATAGCATTCCCAGAGTATTTTATTCTCGTATGACACTGCTAACAAATCACGTGTCACATCCAAGTCCCCCTTTCTTTCTGTGTTAAGAAATCCAAAATAAGTCCAGACGTTTGATTTAAATGCCAACTGCAGGTTTCTGATTTCTTTCTCCGGTGCCTCCATCTTTGTTTTGATGAACTTCCTGCCAAATGCCGCTAACTGAGACCTCTGCTGACCTCACCAGGATAAAAACCATCAGCACCATCTAGTGGACCAAAAAAGGATGATTTTATTATTCTAGTAACAAAAGTTGTATTAAAATATGTATTTAATTGATAACGTATATAACATAAGATTGATACCTGGCATCCGTGTATTGATACAATATCGCACCCACCCCTATAATTGATGCAGCTATGCGTAGGGGAAAACTCTGCTAGCCACTGGGCTAATGTACGCAATTTAAAAGTGCTTAAGCTAATAATGGCTGACTGAAAACAACTGTGTCTTCTATGAACCATATTATTGAGCCAAATTTTTTACTTTTATTAAGCGATCTTAGTGTTAATCCATGTTTTATGGCGGCTGGGAGAAGTTTGCCTTCAGGGCTATGAACCAGACGTTTTAGGAAACAGATGATGGTGTGAGCTACAATGGAAACATTTCTGACAGAAAGCCCTGAGGGTTAACTTATCCCACGTGCTGTTTTATGTGTGTCAGTGGAGTCAGTTTAAAGTGAACTTTACTGCACTAAACCTTTACAATTACTTATGTGACTGGTGTTGTTTTATCTTTAATGGCCAAAAGCAAGAAAGAAAGTTTCTTCTGTGACCGACATAAAATATCGTCTCATATTAATCGCATACTCCTGCATTGAACTGAATCGAAATTGTATCCTGACAGACATTGTGATGTCGGCAAATATCGTATCGTTGTCCAGTAAATTGATACACTGTTGTATCGTGATGGAAATAGTGATTTAAATCCCTACTTGGAGCTCAGTTTCAGGCAGGAGGAGCAGCAGAAGGACTCCACAGTGCTGCTGAGTGTTCGACTCACAGGCTTCACATCCTGTCCTGCATTCACACGCAGCTGCTAACACAGATCTGACTCAGTGAGTCAACATGAAGCTCCTGAACGCCTCACAGAGCTGTGTGACGGGTCATATTTCTATCGTCAGTGTGAATTCCTTCAGTAAACACAGAGCTGTGAGGAAAAACTCCAAATACACATTTACATGGAACCATCAACACTAACACTTCCTGTTTGTCGTGCTCCTGCAGCTGATTCACAAAAAGAAACACTCTCTGTCCTTCCAAGAAGAAAGACACCAAACTGTCAAGAAAATAAACTTCCCCAATCCTTCCAAGAGAATTCTCCTTCCACACCCTTGTGCTCTGTAGAGCTGCAACAAACAATTATTTTCAATAATAATTGCAGGAAAAATTAATTTTCATCTTCAGATAATTTGTTTTGTTCAACCACCAGAACAAATCACGAGAAGATTCAGTTTATATCAAACAGAGAAGACAGTTAATATGAGTCACTGGAGACATTTGGTGTATTTGCTCAAAAACTGATTCACTGATTGTCAAAATATCTGCCAATTAACTTACTAAATAACTGACTTATTGTTCCACCATTTGGGAAATCACTTTTCTTCTTGTTGTGTATCACTGAGATGTGACGGAGTGTTATCTACAACTCTGAGAAACAACAAAAGCAGCAAAAAATGTAACGATAAAGAATAAAATGTGTTGAAATTGACTGAGTTAACAGGGGGTTGAGTTTCTTTGTGAGAAAAAAAATCCTCTAGTTTGTATTCCCAATACAAAAACCTCCAGGTCCATGTTTAAGAGACAAACATCGTTTGTCAGAAACCCTTTTCGTCCTGTTGATAATTTAAACAAACATCAACTGTCCTGTGACCTGGTCTTTCTGCTTCAGTGTGTCCACTTCAAACGATGTCATACTGTATATGCATGCAACCTTCTCCATTTCATGTAGCCTAAATTCAGTGTATCATGCATCTCTACGTTTAATTACAAATGCAAAGTCCTTTATTCATCACTGCATTATCTATGATTTGGTGGGTTGGGCATCACTGACCACTTGCAGACAACAGCATTGGTATATCTTTATCTACCAAGCAATATTGGGCAAACTTCGGCCTCCCTCTGCACCCTTCTGTGTGTCAGCTCTGGTAGTTACCAGCTATGCTCCTCCAAGTGGTTGCTTTTAAATGAACCCCAGGTTTCAACACATCTGGGGAAACTGCATTTTCCTGCTCTGCACTCAGCATCATAAAGAACATGGTGACAGAGACGTGTGCTTGTTTTTCTTGAGAAGCCACTGTGTTTGAATAGTTGTTGTTTTATTGTGGATTTTTGTATTAAATGTTGCATTTTGGCCAGATCTCTCATAAAAAAGAGATCTTCAATCTCAATGGGACTTCCTGGTTAAATAGAGGTTGAATAAATAACATTGATTGTGTTAGTTCTAGTGGTTTCTAGTGACTCTTCCTTGACTGACAACTTCACCTGAGAACAGACCACTGACAGGTGAGGACTGTCCCTTCAGACTGACTTCAATGACAAACATCAGCTGTGATGTAACTTTAACCTTTGACAGGACAACTTGACAAACACAACATGTAAAACAACCTTTACCAGAGAGACAAACGTTTACACAGACACCACAGTTTAATCCTTTATTTGTTGACTGCACTCCACCCTGCAACACGGATCACATCCTTTAGTGGATCCAACAAGATCTGAAAACTTCAAACTCCCACAGCTCCCTTTCAAACACACAGGAAACATCTTCAAAAAGTCCCCTGGATCCTCCCGGACACCCATGGACCACTGAGACCCCTTTAAAGGCTATGCAGGGTTGTCAGTTACTGTTTGTAAACAGTATCATCGACGAAAGTGAAAGCCAACATCACATTTGCTCTCGATTGCTGTATTTATAAACCCAGGGACGTCCTGATGACAGCATCATTGGAAGAAAATAACAAAATCCAGGCAGAGTCTCTTCAGATAAACACACAGTGACACACAGTCAGCCATTTTTTAACAAACTCCTGTAGAGTACACTCTTAGAAACTCGTGGGACCCCTGGGTGACCCTGTGATCATTTAAAGAACTCTTGACACTTTTCAGGAACCACTGAAATCCCTCTGACAGACCACTGAGACCACCCCCAAGAACCCCTACAGATGTTTTTAAGAATCCTTAAAAGACCCCTAAAACCCTGTGACCTCTGAAGCACCCTCACAGAAAAAAGACCAACTGACCCTTGCCCCCTACAACACATTAAAGAAAACATAAGAACATCTCAAGAACTCTTGGATCTCTTCACATATACATATATCTGACCCCTGAAACCTTTCAGGAATTACAGACACCCCTCTGAAAGACCACCAAGAACCCCACAAAGAACTCCTATTGATTTTTTCAAGAGTCCTTAATACATCCTTAAAGGACTCTGAAACACTGGAACACCCTAAAAAACCAAATTGACTCTTGGAACTCTCTGAGAACCCCCTACAGCACCTTTAAAAAAACACTGGAACATGTTAAGAACTCTTGGAATCCATTTCAGACCTACATATGTGATCCCTGAAAGTCTTTAGGAACCACTGAAACCTCTTGAGAGACCTGCGGACCACTGACATCCCCTAATAACTCCTAGAACCCCTAAAAAACCTCTTAAAAAACATTTGGTCATTTCAAGTATCTTTAAAATCCTGTCAGACACCCCTGAAACATCTTTTCAGATTCCCTGAACTTGCTCAAAGATTCCTGAATCCACCTCAAGGTTCTCGTATAAACCATCAAGAACTCAAGAACTTTTGGAATCTCTTCAGACCTACCTATGTGACTCCTGAAATTCTTTAGGAACCACTGAAATCTCTTGAAAAAACCCACCATGTCACTTTAAGTACCTTTAAATTCCTGTCTAAGACACTCCTGAAACACCTTGACAGTCTCCTAGAAGATCCCTGAATCCACATCAGGGTTCCCTTATAACCCCTCAAGAACTCCTGAAAACCCCCAAGAACTCACGAAAACCCTCGAAAACTCCTTAAAACCCTTGAGAACCGTGACAATCCAACGAAACTCATAAAAGATCCCAGAGAGCCCCTACAGAGAACCCTGGACTAATTGCCGAGTCTTTTCCAGGATTCCTCAGGTAGTTGAGAGTTGAGTGCCTTGTTAAGAGTAAATCCTCCAGCAGACTGGAGTCTCGTGGTAAATATCAGTACCATGGCTCCTAATGGACCGCCATGTGAGTGTGTGTATGTGATGTGTTTAATCTGATAATCTGATCATGTCATTAGCCTTTAAGATCCTGAACATGAGACAGTGAAGCCCTGACTGTCAGTTACAGTCGGTTGATTTATTGCGACATTCCTGAGTGAGTTTAATCTTCTGTTTCCCCGTACAATCATCTCAACTGTACACATAAAGTACATAACAGTGTTTATACTCATTATGTAACACATCAGCTGTATGGAAACATTCACACTTCAGTTATAGCTCAACAGCAGAGTCAACGAGTGACGTACATAAAAGACATCAGTGTATTTACTTGTACATCACAGTATAAATATATACTGATACTTCAACTCCTCTCAGTGACAGTATAACCCTTCAAAGGAAACTCAACTGCTTTGAAAGTGCTTCAGCTCATTCCAGTGACTCCATCTCATATGTTTACACTTCATTTCACACTTCAACTGATGTCACTGGTTACACTTCAGTTTACAATTTTCAATGTTTACACTTCACTCCGACTGCTCTGATACCGCTGTACAAACACTGAAATCCTTCAGTCACAAATTTCCATCATGGTATACATCATCACATGACACTAACTCACACACACACACACACACACACACACAGTGTACAAGTGTATCCTCACCCTGCAGGATAAGCCAACAGTCCAGTTCGGGGGTCGCAGGCCAGCGCTCGGTTCCCCGGAGCTGTGATACCCAGAACCTTCTCCAAGGTCACCTGGAGGGCAAAGGTCATCAGTAATTAGTCACAGTCAGATTTTAGATCAATGAATCCAGACACCTGGACACGGCAGGATATCCCTAAACTTCTTCATAACCCTACTCCAACACCCTGACACATCTCTAATATACTCCTGAACTGGTGCCCCCTACTTGCACTAAGACCACTTAAACCAGCTCCAGAACTGCTGCAAACTATGGATGCATGATATTGCCAATATCCGATTTGCCGATATGTACGCAACTCATTTGACTGATAACTGATATCTAAATATCCACTTTTTCCCCACTTAATTTTAGTGATCATGAAGTGTCTTCTGTAGTGGAATTAACATCATACTACACATGCATACTCTTATCATGATGGCCCACCACCAGATGGAGACGTGAAATACAGTAGTTTTCAATGTATGTAATATTTATTCATTGAGCAAAATAAGAAAAAGCATGTTGGACGATTCTGATAGTTAATTTAAAAGCTGATAATTGCTGATACCACTGACATGCTGATATCATCAGTATGTTGGCTGATTCCAATATTCAATTTTTATAAAGCCAATATAGGCCGATACCAATGATGTCCCGATATTATTGTGTATCCCAACTGAAAACCCTCATAAATACCCATAGCCCCCCAGTGCCCCTTGAAACCCATCAAATATTATCTTGTACCCACCTGGAACACTGTCATGAACCTTTTTACCACCTCAGGAACCACTAAAACTGTCTAATCCCATGAAACCTCCTGAAATACCCCAAGAACCCATTGAAGAACACAAAAATGTTCCAGACAGCTTTGGCTGGAGTACCTTCATCAATCCCTGTGACCCCTTTAAAACCACTGATACTTCTTAAAATATCCCTGTAAATATCATCAAGCTCACGTATTATCAAAACCTTCATTTAAACAGCCTTCAAGAACTACAAAAACCTTCTAAAATATCTGTTATCCTTCTCAAGATCCTTTAAAAGAAAACTTAAGCCTACAGCTGCGCAATATGCAAAAAAAATCATGTTGTAATTATTCTGACACCTCTTGCTATTGTGATATGAGTCATGATTTTAGTGGTAATGGTCATTTTTGCATTTCATCAAGCTTTCAGATGATGTGTACCTCTTCTATGGTGCATTTACCATTGACCTGTTATCTCCCCCTAAAGCACTTGCTATGCCTTTTTATTGTTGCCAGGCAACCAGCCCATTATGTCCTTCCCCTGTAATTAATCTACCATTTATTTAAGTTATCTGACAGTAATGAGTATGTAGTTGCTGACATGTTGAGGCAGAGGGTACTGTCTGTAGCTCTGGTTGAGGGTGAGCGGCTGTCAGCAGATAAACAGAGATCTGTGTGGGTACATGAGACCCTAAAAAAGAGGCTGGATCATGGGGAGTACCACCAGTTGGTCCAGGAGCTTCTCCTCCATCATGGACGTTTACAGGCAGATTTTAGGATGACTCAGGGGCAGTTTGACAACCTGCTGTCTATCATTGGGCCGTACAGCTCTGGGTATCCAGCAACCACTACCACCAGTTTATCATTAAACACAATTACAAAAAGCCACATTCAGCTGCTAAAATACTTTCTGTGAGATCAGGGCCTAAGACAGACAGAAATGGATCTATGGTGGGTCTCAGAGGGTTAAACTATTAATTGATTATTAAAATAGTTGCCGATTAATTTTCTGTCGATCAAATAATTGAGTGACTGACTAATCTTTGCAGCTGTAGCTAATTTAAATAAAATGTACCAAAATGAAAAAAAACTCAGAGCCTCCCAGTCCATCCAAGTCTGAGAGCCACAGACAGGAAGTCAGACAGTGCACCAGACTTGACCTTTAAATCCACCTGGTTTTACTTTTACATCACACTTACTTCACGCTCCATGCGGCTGGAAAGTGTCCCGAACCTCTACACAACCAGAGGGAGTCTCCTGTCCAATCAGATTGTAGTTTAGTCCATCAGTGTCTCTCTCTGCCTGTCTCCTGCCTAACGTTCAGTTGAACTCATCTTCCTCACAGCTGAGCGTTTCCTCAGTCAGTCTGTGAAACCTCACGGTCATTAGCATGTTAGCAAGTTAGCATGTAATGAGCTGGCTGTGCTGCAGCTCCATGCTAAGCTAACAGCAGCAGACTCCAGCGCAGACTCTGCACTGTGTGTCCTCCTCTCACATGACTCTCCCTCCCTCTACACCAAACTCTGTTCATGTTTTCACAGGTTTCCCTCCTCTCAGCTCTGGGTGAACACATTCATTCTATCACAGTAAACTGATAATAAAAACACACCAGCTGACTCGATTCAGCAGAGATGAGTCACGGACTGAACCTACCGTCGTCTCCTCGCCATCTACAGACTCAAACTGACTCACAGACCTTCAGGAATCCTCCTGCAGTCAGCTGACACGTGGAGAGAAACTCTACATGCTGCTGTCAAAACAACTTTTGGATTATAAACAGCTGATAACTCATGTTTATCCAGAAAGAATCCAGGATGTATCTGCAGCAGCTGGTAAAAAACTCATCACTGCTGCCTCCTGATGGCTTCAATATGGACATTTTCATTAGTATTTAAAAACAAAGCTACTTCCTGAAACACTAAAATGACTGTACAGATGTGAACATAAATGTAACACCCATCCTCACATTTCCAAAACCTCTGACACACATCTGTTAGCTCTGGCTGACAGCTAACTAACATGACACAAACTCCAGTGACAAACAGCAGGTAGCAGCAGTGCTAATGCTAACACAGGCTGCACACAGTTAGCTCTGCAGGTAGAAATGACCTGTCTGCTAACATTAGCTGCTGAGATTAGCTGCTAACATTAGGTGCTAACATTAGGTGTTGACATTAGTTGATAACATTAGGTGCTAAAATTAGTTTCTACTGTTAGGTGCTAATATTAATTGCTGACATTTGCTGCTGGCGTGAGCTGCTAACATTAGCTACTAAAATTGACTGCTAACATTAGGTGCTAATATTAATGACTGACATTTGCCGACAACATTAGCTACTAACATCAGTTGCTGACATTTGCGGCTAAAAATCAGTTGCTGACATTTACTGTTTACATTAGTTGCTGACATTAGCTGCTAAAGTTAGCTTCTAACATTAGTTGCTAAAGTTAGCTGCTCACATTAGTTGCTAAAGTTAGCTGCTGACATTAGGCTAGTTGCTGAAAATAGTTGCTAACATTAGCTGCAGATATTAGTTGCTGGCATTGGTTGCCAACATCTGTAACATTAGCTGCTAACATTGGCTGCAAACATTAGTTCCTTGCATTGTTTGCTAAAATTAGCTGCTAACATTAGTTGCTGACAATAGCTGCTAATAATAATTGCTAACATTAGCTGCTAACATTAGTTGCTGACAATAGCTGCTAACAGTTGCTAACTTTAGCTGCTAACACTAGTTGCTGACAATAGCTGCTAACAGTTGCTAATGTTAGCAACTAATGTTAGCTGCTAACACTAGTTGCTGACATTAGCTGCTAACATTAGTTGCTAACACTAGTTGCTGACAGCTAACATTAGCTGCTGACATTAGCTGCTAACATTAGCTCTCCATCACTTCAGCTACATTAACTGAGTGTGATTATTGGTCCTATAGAGTGTACCAGGGCTGACGTCAAAACCCGGAAGTTTAGCATCGCGCTGGTTCCCGGAAGAGAAAGTGAATGTGATTTTTGCATTGCGTTTTGGATTATGTCAGAAAACAAGCTCTGTGGCTAACACAAGTTTATGATACTTGCAGGTTTTGTTCAGCGAGATAATCTTCACATATGAACACCTTTCATACCGCATTTGAAGCTTAAATGCGATCGCCAGAAGTAAAAAGCTAACGTTAGGCTTTAACGGACTACATGACTACTCCACGGTCGCATGACTCTTGACATCACCGCCACTAAGCTTTCAACTGATTTCAGCCGCTTTATTTTAAAAACATTGTATAATGGGGAAATCGGATTGTTTAAGCTAAATAAGAAGCTGTAACGGCGGACTGCCAGCACTCTCGCCTGTTCAGGGATGATGACGTTTAATGTCCCCGACAGGGTTTGTACTCGTATTGAGCAACTTGTTAGCAACCGCCTTTTTTACGACACGTAAAAGCTTCAAAATTCACAAGTAGGGTATTTACTGACGTGTTTTATGTCGTAGAACAAAACCTGAAACTCGCTAAAGCTTTTGTTAACCACAGACCATACTTGAGGCATTTTACCAGAATCCCATTCAAAAAATGTATTGACTTTTAGACAAGAGAACCGGAAGTGCTAAAAGCGCTAATGGAGTTCCGGGTTTACTGGCACACTCTAATAGCGTGCCCAGGCATGAGTCCTAAAACCACAAAATGAGTCATTAGTCAGCATTTTTCCACTCCCTGTTCCCTCATCTTGAAGTCAATGGTTTTTTGTATGTGCTTTTGGTTAGATGCCTGAAATAAGGTCTGTGGTTGAGACCAGTTTAAGAGACTTTCATGTTTTGTTCTATGATATAAAACACATCAGTAAATACCCAGCTAATGAAATTTGAAGCTTTTATGTGTCCTCAAAAGGTGGTTGCTAACAAGTGGCGAAATGAGACTACAGAACGTCATCACACAGAACACATCTTTATGTGTCATTGCGGTGGTAACATTTAAGTCATACAACTGTGGTATAGTTAATTTATAGCCTAACATTAGCCTACTTCCTTCTGGTGATTGCATTTCTGTTTCAAAGATCATAAAAGTGGTCTTAATATGTGAAGATCATCTAGCCTTACAAAGAGTGTAACTATCATAAAAGTTCATTTGCCACAGGATTTATTTTCTGCAATAATTCAAAAACCAATGGAAAAATCCCATAGAGGCTTTTTGATGAGGGAACCAGGGCCACGCTAACTGCCATGTTGGCCTACAGAAAAACTTCATACCTGCAGCACTCTGTTAGAAGAGTGATAACTAAATAATAAAAATAATCATATACAGCAAAAATATTTACTATCTACAGTCTTTTCTCTGCTGTATAAATGGATCAAACAACAAGTGGGAAAAAAGAATCAGAGTGCTATTTCCACCACTGTTACTACACAAACTGCAGATACTACACATTAGGCTTGGGTGTATATATTTTTCATACCTTGCTGAAATTTCACCGGGGTATATGGTGTATGATGTATTCATTTGCAGCACTACCAGTAGCGACTGATGGAAAAGGCAGCTCTGGTGGCGCCTGTATTGTGACGGTATATTAAAATCATACCGTCAGGATTTCTAAATACTCTGGTATACCATAACACTGGCCAAGCCTACTGCACATACTACACATACTGCGGATACCACATATACTGTAGATACTGCAGATAGTACAGATGCTACAGATACTGCTGATACTGCGGATATTACGTGTCCTGCATCTGTTGGTGAACACAGATGTTTCTCAGAAGTCTGAGGTCAAAGATTCAGACTGTAGAGATCTGAAGTGTTTCCCTGAGGACATAATTACTGCACACACACGCACACACAGTCACACACTCTGTCCTCAGGCATGCAAGTCCAGACAAAGTGTTTTCTCTGCCTCTGAATGAGGATAGCTAGAAAAAAAGATACATTATTAAAATAATCAAAAGAAGAAAACCAACAAAATAAAAGTCGTTAACTTCGACAAAATGACCACAGAATCAGGTTACTGACAGACAGATCTTCACACACACAGTGAGGCCTGCTGGACGTGATGGTATCTACTGTACCAGACAATAAGATGAACTATTAACAGCCGCAGTCGTCTCTATTGTTCTCACGTCTCCCACAGACATCGACTGGTTTGGTGTTTTAAAGGGTTAGGTAAGATTCACCAGAGTCACAAAATAACACTAACTATCAGTGTTGGAAAAGTTACTCTCAAAATATAAAGTATTACATATAACTAGGTACTTTCATTTACAGGATTACTCTCTGTGTAGAGTAATTAGTTACTTATTATACTACGTTTGCTCTACTTTGACCAAAATGATATCAAAAGAAGTGACTGTTTATTACAGTTCATTTCAAATCCAGTGCTGCAGGTCTGACCCATTCATGTGTTCACACACAGTGGTTACCACTAGGGTTGGGTACTGTTCATAATTGAACCGATTCGGTACCGGTACCAAATGGTACCTTATTTCGGTACTTTTTAACCCTATGGGCCCTAGGCCTTTTTGGGATATTTTTACTGCCTTTACTTTCTGCCATCATTTCATGTTCTTCTATGTGCCTGTATTTTATATTAATTTTTATATCAATGAAAAAAACAAATCTGTGTGACTAAATTCTTAAATTTTTACATGTATCTCAGCATAGCAAGTTGGAAAAAGACATATTCTGCCATATATGAAGAGGGGAGACTCTCTGGAATCTGGCAATATAAGAACCATGATGCTGGGACATTCTGTCACTTCACAGTTGTCCAAAACATGTGGTTTGTGCCAGATGGACATAATTGCCAGTATTTTTTCATTATTGCAAGAAATTCCATTGACTCATTCACAAGTCAGAAATGTGTTTTATCTGAAAGAAACATAGAAAAATAGTCAACCAAGTGCAATTAAGGTTGGGGGGGGGGTCCCCCTAAATGCATATGGTGACTACGGCCCTGTCAGCATGCATAATTAGGCTGCAGTTGTCTGGGTGCGCAAAGGTGAAGTGCGCTGATCTTGTCATACAAAGTTTGATGGAGTGTCAACTGGACAATATGGAGATATTTGCATCTTGAAAGCCGGACTACAAATGTAGATAGACAGGGAGAAACACACGCAAGCCTACGACGTGGTAAGATATGATATTCCTCACTATATGAAGTGACTGATAACAAGATCTGTATAATGGGTTGTAAAGAAATACGTCAGGTTTTTATTTTGTAGACAATTGATCTGTATTTATAGCGTGATGGAATAACAGCACAATGATGTGTGGTATCACTGGAAAGCTCTGGTCCTGCGCTTTCATGTGATATGCGTGGCATTTCTGTGCGAGCCTGCATTCGCGAGTAATCCATCCAAGAGTAATGTGTGTGCCAAGCTGTATGAAAGCTCTGTTATACATAATTTTATTGTAATTTTATCATTTTTTTTCGCTGTGAAAACACTTTATTACCGACAAGTGCTTGGCCTTGTCGGAAAGCTACAATTCTGCTGTTTCCGCTGATATGCGTGGCTTCTCGCTATGACGCACAGTCGCGAAGAAAAACCACAGAGAAGAACAGGTGTGAATTTGGACGCACTATGCGTCGTTCGGGCCCATAGTCGAAACTTCTCGGTTTCAACATTTTATTGAGAACATTTAGGAACAGTGCTGCACATTAACTTTTGTCTGCACATTGTTTTGGTTGCCATTGTTGCTGAGTCTGAGGTGCGAGTCATGCGCTCTCGCTCCGCCTCCACCTCAGGTACCGAAATTTGGCACCATTTCATTTTAAGTGAATCGGTACTCGGTAGTACCGACGTGAATCGGTACCAAGTACAAAAAGTACAGAGTTTCGGTACCCAACCCTAGTTACCACCTTGTATTAAAAATCCACTAGCTTATGTTATGTTAACGATATTGTGATGATGTGGGACAACTGAATAGCCTGGACCTTTTGAAATAAATGAACAGCCTTGGACACAGGGAGGGTCAGGCAGAGGATCAAAGTCAGACAAATGTTTGTAGGTCTATGATATGAAACACAATAAACAAATATTGAGGACAACAAACAGAATGGCGTGCGAGTCAGTCACCATGACGAGGCAAATTAAGACACCGGAGCTGCCGGTTCCCGGTATGCCTGTCAGCTACAGCATCTGGAGAGAGAGTTATACATAAGAACAGGACTGTGCCAGTGTTTCTCTGCAGTTGTAGGAGATGTGATTGGAAACATATCCAACAGACACTAACATCACCCAGATGTGCCAATCACTGGGACGGGCGAAAAATACTGGATAAATGAGACGCACGTCCTGATTTTGCCAAGTGGTCGTTGTCCTGAGAACAACTTTTTGTATGATAGCCCTGAGACAACAACTGCCTCAGCCAATCAACGTTTGTGATGTCATCAAAGAGCGCCCTGCTGCTAGTGCTCTTCTCCTGTTCACCATCATGTGACCCTTTAGAGGCCCCAGACCCTCAGGTTAGAAATTACTGCACACATAATGCCAAACACACTGAAGACTGAGATCACGTTTACACACACAGTTCAAACACAGCACAAAGCATTCTGGGAGTTTTAATGGCTGAATGAAAGTGCTGAGAGACGGACAGAAGCCCTGCAGGGACAAACAGACAGGCACAACCTGACAGACAGGATGCTCACTGTGTCTGTATTATTTCTGTTTTACTGAGTCGACTGAATGAACCCACAGCTCTGCACTCAGGAGACTTTCTCTGCCCACAGCAGAAACATTCTGACTTCTTGTTGGTCGAAATCTTCTCTGGTCTCCCCTCAACACAAACCTGGAGACATTATCAAAACCGATCAAACTGTAAGTTTTTCTTATCGTCCTTTATTTAGTCTTTGGACACATGATGGGACTGTTTCATATTCCATCACATCTAAAGGAGAAACACGAAGACTAAATATAGTAGAAAAAGAAAATGTCTGTATCTCAGTATTTGGTGTGAAAGCAACACAAGCTGGACATCAAAGAGGTGCAGTGTAAAAAAAATGGAATATACCTATATCCTCTTTTTTTTAATCAAATGTTTCACATGAACTAAACATTTCAAAGTTATAATGTTAGATATTTTCCCAAAGTATGTCTGTGCCAGATTTCGAGGCCCAGTCAGGTAACCCAGTAAGGGCCCAGTAATAATAGTCAAGACCCAGTTATCACAGTCAGCAGCCAGGTAAACCAGTCAGGACCCAGATAACCCAGTCAGTCAGGACCCACATAACCCAGTCAGGGCCCACATAACCCAGTCAGGACCCAGATAACTCAGTCAAGACCCAGGTTACCTGGTCAGGACCCACATAACCCAGTCAGGGCCCAGTTAACCCAGTCAGGACCCAAATAACCCAGTAAAGGACCCGTTACCACAGTCAGGATCCAGGTAAACCAGTCAGGACCTAGCTAAGCTAATAAGGACCCAGATAACCCAGTTAGGATCCACCAACCGAATCAGGACCCAGTTATCAAAGTCAGGACCCAGTTACAATAGTCAAGACACAGTTAACCTAGCCAGGACCCAGTTTCAACAGGCAGGGCTCTGGATTACAACCACAAGATAACACAAAAAAAAAGAGTCCATGGCCGAGGAAAACAGGTCTTACTTAAGCAGAAGGAAGTATACAGAGCAGCGGTCCCAAAGTGTAACATCCTCATATGAGGACACAGGATCACAGGAGGATAAGATACACCTTTATTTTGAAACTCCCATTTCCATCCGAGCACACCTCCTTCCTGAACATTCAAACACCGCTAGCAGCGTAGCACCAGACGGATAATAAAAGGAGCCAAGAAAAAGACAACGAGGACATTAACTGACGTTGTCTGATATCGATCACAGACCTCTGAACTGGATCGAATCAAAATCATGCTGTGACAGATTTGTGACATCAACAAATATCATATGTCCAACGAACTGATAGAATATTGTACTGTGATGAAATCAGACACCCAGTTTAGACCCAGTAATGGGCCAGTATAAAGTCTCCATGTCTGCAGGGCTCACTGGTGTTCATGACTGGATGTAAAGAAGCTGCTTGGACTGAGGCTGTCGTTGTGTCAAAACATTTCAGATGAAGTGTTTGTTTTATTTGTTTTATCTGCAGGAAGATTCACACCTGGTCACTGTTTACTCCTCACTGTCTGATTCATGTTGTTGTTTTTAATAATTCGTCCTGTTCTGCATCCAAACCAATAAAAAATGAAGTGTGAAATTGAATCTGATGTGTGAAACTTTATTGACTCCAGCTCAACTGAACAAACTGCAGAGGTCTGCTGCATCCATGCCTCTTTGTGTGTGTGTGTGTGTGTGTGTGAGAGAGAGAGAGAGAGAGAGAGAGAGAGAGAGAGAGAGAGAGAGAGAGAGAGAGTAATATGCCAACACAGCAGAACGCAGTCACCTCTGTGATTGTGTGCGTGTGTGTGTGTGTGTGTGTGTGTGTGTGTGTGTGTGCAGTAAACCTGTCACGCACTCATACTGAGGACCAGTTAGATTTATAACAAAGTGAGGACATGTTTTAAAAAAAAAACCAAGATGATTTTTGTAAATAAAGAATTTTCCTTTAGCTCAAAATCTGTGTGCTAAAGGTAAAATCATCTAAGAACACATTTCTTAAAACTTTATATTTTTGTTGTAAATTTTATATCGCATCTCTTATGCCGCCTCACAGTTCTGCACAAAAGGCACAATCATGGAATGGGGGGAGAGAGTGGTCTCGTCTATGAGCCATCAGCAGAGGTAGTAACAGTGCCAAAATGAGATCTATATAAAAGGAACAGCCCGCAGGACGGGTTCATGGGCGGCACAGGTGTGACATTTTGATGATGTGTTATGCATGCGACCCACCGCTGGAGATTTAAAAAGCACCTTGTAGCAGTTAGCGGCTAACTCAAAGACAGCTGAAAATTTCTGCAAATTGGGAAAACAATGAGGTGCAGGAGCTCCTTACCCTCCGAGCAGAGGACGAGATCAGCCGTTATATAACAGGGACGGTAAATTACTGTTACTGTCATATTATTTCATTGTTATTGTTTGTCAAGTGCTGCTGACACATATGTTACATCACACTAGAGGCCAACGCTGTTGTGTTCCATGTTATGCCCGTCACGCTTCTTTTGATTCCACGATGCCAACATGCTGTCTATAATCACACACTGGAGAAGCACGATACCACCATTATTGCAAAGGTGGCATAAAAAAGGGCCTCTGTAGCGGCTCTATTGTGGAATTTATACTTCTGTGTCAAAGAGACGTCATACAGCACAGGTTCTGCGTTGACACAGAGCCTACAACGTACACCGTAGCCTGACGTGCACCTCCCTCAGAAATGTAACTACATGTCGTGGCAACGCAGACCTGTCTGTTTCTGTGAGCTGAAACCATTTCCCTCAGTGGAAACAAAGCTTTGATTTACTTTAATTTCACAGATAAGAAACACTAAATTGTGAAGACAATAAAGCCTCCACAAAAATAGCATTTTAAGTCTTGTGTGTGATTTATCCTGGCTTCATATGAGCAGAGGAAATCTCTGCTTGTCGCTAGGCTAATTTATACAATGTAAAATGCCATAGGCTTGTGCTAAAAACGTTAGCATGTTGTATTTGTTTGGAAAACGTGTTTAGTATGACAGTTGTTTTGTCAGTGAACCTTGTGAGTTGTAATGGAGCCGAATTTTGTAGCGTTACATTTGTTAAATGTTGCTGTTGTCCCTGGCTTCATATGAGTAGAGGATAAGTTTGCTAGCTGCTAGGCTAATTTATACAATGTAAAATGCCATAGGCTTGTGCTAATAACGTTAGCATATTGTATTTGTGGGGAAAATGTGTCCAGATAAAGACAAGTGTTTGTCTGTGAATGCTGCGAGTTATAGTGAAGCTGATTTGTGTACTTGTGTTTGAAGTTGTCTCTATTAAGCCATGTTTAATGTGAGTTTAATGTGTGTTTTGAATCAACTAAACTTCACAGCACTTCACAGAAACTCCCCTGAAACTGTTTTGGAGTTGTAACTGCAAAGTGACACAAACACACTACACTAGTATAAATGCTCACAACAGTGTAGGCTACAACGTAGGCTCTGCATAGAGCTGACGCACAAGTATAAATCCTGCTTAAGTTTTTAAAATCTAATAACTCATTTACAGTGGAGGGAGGGTCAAACATTTCCCACCAGTCAGGGAGGCTCACGGAAAAATATTTGTAGCATTGAGGAGCTAGCCGCCCCCATCCTCTGATAAATAATGAACAGTCCCCAAGTGTCCTACATTACTACAGTAATCAAAGATAATATAATAATATTATTTTTATGTCTCAGTCAAATCTGATAAAGAACATTAAATCTAATGATGTTTATGTGAGAACAATAATTTAGTTCAATTATTTTAATGGTAGCAGCTAATGAACAGTGTGTGTGTGTGTGTGTGTGTGTGTGTGAGCGAGCGCGCACCTTGTCGCTGAGGTCCTCTTTGTGCCGCGCGGTGCCGCCGCTCCTCCTCCTCAGTTTGATGGACGGGGAGCGCAGCAGGTTCTTGATGCGGCTGCGGATCGTTCCGCTTCCCTCCGCGGTCATCGCGCCTTTAGCTTCCCCGGCTAACTGCCTCTCTCAGCGGCTGGAGCCTTTCTCTGTCGCTCGCTCCTCCGCTACCGGCGCTGCCGCTGCTGCTGTCATGCTGTCTGCGGGCCGAGCCGTGCCGTGCCGGGGGAGGGTTCAGCTGGCCGGGCTCTGGTTCTGGTTCTGGTTCTGGGCTGATCCGGGTCACGGGCTCCGGTTCCGCTGCTGCTCCGCATCTTATTCCTCCGCCGCAGCGAAGACACGAAGCGGCTTCAACACGAGCCAGACCGGACTGAGCCGACGGACCCACCGCCAGCGTCAAGACCGCATGCGGCAACGACACAAGAACTTCCGGTCAAGATTTTCAGAATAAAACTGCTCCTATTGGGGGCTCTTTCTTTATATCCTCCTGAGACCCAAACTTTTAAGTCCCAATGTCCTCAAATGAGACGATAATAAAGTCCCAACGTCCTAAAACAAGATGACAATTAAGTCCCAACGTCCTCAAATTAAATTGTGTTAGCCTACTGTCTTTTTTATTGTTCCGTTTGACTGCATTTTATTAGTCTTTTTGTAGTCTCCTCATCATTGAAAATGAGGGCAAGCCCTGAATGATTCTTCAACAATAAATAAAGGTTGAATGAATGACTGAACGAATGAATTTCTACTCCATATTTTTTCAGATTTTTATACAAAACATATGAACATATTGTTATTATTATTTTTTAATGTATTTATTTTTTTGTTAGGGACTGTTCTTTACTAATCGGAGGAGGGGAGGATAGAGCTGGGTGTGACTCTATTCATTTATCTACCTATTTATTAGGTGTATTTGTTAATTTGTATTTTTACCTTCCTTGATGCTACAAATATTTTTCTGTGAGTGACCTGGCTAAAATGACCCTCCCTCCACCATAAATTAGTTGTTAGATTTTTAAGAGTTACTCTGACTGCACTAACTAAAAAACACTTTTAAAGAAAATTAAGTTTTAAAATACTAATAATAACATGTAACATAAATCTAATATTATAGTCTACTTTATAAAGCAGTTTGTACTTCTGGTGCAGGACTTTTATTGGTGATGAAGTATTTTATATTGTTGTCTCATTATTTTGACTCCAGAAAAGTATCTGAATCTTAATAAAGTAGGTTTGTAGTGTTTTTCTTTTATCTGAAATGTAAAAACAAAAACATTTAAAAGACAACACCGTGCTTTTACTTTGACGGTAAATCCCCTTTACTTCCGGTGTCGTCGTGTCTGACTGATGTTGACGCATGTGACGCATCTGACGCGTCCACGCTGCAGAGTGAACGCAGAGTGAAGCGGCGGCGCGCCCCAGCGGCAGAAATACAACCTGCAGATTTACACTGAACATCTTCTCTGGTGATTTATTTCATTTTGACAAGTCATTTCAAGTAGACATATTTACCCCAAAATGTGATGTTATTTATTAATTTTATTTTGATATTGATCTCAAGTAGATGTGTATCCAAATATCTGATGTTGTTTATTATTATTTGCTCACTTCAAATAGGAGTTAAAAAGAGAACATGAGGCAAAGAAACATTAGAATAATTTGAATATTACAAGCAACTTTGTTATTGTGAAATGTAATTGCTGCTGTTGAGTACACACACACACACACACATACGTATATTCAAAACAGTAGATCCAGATGTTTGTAAAATAAGAAAATAAAAATAAATCAGAGTTGGCTCGACATTAGAGGGACTACAGATCCCACAAAACAACTTAGAATTTTTTATATTTTAAAATTCTAGGAATTTCCAAGTCATCAAGTTTTTTTTTGTTTGTTTTTTTTTTTTTTTTTACATTTTTTTTTATTGGACTTAATTTTCTACCTTAATTGTGAACACTAGAAGATACAACGTTTCAATTCAAACCCCTTGCATCCTGAAATATGTTAGTAAAACACACTCACTGGTCACCTTATTAGCTACACCTGTCGAAATGTACATTAATGTAAATATCTAATCGGCCAGTCACGTGGCAGCAACTCATTGCATTTAGTCATGTAACAACAGGAAACTGAGGCTACAATTCACACGGGTTTTCTCACCAAAACTGGACAATAGAAGATTGGAAAAACCACATTCAGATGGAAGCATGGATCCATCCTGCCTTGTATCAACGCTTCAGGCTGCTGCTGCTGGTGTAATGGTGTGGGGGAGATTTTCTTAGTACCAACTGAGCATGGTTTAAACACCACAGCCTACCTGAGTATTGTTGCTGAGCATGTCCATCCCTTTATGACCACAGTGTACCCATCTTCTGATGGCTACTTCCAGCAGGATAACGCACCATGTCACAAAGCTCACATCATCTCAAACATGACAATGAGTTCACTGTACTCCAATGGCCTCCACAGTCACCAGATCTCAGTCCAATAGAGCACCTTTGGGATGTGCTGGAACGGGAGATTCTCATCATGGATGTGCAGCCGACAAATCTGCAGCAACTGTGTGATGTCATCATGTCAATATGGACCAAAATCTCTGAGGAATGTTTCCAGCACCTTGTTGAATCGATGACACCAAGAATAAAAAAGGGGGTCCAACCTGGTACCAGCAAGGTGTACCTAATAAAGTGGCCGGTGAGTATATTTACTGTATAAAGTCAGTATATAAAAATGAAATGTCAAGAAGTCAACACTGATTCAATTAATTTCAGTTAGGGAATTAATTGCTTTTAAGAAAGTTTTTATTTTACTTTTTTTACTTTTTTTTTTTGCTTCCATACAAAAAATGTCACCATGATGCGTTCAGGGACTATGTATAGGAAAGTTTAATATTTTGGCTCCTCTCTCAGTTGTCTAAGTCTAAAGCTCAAATTATAAGTTAAAACAAAATCTTGTTTTATTTGCGTAATTTAAAAACCAAGTCAAAAGTCAGAAGTTTGTATTTAAACTTTATTTATATTGAGTGTTGCATGTAATGTGAGGTGCCTTCCTTCAGAGAACATTTATTTACATCGGAGGTTCTTTAACGCGTACAAAAATACAAATTTAGGAAAAAAAGGAACCCTCGACCCAACAGAACATCTGTACACTGTACAAACAGCAACACAAGGAGAAGTAGCTTCATCTGATGCTTTTAAACACCAGACTGGTCCTTTAGTCGTCCAGGTGATGCGCCAGCTGTTTCCTGTAAACAGTCTTAGTATTTTTATTGTTTAGATACGAAGAACTGACCTAACCTCAGACTCTTTTTATTCCCCAAAAAAGAAATAAAACGTATTTATTCAGCAGTTTAGCGTTCAGACGATTAATAAAAGTGTTTTCTTTAAAACAACACAATACTTCATCTGAACATGACCGAGGTGTTTCTACTTCCTGTTTGACTTAACTGAAAGCATGTAAATGAAAATCCTTAAAATGAAAGCCCGTACACTCTCTCTCTCTCTCTCTCGCTCTCTCTCACACACACACACACACACATCTGGCAGAAAAACAAATGTAAGATTTAGTTTGAGAAACAGTGAGTCAGTGTTGCTGTAATATGACAACTTTTTAAACAACATCTCAACCTTCAACCCACCTCCTGCCTCAGATGATGCTACCTCTGCAACAAAAAAAGATCATTTTTCTTGTGATGTTGCAGGGTTTCACTGATTTGTGGCGGCCCGTCATGATTAAAACAACTGCCGCCACGTTTCGATTCTCTATCTCGAGCTGGACCATTCATCATAAACAGACAGAGGCAAACAGAAATTGAAACTTAACCGTTCACTGCGCTGGGTTTAAGTTTGCTTCACAAACAACTGCTCCTCTCATCCATTGATCTCATCTGAGCGAATCGACTGATCAATTATCCATTCGCGACTTAAAACTCCACAAACTGCTGCTGAGAAAAAAAAGGACAATTTCTGCCTGTGCTGCGTTCACGGGTACAACGTGATCCCACATCGCATTCCAGTACCAACACTGCAATCAACCAATCACAGCCCTCTGACAGCATCAGTGTGCTGCTCCTGTGCTTCTTCAGAGCTAAGCTGGTTTTCCAAAATAAAATTCATACAACTGAACAAAATCCTCAGAAACATTGAACAAAAACACTGTTAGCTACTGGAGGGTTAGCAAGTTAGCTTGCTAACTAGGTTGGCTATGCTAACAAATAAGCTTGCCTCAAGGCTAAAATATCAGCGAGTTAGCTTGCTAACTAGGAAGGCTATGCTAGCAATTAAGCTAAAATAGGCTAAAATGTTGTTCACTAAGAGTGTGGATAATTTAATATTTCAGTTGCAAATACCTGCGATTGACATTTTCCCTCCTTTTTTAGCCTTTCAAAAAGCCTTTTTTTTCCCTCCAAATTTGCAGAATGCTGTTTAATAAAAATAGCTTTAAATAGGAGGGAAATGTGTCCTTTTCAGGTCTTTGCAACTGAAAAATGACATCATCCTCACTCCTAATGTTAATGAGCAGTATTTTAGGCTATTGTCAAACGGACTTGTTAGCATAGCCAACCTATTTAGCAAGCTAACTTAATTATATTCCAGCCTGTTGGCAAGCTGACTTGTTAGCATAGCCAACCTAGTTAGCAAGCTAACTTGCTAATATTTTATCTAGTTACTGAGGATTTTTTTTCCAGTTGTACTAAGTTTAATTTGTAAAACTAGCTTAACTCTGAAGAAGCATAAAGCAACTTTGACAGAAGTGCAGGAGCAGCACACTGATGATGTCAGAGGGCTGTGATTGGTTGATTGCGATGTTGGGCCAGGAACACGATGTGGGTTGTTGATCCAGGAGCATGTCCTATTTGGCAAAATCACGACTTGTGTGTTCATGAACCCAGAAAAAACTCAGAATTTAGAGAGGGCACACAGGCAAAAAACCCAACAAAAAACAACTGAAAAGTTAAGCCGCCCCGTCAGCTGCCGGCACACATAGATTTTCCTTCTGTGGGAAACACTGATGATTTTTCTCAAAATATTTCCACTTGATTCTCCTAAGTGCTCCTGATACACAACAAACAAAGTAAACAAAAGTAAAAACTGCAGTTTGATTTTCAGAGTCTCTGCTTCAATAGAAAATATGAAAAACATAAAAGTTTAAAATCAACCAGAGCGGAAGCTACTGGGTTTTTACATTACTGAGGTCTGCACACGCGCGCGCACACACACACACACACACAGGTCTTTGGATACCACAGAGGCACTCAATACATCAGCAGTTGTCTGACTGAACGTGGACTCAAATTTCTTCTGGCAACAATCTTCCTATGAGACTAAAGAGCAACATTCATGGCAACTGAGAATCGTCAACGTTTCCCCAGAAAGTTGCCGTGGTTGCACATTGCTTCCTTCAGATGGAGCGTCAACTGAAACCCGAGCGGACGGAGCTAGACTTTAAATTCAGTGAAATGTAAAGACAAAAATAAATAAAACAAAGGTAGTGAACATAATCTCTGATCGTCTGTAAACATCAATAAAGTGTCGTCAAGGCAACAGCCGGCCGTCTGATTGGCCCTCAGGTGCGTCAGGTGTTTCTGCTCTAGAGGAAGTAACTCGACACAAACTGCCGCTGAAATGAAATTCAAAACAGCCAATCAGAGAACAGCTTGCAGGGGACCAATGAAGTCCTAACTCTGCTGTGACATCATCATCAGTCAGTGTGATGTCAGCTGATCCTAACTCTGCTGTGACATCATCATCAGTCAGTGTGATGTCAGCTGATCCTAACTCTGCTGTGACATCATCATCAGTCAGTGTAATGTCAGCTGGGTGGGTTTCCTCTCAGCCCCAGAGGAACCAGCCTTGGCATCGGCCTCCAGGCCACGCCACCCTCCCTCTTCCCCCCTCCTTCTCCTTCTCCTTCCCCTCCTGCTGCTTCATCACAGCTGGCAGGGTCCGCCACCTTGGCCCCGCCCACCTTCATTTGCAGGAGAGGGGGCGGAGCCAGGACACCACCTTTAGCATTGCCATTAACAGGTCCAAGCTGCGGTCCACCAGGTGTCATGTCTGTGTGATCAATAACCGCTGCCGCCCCCATCTCCGTGGCAATGGTTTCATCAGAGTCAGAGTCCAGCTCCAGGAGCCAGGGGCTGTTGGCGCGTCCATACTCCTCATCTTCGTCCATTACATCATCCCCTGGGGATGGTTTCCCTGATAAAGGCGTCTCTGCCGTGGTGACGGTCTGCTGGTTGAGGAAGACGATCTCGTTGAGGAGCGACGTCAGACTCTCGTCATCTCTGGTCTCCTGCTGCGGCTCTGCCCCCACAAGCCCTGCCTCTGTGACCTCAGCCTGACGGTCAGCACTCGCTCCTGGGCAAGGAGTGGAGGAAGGGTCCTGGGTGGAGGGTGGAGCCTCAGATGTAGTGTCAGTGTGGAATGGAGGCTGGTCCTGGTCTGTTATCAGGTCTGATCCAGCAGAGACCACCAGGAGGGGAGCAGGAGGAGAAGGGGGTGGACCCTCTGGGATCTGCTGCTGCTGGGGAGGTGGTGGCGGCGGCTGTTGTTGTTGTGTTTCTTGTGGTGGCTGTAGTATTTGTTGTTGTGGTGTTTGTTGTTGTTGTTGTTGTTGTTGTTGTTGTTGCTGTTGTTGTTGTGGTGGTGGTGGTGTTTGTAGGATTTGTTGTTTAGTTTGTGGTGGTTGTTGGGGTTGTAGTAGTAGCTGTTGTTGTTGTTGTGGTGTAGTTGATGGTTGAACCAGCTGCAGCAGGTTGTTGAGGTCTGTGGCTGTAAACAAAAACAGTGAAGATTAGCCAAGGTCAGAAAATAAAACCAAAAAACATCTAAATGACCTTCAATAAGTTAACGAGTCAATCAGTGAGCTGGTCAGTAATAATCAGTCAGCAGGTCTGTTAGTAAATTTATTTAAGTTAATGAGTTGGTCAAGTTTAGTTAGTTGGTTAGGTTTGGTTAGGTTAGTTAGGTTTAGCTAGGTAGGTTTAATTAGTTGGGTTTAGGTAATTATGTTTAGTAAGGTTAAGTTGATTGGGGTTGGTTAGTTAGCTTTTCGTATGTAAGTTAGCTAGTTAGTCGGTCTGTTATTTAGTTTTTAAGTTACTTAATTAGCTAATTAGTTTTAGTTTGCAAGTTATTTATTTACTTAGTTGTTTTGTTATTTTGTAAGTGTGTTTGTTATATATACTGAACAAAAACATAAACGCAACACTTGTTTTTGCTCCCATTTTTCATGAGCTGAACTCAAAGATCTAAATCATTTTCGATATAAACAAAAGACCATTTCTCACAAATATTGTTCACAAATGTGTCTAAAATCTGTGTTAGTGAGCACTTCTCCTTTGCCGAGATAATCCATCCCACCTCACAGGTGTGGCATATCAAGATGCTGATTAAACAGCATGAATATTGCACAGGTGTGCCTTAGGCTGGCCACAGTAAAAGGCCACTCTGAAATGTGCAGTTTTGCTTTATTGGGGGGGTCTGGGGGGGTCAGAAAACCAGTCAGTATCTGGTGTGACCACCATTTGCCTCACGCAGTGCAACACATCTCCTTCGCATAGAGTTGATCAGGTTGTTGATTGTGGCCTGTGGAATGTTGGTCCACTCCTCTTCAATGGCTGTGCGAAGTTGCTGGATATTGGCAGGAACTGGAACACGCTGTCGTATATGCCGATCCGGAGCATCCCAAACATGCTCAATGGGTGACATGTCCGGTGAGTATGCTGGCCATGCAAGAACTGGGATGTTTTCAGCTTCCAGGAATTGTGTACAGATCCTTGCAACATGGGGCCGTGCATTATCATGCTGCAACATGAGGTGATGGTCGTGGATGAATGGCACAACAATGGGCCTCAGGATCTCATCACGGTATCTCTGTGCATTCAAAATGCCATCAATAAAATGCACCTGTCTTCATTGTCCATAACATATGCCCATACCATAACCCCACCGCCACCATGGGCCACTTGATCCACAACGTTGACATCAGCAAACCGCTCACCCACACGATGCCACACACGCTGTCTGCCATCTGCCCTGAACAGTGAAAACCAGGATTCATCCGTGAAGAGAACACCTCTCCAACATGCCAGACGCCATCGAATGTGAGCATTTGCTCACTCAAGTCGGTTACGACGATGAACTGCAGTCAGGTCGAGACCCCGATGAGGACGACGAGCATGCAGATGAGCTTCCCTGAGACGGTTTCTGACAGTTTGTGCAGAAATTCTTTGGTTATGCAAACCGATTGTTGCAGCAGCTGTCCGGGAGGCTGGTCTCAGACGATCTTGGAGGTGAACATGCTGGATGTGGAGGTCCTAGGCTGGTGTGGTTACACATGGTCTGCGGTTGTGAGGCTGGTTGGATGTACTGCCAAATTGTCTGAAACGCCTTTGGAGACAGCTTATGGTAGAGAAATGAATATTCAATTCACAGGCAACAGCTCTGGTGGACATTCCTGCAGTCAGCATGCCAACTGCACGCTCCCTCAAAACTTGTGACATCTGTGGCATTGTGCTGTGTCATAAAACTGCACATTTTAGAGTGGCCTTTTATTGTGGCCAGCCTAAGGCACACCTGTGCATTATTCATGCTGTCTAATCAGCATCTTGATATGCCACACCTGTGAGGTGGGATGGATTATCTCGGCAAAGGAGAAGTGCTCACTAACACAGATTTAGACAGATTTGTGAACAATATTTGAGGGAAATGGTCTTTTGTGTGTATAGAAAATGTTTTAGATCTTTGAGTTCAGCTCATGAAAAATGGGAGCAAAAACAAAAGTGCTGCGTTTATATTTTTGTTCAATGTAGTTAGTTTGGAAGTTACTTGGTTGTTTTGTTGTCATTTTGTAAGTTTGTGAGTCTGTTTTGTTAGACAGTTAATTAAGTTAGCATATTAGTTTATATAAGTTTGTTCATCAGTCAGTCAGTCAGTCAGTCGGTCAGTTAGTTACGTAGTTAGTTAAAGTAGTTAAGTTAAATAGCTTTTTGAAAGTTAGTTAGCTGGTCTCTCACTTAGTTTGTAAGTTACTATTGGTTAGTTGTTTTGTTTGTCAATTTGTAAGTTTGTGTTTGAGTCAGCTAGTTTTGTTAGTAAGCTAATTAGTTTTTTTTGTTTATTTGATATGTTTGTGAGTTAGTTGGTTAGTTTGTCTGTTATTTAGAGTGTACATTAGTTAATAAGTTAGGTGATTGTAAGTTTGTTTGTGAGTGTGTTAGGTAGTTAATCTATAAGTTAGTTATCTGTAAAGATTGTTAGTTGGTTACCTGTGAGGGTAGATAATTAATTGAAGACGTCTCAATGATCTTCAGTTAGTTCATAAGTCGATTAGTTAGTGACATAGTTGATAGTAATCAGTTAGTAAATTAATTTAATTTTAAATACATTTAAAAAATGTATTTTTGTGTTGGTTAAGTCAGTTGGTTGGTTAGGTTTAGTTAGTAATTTAGTTGGCTTGTTAGTTGAGTCACCTGTAAGGTTAATTAGTTCGCAAGTTAATCAGTTAATAAGTTAATTAGTTGGTTATTCAGTAAGTTGGTTAGTTAGTATCTTGAGTTAGTACATCTGTCAATTAGTAAGGTTAGTATGTCAATCACTAAGTTATTTCAGTTACCTGTAAGGTTAATTTGTTGATTAATTCGTTGAGTAAGTAAGTTAGTTAGTTGAGTTACCTGTACATATAGTTAGTTAGTGGGTTGGTTGGTTGGTTGGTTGGTTAGTTAGTTAGTTAGTTAATTAGTTGGTCAGTTGAGTTACCTGTTAGGTTAGTGATGGTGAGGGGGGCAGAGCTGCTGTAGATCTTACCGGTTGGGGGGTGGGGCAGTGAGGTGAGGTGGATCTGCTGATTGGCCAGATTGGAGATGTTGAGGGTGACTGAGGCCACGCCTACAGACAGGAAAAGGATGTGTGTAACTACAAAATAAAAGCTTATTGAGGCAGAGAGCAGAATGACTGTGAGGGATCAGTACCTGGTGTAGAAGAAGTCTGCAGTAATGTAGGTGCCGTCATCATTTGGCTGAGGGTCAGGACTGGTTGCCCCGGCAACGCAGTACCGACCAGGGACAGAACTTCTGCTGGTACCACGGCCTTAATGGATTGTGATGCAGCTGGATTCTTACTGCGAGACAGGATGTTGGGGACCGTCCTCGGCCTGTCCCTCACCACCGATACACTGTGGGACACACCAGGAGGAGCGAGGATGGGCCTTGACACTTGCAGGACCCTCTGAGGCTGCTGGACAGGTGCTTGGACAGGTGTTTGGACAGGTGCTTGGACAGGTGTTTGGACAGATGTTTGGACAGGCGTTTGGACAGGTGTGGATGAAGGTGTGCTGGTAGGTGGGACAGAAACAAAAGTGGGAGGAGCCTGTGGAATGCACTGTTGCTGCAGGCTGGAGGATGTGATTATGATGACGTCATCAGTCGAGTCTTCTGTTGGAGAATAACAGGCTCCACCCCCTACTGCTGCTTGCAGCTGATTGGCCGCTTGGAGTCTCTCCTGCATCTCCATCTCCTTCTGTTTGGACGACAGGCGCTGAAGCATGCTCCGGATTCTCTCCTTGCTTTTACCTGCAGCCACAAACACACACGCACAGGTTACAGCTTCACCTTCTGACAACACGTCACACAGGAGTCATTTCTAACAGAAAAAAAGATCCAACAGACAGCGCTGTCCAAGACTTAGGAGGCATCATCACTATCATCTTCATCAACCTCCCCATCACCTGAATCCTCACCTGATCTCTGGGAGACCTCTCTGATGTAGGCGTCTCTCTGCTGGTTCAGACAGATCTTCAGACTCCGCAGTCTCCCATTCTCACTCTGGAGAGTCTGAATCTCCTGATTAGCCTGAAACACAGAAAAAACAAAAAGAGTCTGCTGTGAGGACGCTGTCAGTGTTTGAAAGAACTTTCGTCTCCTGCTGATATTCTGTGTTGAATCAGTTTCCCACCGTGAACTGAGGAAGATATTTATTGAGTGTATTCACAGCCTGAAGCTGCTCGTCTGGTTTCTGTCTCGTACCTGCTCCAGCAGAAAGCTCCTTGAAGTGTTGTTGGTGTTCATGACTGATTGGAGAGCTTTGAAGGCGTCTGCGAGGCTCCGAACATAGGCCAGCTTCTTCACGCTGCTTCTGTTGAGAGAAAACAATCATACACAACATGTCAGCTGATAATCACCTGTTTATTCTAGAAGGCTCACTCTTCTTGTGTGTCTTAAATATTTACTGAGATACATTATGTTGTCTTTACTACAACTAGAAAGCACTCTGTAAAGTTTTAGTTGTTGTCAAAGAAAATACAGCAAACAACATTCTTAAGAAAAGCTTTTAATTTCTAACTGTAACAAACACCTAGAGGAGGTCTGCTACTCTCATCAATACTCCGCATCAGTCCAGTGCTTTATTGATTCACATGGTAGTTCTTTATAACAGTGCATAGAAATAATTTATTATAATTTTATAAAATAAATATTAAAGTTTCCTGAGTAGTAAACAGAATAACATCTCCCTTAAAAACAAATCTAAGTAAAAATTAAGGATGTTCCTGACATCAAAACAGTGAGTCGAGTTTTAAAAGCAGGAGGCAGCATCACAGCTGCAATTAATAATTACAGTATGTTGGTTACTGATTTAATCTGTAGATTATTTTCTCAGTTAATAACAGAACAGTTATGACAGTGAGAAAAGCCCGTTTGAATATCCTGGAGCTTAAAGTGACGTCATCAAATGTCTTCTTTTGTCCAACCAGCATTTCCAAACCCAAAATATTATACTGACTTTAATGTAAGACCAAAGAAAGCAAACACATTTCTCTCATGTCAGAATATGAAATTATCACAGTTGTTGATATAACAGCTTAATGAACAACTTAAATCTTCAATTGATTAATCAAAATAGTTGCTGATTAATTTTCTGTTGATCAAATTAACAATTACTTGACTAATCATTGCAGCTGTAAAACGAATGTAAGGTATGTATCACCTATTCCTAAAATTAAAACTTACCACCACACTAATTCAGTTTCTGGGGTGAAATATTATTTTTAAAGGATTTAAATATATGAAATTAATATGATTTCTAAAAATTTTTGACCTGTTTTCAGTTCAACTTCTAAACAGCCTTGTTTCAGACAAAAAAATCTCAACTTTACACAATTTAAAAATGTGTTAAAAGCCTTCAAAATCTAAAACTTACTGCAGTACTGATAAAATCTGTGTAAAAATGTACTGATAAAATCATCTTTTTTTCATTTTTTTTTGTGTGTGAAATTTTGGTTCTCTAAAGACATGTCCCAGATTTTTGTCAACAACAAAAACATAATTCAATCAGACATAAAAGGCGTCAGCTACATCACAAGGACTCCTGCTTCACTTCCTGGTTTCCTTAAAGGCAGAAAAGTTGCTGCTCAAGTTGAGGTGAGCTTTTTATTTTTTGATAAGTTCATTACATTATATTGTTGTCAGATGTGTCTCAATCATAACACGTCAACTCTGTAGCCCTTCTAAATCCAAACTAAATAAGAATTATGGTTTGAAAATGAGTATTTTGATCAGCAGTAAGAGAACTCTTAGCAACTTTGAAAAATAAAATGGCTCCTCACTACTGCTGTGACATTATATAACTTTTTGTCACCTCCGTCAGATCTCACCTCTGAAATCCATCATGAGTGCTATTCAAGAAAAGACTAAATCACTGGAGGGTCGGCCTGTTACAAGGTTTAACAGTCAAGACTTTGATCTTTTAAAAGTATATTAAATTTACTTTAAGTCTGTCCCTCTACTGTTTTAAAATGTAAGAAAAGGATGATGATCATAACTGTGGTGGCAGCTGGAAACTGGATCACGAAGGAAGTGTGTAAAAAATGTGTCAAAGTGTCAGCTGATCAGACAGGAAGTGCATCAGTTCTTACTCTGAGTCCTCCTTCCTCAGGATCCTCGCCAGCTTCTTCTGAGCTGCATTCAGCCGACTGCTCTCCTCCACCGTCTCCACGGTAACGATCTGAACCTCATCCTCCGCCTGACACACACACACACACACACACACACACACACAAACACAACATTATCAATAATCTGTGTAATCAAAAATATATAAATGTGACAATAATGTGAAGAAATAAAACACAGCTCATTATCATGAAATGTTACTCCATCAGCTTTATTTTCATAATAATACAATTTTTATTGGGGGCAGAATTATTATTTTTAGCTGTGATCAGCAGCTCTGTCAGACGATCAACAAAACTTTCCCTGCCATTTGGCGAACACAGGTTTTGCCTGGAGGCTGAAATTTGACACGAAGGTCACAGCTCCTCAAAATTCACATTTCTTTAGACATTTTTATTTAAAAATGTCCTTTTGCAAAAGTCATACATCATAAGTCATAAGACTTTTTTCAGCAACATTGTGAAATAAAACCAGACTTAAAAAAACAGACTAAATACTGATAAAACTAAGCACACTGAGTTTTAATTATTTCCCCAACATTTCATTATTCATATATTTTCCAGTTTATCTCTGTCTATCTCAGTAGAGAATATAACCAATTTGTACCTCTGAGACGGTGACTGCGTTGGTCGTCTTGGTAACAGGTCTCTCCTCCTCAGACGAGTTCTCCGGCTCGTCCGTGTCGTCCAACAGATCCACCACTTCTATGTCCTTACTTCCTGTCCCTCCTCCCTCTGACAGCTCAGGTGATGTCTGACGTGTGCTGCTCACCTGTTTGCTCTCCTCTGAACACAAACACAAAGCTGATGTCAGACGAGGAGGAGGCTTCAAACTAAATATGACCAAATCTACTCCTCAAACAGACTTCGTGAGACATAAAAGTCCGTCTCTGATAAAAGCCTTCTTTAAACAAAGCTGGTCTCTCTGCAGCTGAGCTTAAAAAAAAAAAAAAAAAGGACACTACCTGAGATTTTACAGTGTCTCGGTCTCAGGTATAATTGTTGATGTGTTCGGTGCCTCTGCACAGACAATTTTAAAGCTAAATCTTCCTGCTGTTCCTGAGTCACTGACTAATGACAGTGAACAGAGCGTTTCTGGTGACACAGTTCAGTATTCATACCTGTTATTGGAGCGATGATGGCGAGGTAATTATCTCTCCTCTTGAGTAGTTTCTCCTTCTTCTTCTCTAGTTTTTTCTCAGTCCTCCACAGCTCCTGGATCACCTCCACCGACTGCAAAAAACACAACACCTGTTTGTCTCCACACTGTGATAACAACATCAACTAACTTAAACTAACACACTAAGTGACTAACTTAAAAGCTAACTTGCAAAAAATCAACTTTAAAACGAACTCACTAACAGAGTTGATAAGTAACTAACTTACAAACTAGCTTAGAAACGAACTTACTTACTAATAATTTACAAACTGACATAAACTAACATACAAACTAACAAACTAAGTGACTAGATTACAAACCTAACCACTAACTAAATTACCACTTTATTAATTTTCAAACTAACTTACAAACTAAAAAGTTAACTTGCAAAAAAACGTACTTAAAAATCTAACTCACTAACAGACTAAGTAACTAGATTACAAACTAACTCAATTACAAGCTAACTTCCAAACTTAACTAACGAATTAACCAACTTACAAATTTACAAACTAACAAACTAACTTAAACACTAACAGACTCACTAAGTAACTGACTTGCAAACTAACAAGCGGAGTAGCAACTTAGCAACTTATTTATTTACAAACGAGCTAACAAACTTACAAACCAATAAACTAACAAAGAAGCAACTTAAAACAAACTAACTTACAAACTAACAAACCTACTTGCTATTAATTTACAAACTGACATAAACTAATTCACAAGATAACTTACAAACTTAACTAACTCACTAACTTATTTACCAACTTACTAATTTACAAACTAACTTACTCATGTACTAATAATTTACGAACTAACATAAACTAATGTACAAACTAACAAACTTACCAAGTAACTACATTACAAACTAATTTACAAGCTAACTTACAGACTTAACAACTAACTTATTTACCAACTTACTGATTTACAAACTAATTAACTAACAATCTTACTAAGTAACTAGATTAGAAACTAACTTACAAGCTAACAAACTTACTAATTAACTAACGTAAAAGCTAACTTGCACACAAGTAATTTCAAAACAAACTTATTTACAGACTTCGTAAGTAACCAACTTACAAACTAACTTACTAATAATTTACAAACTTACAAGCTAACTTACAAACGTATCAACTAACTTATTTACCAATTTACTAATTTACAAACGAACTTATAAACTAACAATCTCACTAAGTAACTACATTACAAACTAACTTACAAACTTAACAACTAACTTAACAACTTACTAACTCAAAAACTAGCTTATAAACTCAAAAACGTACTAAGTAACCAACTTAAAAACAAACAAATTAACCAACTAAGAAACTGGTAACTGGTACAATGTGTAAAAAGAAGGAAAAACTTGAGAAGAGAAATGAGGACTCAGATAAAAGAAGGGAAAGAGGCAGCGGAACAAATGAACGTAGGAGAGGTGGAAACTTTTAGTATTAACATGTGTTTGTGTTTGTTGAAGAGTTGAACCTTCTTCAGCGTGGAGACCTTTGACGTCCTCTCTTTGCTCAGTCCCACTTCTCTCCTCAGAGCTTCGAACAGCTGCCATAACTTCCTCCGACGCTGCTTCTCCAACATGTTGTGATTGAAACGCAGCTGACAAACACATCAAAGATAAACTTAATATATTCACATCTGTCTGACCAACTTAAAAACATGATGAATCTCAGGCAACTTCTGCAGTCTCTTTTTTTTATGATTTCAAAGTGGATTTATGGACGTTTATTCTGGACTGACATCAGATATTAAAAGGACACTGGTGTTCACTAACTGTAAGAGAAACATTGCCAATTCTTAAATATATATGTTCCTTATTTTTATTTATGATTTTATTTCTATCTATTACAATTTTATTGTATTTTTATTTGTCTCTTGTATGTTTGTATAGTGTTATAATTAAGTACTGTTTATTTTTCTTGAAAATCTGATAAAGTGTGTCAAATGTTTTTAACCTACATCTCTTACCTGGATGGGAGTCGGCTCTTTCTCTTCTTCGACCGCCGACTCATCACTGAAATCTGACGAGTTCTCCGTCTCGCTGCTCGAATCCTTCACCTCCACCACATCCGGTGGCTGCTTCACCTCGCCCCCTGTTTCTGTGGCGTCAAGCTCTTCCTCGTAGTCCACACAGATTATGTCCAGGTCCAACAGGTTGCAGGCCGGCTCCGGCTTTGGTGGGGGGGCAGGTGTCACCTCTGACTCTGGTGGTGCTGGAGGAGGAGGTCTGTAAGGGATCTGGACGGCAGGTTTCTGGTGGACTATCACCCCATCAGGACCCACTGGGACCGCAGATACCCCACCAGGACCCACTGGGACCGCAGACACGCCACCAGGACCCACTGGAACAGCTGATAATCCACCAGGACCCACTGGGACCGCTGATACCCCACCAGGACCCACTGGGACAGCTGATAACCCACCAGGACCCACTGGGACCGCTGATACCCCACCAGGACCCACTGGGACAGCAGATACCCCACCAGGACCCACTGGGACAGCAGATAACCCACCAGGACCCACTGGGACCGCTGATACCCCACCAGGACGCACTGGGATAGCAGATACCCCACCAGGACGCACTGGGACAGCAGATACCCCACCAGGACCCACTGGGACCGCTGGTACCCCACCAGGACCCACTGGGACAGCAGATAACCCACCAGGACCCACTGGGACCGCGGACACAGTCACTGTTTTGACCCCGAGCTCAGCCCCCTGACCTGTGGAGGGTTTGAGGGAGATGAGGTTCACTGGGGTCGCGTTGGGGGGTTGAGGTTGGAGCACAGTGAAGGAGCCTGGAGCCGACACCACCTTTGGAGGAACTTTAGGACAAGTGATGATCATTGGCTCCATGTTGTTGTTAGCGGGGAGGATTTTAAAGGTGCACGTCCCCTTCTGAGACAGGAAACCAGAGGCAGGGCGGAGCTGGGAGGTGAGGGGGGACACCTTGAAAGACTGGAGGCCAGACAAAGGGGAGAGGGAGGTGAGGGTGGAGGTGGCTGTGGCCGGAGGTGGTTTTTGGTTACCAGCAGTGACGACTGGAGGTTGAAGGGATGCAGCAGGGAGGACTGAGGGCGAGGCTGGAGGAGGAAGGAGACAGTAAACCATTAAAATGAAACCACCTGATTGGTCGAACACAGACCCAGCTGCCCCCCCTGTCAGTCCTGCAGACTCACCTCGTGGAGTGGACTGGTTCAAGTTGACTGATCTCAGCTGGCTGAGGGGAACCAGTCGGACCAATTTACCGTCTGGTTTGCGGTAGTACTGGAGTCCTGACGCCATCTGGACCGGCTGCAGGACGATCCTCTGACCAGAGGAGTAGGCAATGGAGGAGGAGGAGGGGGGTGGTGGGCCGGGTGGCTGGGCCGGTACAGGTAGTTTCCCAGGAGCAGGAGGAGGCGGGACCTGAACCATGAACACCTGAGAGCCTTTAGGAGCTGTTGTCACAGGTGGAGCCGCAGAGCTGCTGACCTGAGAGTCTGAAATACACCAGAGACCAGCAGGGACAGTTAGTTACAGATCTACATATCATGGCGAGTTCAGTCAGTCAAATGACTTCTTCTCTGTTTGGGCCCAGCTCTACAGGATGTAAAACAGGAAATGCAAAATAATCCACAACAACTATAACAACAGTAATAATAATACAATAATAGTAATAATAATAACAATAACAACTTTCTATGTCCACTATGTGGCGCTAAAGAACACACATACTAATTATACGTCATGTTGCTGTATATCATGTGTAGACCACACCACAGCTCCACAATACAAAAAAGCTACGCAATTAGCATCGTGAAGGCCTTGAGATTCTGCTGCCCAACTTTAAGATGGATCTGTTGAATCCTCTAAGAATAGTTGTTTCATGACTGTGAAGTACCTAAAATGGCTTGTTCTCACATGACCTATGACATCATTGTTCAAGCTATTGACTTTTCCTTCATAGTTTACCATCAAATTAGTCTGAAAGTTATACCACCCAAATTTGAAAAGAATCTGATAAACCCTCCAAGAAAATTTTGTAAAGGCTATAATAAAATACACAAAAAATGCATAAAATTCAAAATGGCCGACTTTCAGGTACGCAGAGCCGAATGTGCACGCCAAATTTTGTGAATATCGGAGTAACATTGAGGCCTTCCAAACGTTAAGGAGCGTTATGGAGACCAATCGCTGCATGTTCACGTAAAGTTCATAGGTGTCGATGAGTACGCCAAGTTTCTTGAGTTTTCGAGCAAAGCAAGACGTCAAAAATGGTTTCAAAGGCAGAGAATACATAATGGGTGCTACAGAGCTGAAATGCCAGGCACAAGCCCAATTACACCGCCAAATAGAAGTAACTGCTAGTTCAAACACGCATGCAAAGTTTTGTGAGTTTCTGTGCATCCTAAAGTTGCACAAACAAACAAATTTCCCACTTAGGAGAGTAAAATTTATCTTATCTTATCTTATCTTAGCTTAAGTCCCCAAATGTTCATGAAATGAAATTTAACACACAAAATCAAAGGTGGATGACTTACTAGCAGGTGAAAAAAAACAAAAGATGGGAACAATGATCCACTAGTAATGAGAAAGAAAACAATGATCCACTGAAATTTCGTGAAAATCACAGGAACTTTGTCTAAACCCTTGCTAGTGTTTGGGGTGCTAGCGAGCCCGCTGGGCACACGTGCCAGTTTTCATGAGTGTTTGAGCATCCTAAGTCTCTAAAAAATGCATCTGCACACTTTCACTTCTTTCATGCTCGGGCCTTAATACCTCTAATGATGATTTTGTCCTCATTAAACTGACCTTTAATATTACCCGACGCGGGGGCGGAGCTTCCAGAAGCTGGGGGTATCACTCTGAACTGAGTGCCTCCTCCCCTTGAACGCGGGTACACCTTCAAAGTGACGACCCGGGTCCCCACCCCCTCAGGTGCTTCACCTGCACTCTGGTCAGAGCAGGCAGCTGATTGGTCGAGCTTCACTGCTGCAGGCTGAAGAACTGTGACAGATAGACGCCCAGTTTAAGATTTTAAAGCTGTAACTTCTGTTATGTACCAATGTATTACTGTCGTTAGAGCTTAAGTATTAAGGTATTTCTGTTGTTACAGTTCACTGGAGCATTCATTAATAAAAGTATTACTGCAGTTAGAGTTGAATTCAACATATCAAACACCAACAACCTCCTCAGTGGATGTTTACCTGTCCTGTTATAGATTTAATTTTCACTGCCATGCTTCTATGAAACTGTGTTAATTGATCTAATGCTAGCACTCCAATGCTAATAACTCCTGTCCCTTATTGACGCAGTAAACTCACTAGCTGACTATCATTAGCTTGCTACCAGACATGTTAGAAAATGGACTTAACCTGTCATATTGCTATAGTAATAAGTTGTTATAAAATAAGTTTTGTGTGTAGCCGTAACTGTTAATTTCTCATGAAAAAAGTACAAAGTTTTGCAGTAATGATGTGTTTTTTACTGGCTGACCAAGATGTTACCATCACCCTGGTTCCCTCGACAAAAAGCCTATGGTATTTTACCACTGGATTTTGGATTACTGCAAAAACAACAACAACAACAAAAAAACATTCTTTATGATACTTGTTTTGTTTATCAAGATAATCCTCACAAATTAATACCACTTTAATGATGTCTGAAGCATAAATAATATTTGAGTTACTAGGCTAGCTACTTGGCTAATGCACAGAGAGCCAAATCTGCTAGTCAACTTCCATAATGTGGTTTGGGTTTTCTGTCTGTACAATCTTGTGGTATAATGCTGTTTCACCTAACTAATGCTAGCTCCCTAATGCTAACTAACTCAAAGTAAAAGTGCCTAACCTACTTTTCCAAACAAATAAACTCAATAACTGACTATTGTTAGCTTGTTAACCGTTAGCTACTAAGTTATCTGTGTAAGCCCATGAACTACCAATAGCTATTGTTAGCTAGTTAACCGTTAGCCACTAGGCTATCTGTGTTATCCTGTGAGCTAACCAACTAATAATTAATCCTGCTAGCTGTTTGTATTTTATACAGAAACATATTATGTATAGTTTCCATCATTGATCTTTATAAAAAGCAAAAACATTTGTCAGTATGATCTGTACAGAAGCATTCTCCTGAGGCAAAAAAGCTCTGTTTTTCTGAATTAGTGAGATTTCTATGTTGTAAATTCTTTGTTCTGAATAAGCAAGATTATTATCTCTTTAATTCAGAAGAACAGAATTTTTTCTTCACGTTAATGCATTATTTCAGTTGATTTAAAAGTATAAAAGTAGCTATAATGCTAACAAACTCATTAGCAAGTCAACGTAACTTAAAGAGCAGGTAAACTCACTAACTAAGCTAACTGCTGTTAGCTTGTTGGCATGGAATAAAAGAAAGCTGTTTTGTTCCTGTTTTTAATAAAATGTTTGTGTGGCAGTTAATGTTAGTTTGACAATCTACGACCTGCTATAGCTAACATTTGCATAGCTTGTCTACATTGTTTTTATTATTATTGCCCGTTAGCTAGCTTATTAACACTGCAAATAATTGATAAATTATTAATTCAGAATAATTACAGTATCTTACTAACATTTTTTTGGTTATAGTTGCTGAATGCAATAATATTTTTGTTAAAAAAATGTTTAGATGTTTTTAACAAGAATACTTAAATATTTAAACACTGCGTCTTTCTTGAAAACAGCTTCAGTGAAATGATGCTGGTTTACTTGATCTATCTAACACATTATTTGGGTAGAGTCTGTTGGAAAATACAGTACATCTGCTGTACGTCCACTGAATGGCAGATACAGGTTGTACAATAAAAATGTTAAGTATGTTTACCTGTCAGGGAGGTTGGGATGGTGGCTGACGGCTGAGATTTGGGTGTCGGGGTGGGAACCACAGAGGAAGATGAGGAGACGGTTGGGGCTGAACTCTGGTTCTGAGGAGGTTTAGATGGTGAAAAAGAGGAACTTTGTGGCTTCTTGTTTAACGCCACCCGACCAGTGAGATACGCTGCCAGGCGGTTCGCCGGATGGAGCGCACCCATCCTCCCCAGCTGGATCTTAGCCAGAGGATAGAGCTTCCCATTCACCTGTTCAAACAAAAAATAATGTCAGAATATCACAAAACATCATTTATTTATTCCAATGTCCCAAGCTTTAACAGTCTGATGACAAATTATTGATTGATTGATTGATTTGATTGACTGAAGTTTATTTTGAACATATTAAAAATAAAAAGAAAAAATAAAAGAGGTAAAGAATACAACAACAAATGATAACAAGTTATCCATGTTCAAAAAGGAGTGGGAAGAAGTCGAAACTTATCTAGTCCCACCCCTTCTCCTACACTAATGATTTACATATATATCATATCTATCCTACTTCCCCAATATTGCTACCACTGATAATAATATTAATCATCATAAAACAATGAACTAAAAAAACATAACTTAGTCACATTATTTTAATTTTTTTAAAACCTTCACACTGTGATTAACACATGTAGACTGCAGTAAAAACCATACGTGGTGTTCTTACCTGGACCAGGTGGTCTGTTCCTCCCTGCTGCTTCTTATTGGCCGAGAGAAAGCCGGCGGGGGAGATTCCTGTCAGGAACGGCAGAGCCATGCTGACCATCATCCTCTTCGTCTTCTTTGACGTCATATTCGTTTCCTCTCCGCCACTCTCTCTCCCATCATGCAGCTGGTGATCTGTTGGCTCCGCCTCCTCCTCGATATCGTCTTCCTCCACCTCTCTCTGCCAATCTTCAAGTGGCTCTGCCTCTTCCTCTTCCTCCATCACCTCTCGCTGCCAGTCTTCAAGTGGCTCTGCCTCTTCCACCTCTTCTTTGTCCTCTGCCACCTCCTGCTGCCAATTATCAACAGGCTCCGCCTTCATGACAACCTGTTCCAGGTGTTCCTGCTCAAAGACACAGGGACGTTTAAAACATCACACAGGAGCTGTGATCAAATAACACCCATCACTCATCATCACGCTATGTCATCACTGACAGCTGTGGAGTCAAATGACCTCTGTATGATGTGACACAGTGCATTGTGGGGTAGCAGACTGTTGAGGACGTGTTGGACTCTACTTTCTTTATACAGAATAAATGAACACTCAGATAAAATGGAGGACGGTAGTTAACGTGACCAACCTGCTGTTGTGTTGTCTCCCTCTGTTTCCTCTGTTGTGGTGGCTTCACTGGTTTCACTGGTTTCTCCGGCTCCAGCAGGGGTCTGGAGATGTGGATCTTGTACTGGATGCAGCGGTTGCCACCACTGTCCTCCACAGTCTGACTAATGGGACTGATGAGATAATTTTTGATCCAGAAAGGTTCGTCCAGTCGGTCCCACGCCATCGCCTCGCACAGATTCTTCAGCACCAGGCTGCGGTCGCTGTCGTTCTCCCACTTACACTCCGCCAGGATGATCAGACGCTTCGACGGCTTCGGAGGCGGCTCGGACGGAGGACTTGGAGACCGGGTGGAGGGATCCAGAGGCAGCAGATCAGCTGCTGATGATAAACACAGAAACCTTAATCATCACTTCTGCCAAGTCTGCAGAGACGGGTTTCATAAAGACTTCACAGATTACTGCGGTGAGTCGGGACGAGCTGACGTCTGTAAACCCACCTGGTGGAGGACTGGAGGGTTTGATCTCTGTGCTCTTCAGTGTCAGGTCTCTCTGTTTCAAAGGCTTCAGCCGAACCTTTTTAGACTTTTCATCTTTAGACGTCTCCTGGAGGACAAATATCAGACTGTCAGATAACAGCATGGTATTAAAACTGTTAAAGGCTGAGTGATACAGATCTTTGGGACATTGAGTTTGTTTCGATTATTTCCAGTTTCTGTATTAATCATCTCTGGTTCTGTTAATCCTGCAACAGCAGCAGCAACTTCCCACCTGTTTGTTCCTCTCCTCCCACCTCAAAAAAACAAATCAATTCTTAGCTGCATCGTAATTCTCTCTTGTAAGACTATGCCACGATGCAGAAAAGTCAGAAACTGATCATTTAAAACCTGATTCTTGACATTATGATCACCTGTAACAACTCTTTAAGACTGGCTCTATGTTCATTAGTGATGAACCAACTGGATCGATAAATGTAACAGACGTAAACATGTCCGCTACTTTTTAGTTCTACTTATAACTGATTGTATTAATAAAAGATAATGGAAGTAAACTCAAATACACAGTTTTAAAAGTAGTCGTACAAGGAGAGAAAACAAATCCGGTATAGATATCAAAAATTTTGACGCATCAAGATGCAACAATGATCGTTATAATCACCTCATCAGCATGGATGTATAAAGAGAACTGGATACGGCATCGGAGGGCGGGAGGGCCCTGTTTTTTCCTATGAAAGTTGCTCAAAAAAACTCAATTTCCACAGTATGAAATTACCCAAATTGTCCACTGGCCAAGCAGCTAACTTGTTTAGTGCTACACTAACTTAAATGGGGATACAATAATTTATCTGCTCAGCTCTTCTAGACTTTCTAAATGTTATCAGATTCAATGGATCAAATTCTGATAGTGAAAGAGTCATTTCAAAGGCACTGTGATGCACTAAATGACCATCTCTGTGAGCCACTCTCTTCCTGCTCTCTCTGTCCGGTTATCACCAACTAACAGCAGCAGTGGCTAACATCTAACATGAGCTGTTTAAAGGCCTCAACAAACTCCCATCAACATCGAAATGGCTTGACTCTGTCCCAGACACAGAGCTCACACTCTCTCAGCAGTAGTCTCATAATAAACAGAGAGGGAGGCTGAGGGAATCAATACACTGCATGCAGCTCTACAATGAAAATTAAATTAGATTTTACCCGCCCTTCCATGCGCATACAAGGAAGGCCTGAGGCAGAGAGAGCAGCAGCAAAGACCCCCCAGAAACAGAACAGGGCAGCATCAATGAGAAACAGAAATGACATTGATAAGTTAGACGCAGCATGACAAGGAGGAGCTGGGGTGGAGGCAGGTTGCAAAGCGACTTGCAGAGGAAGCAGCAACAGTTGACTGAGCTGTTTGAGATCAGCTGATGCCGCTGAGATGTTAGCTGAGCTTGACATCGTGTCCTGCCTGAACCATTCTCGGAACCCATTGGCTGTATTCAGCGTCTGACTTCCGACAGACAGCGATACAGCCTCTGGGGGCAGACCCCCGATTTTCTGGCATTCCGGTTTGAGGAGGTGAATTTCTGTTTCCGACTTCCGTTTATATATAAGTAAATATGCTGAACCATTGCGATGGATTCAGAGTTTGCAGTGATGCCAATTATGTTCCACCTCGTTAGTTCACCGCACGGACCGTTTAACCTGGCAACAACTGCAGCCGGCTCAAACGTGATTGATCAATATCACGCGGACTTCAAACAGCCTAGCACCGGAAACCAGGGCTCTTCTGCTCTTCTCCCGGAGGCAAGATCTCCGGGGTTTGCCTACAGACTCTACATTCACTGAATGTAGAGTCTGTATATAGAGACTATGCCTGAAATAACACTAGGCTCAATTTGTGACGATCGATTTGTGACAAATATCACAGACGCCGACCTTTTCAAGAAGGTGGTTGAAGGGATGGAAGAGTGAGGCTGTGTTCACACAATCCAACAAATCTGTCAATGGTGGAAAAAAATCGTATTTTGATGCTCCAGTTCTTCCACTTTTCAATAGTATGCACGGTTGCATGTGAACAGAAATAATAGTGGAATATTCATTTTCATTATTTAACCGCTTAACTGGAACATTGTCTTCTATGAAGTAAGGGCAAAAACTGGAATATGTTTGTGCAAGTGAACATAGTCAGTCTCCTTCCTAACAGCTGACCTGACATCAGCTCTCATGACTTGTGAATGTGACACACAGACTGAAGGTGTTACCGGTGGATCGTCCTGACTCTGCAGTTGATCCTTTGTCTTCTGTTTCCTGCTGCTCGTCTTCTTCCCTCTGTAAGCTCTGACTCTGGCACAGCTGCTGCCGCTGCTGCTGCTGTCCTGTCGTCTCTCCTGCAGACAGACACAGAGACAACACTGTTATCAAACTTCACTACAATGGAAAAGGCTGTTTGTGTTGGTTAGAAAGAAAAATGCTGTGTTTCATACTGAAGTAAATCTGCAGAGATACTTCATGACTTTACAGGTAGTCACCAGAGGGTCATTTAATTACAGAGAAATTAAACAACAGTGGGGTCGTGGAGTTCATTGACACAGAGAAGAAAAACATAAAATGTTCAGACTGTACTGACTGACTCAGGACATGCACAAGTTCAACATGGTGCTGGTTTCTGGCTGGAACATTTTGAATCCAGAGTATTTCTACATTGTGGTATTACTACTGTTACTGAAGTAAAATATCTGTTATAACTCATTTAACTTTTTTAATTCATGTTTTGGACTGTTGGTCAATACACGAGGCATCAGAAGAAGTAAAACTTGGACTCTAAAAGACCGTGAGGGAAATTTATTCTCTCAGTATCTGATGGCATTTTAGAGTCTGTTCAGTTCTGCTCCAAACATCCACAAGATTAAAAGATTTTATGCGTCACATGTTTTCATGTTACTTCAGGGAAGTAAAAAGGCCAGTGTGCAATAATTATGAGTAAAATGAGAGTAAAACGTGAGGATTAGAAAAATAAAACAATACAATGTATTTCGAGCTGTTGTTGGAGATGTTACAGGTGTGATATTAACATGTCACATAAATGTCAGAGAGCTGTGAGGCTGTGTATCAGTATCATACCTGAGGCCTTACAGTTTTCACAGGGGGGCGGGACAGGGCTGCTGGTTTAGGGACGTTGATCGGGTCTGGATCCAAGTCTCCGCTGTCCCTCTTCCAAAGCACCCGGACCCGCTCTGCAGGCTGGGAAACACTGTCCGCCTCCTTCAGGACTACAAGTTCAACACAGCAGAGACAAACAGCAGCTGATCAACATGGAGGCTTTTTTATTTCACATGATGTCACATGATGACAGAGTGAATCAGGGATGCAGTTCCCTAAAGCCAACTGTAAAATTCTGGGCCAGTGCAGATGTTTTTATATTGTCCATTTTGTTTTTGTTTTACTTCTCCCTGCTGACAAGAATTTCAGTGCATGACCTCCTGAGCAGCAGCACCCATGAGCCTCAGCAGCCATCTGTGACTGCAGTCAGAACAAACTCAGCACCACAGCCGCCGAATGGATCAAAACATGTTCAGAGTGAGCCTGAAGCTCTCTGATTGGATGAATCATTAATGAGGCTGAGCAGGTGATGGACTTACTGTAGGCCATCTTCATCCTCCTCTTCCTCTTCTTCTTCTTGACGTTCCCCTGCTGGGAGGGACTGGAGTCAGAGGCATCCAGGTTCTTGAGGAGGACCACCTTCTGTTTGAGGCAGCTGCAGCCCAGCATGCACTGGGGCCGGCCACAGTGACTAATCCTGACGCAGTGGGACAGACTGGAGCACACGCAGCCCAGCCGGCAGAACTCGTTCAGGCAGAGAGGGGCTTGTCTCCGCACCAGCTGGATGGGAGCGGTTGGGTTCTCACTGACAAAACCCTGAGGGGGAACCACAGAAACAAAAGAACCACATTAACAAGAGGAATCACATTCATCGGAGTAACCAAAGGAACCAACTCAACCAGAGGAACCACATTAATCAAAAGAACCACAAGAACCAGAAAAATCACATGAACCACAGGAACAAAAGGAAGCACATTAACCTTACAAATACAAATAAACCACATGATCAAGAGGAACCTGAAAACCCACATAACCAGAGGAACTACAGGAACCACATTAACCAGGGGAACCACAAGAACCAGAAAAACACATTAACCATAGGAACCACATTAACTACAGGAACCACTTTAACCAGAGGAATCACATTACCAGGGGAACCACATTAACCACAGGAACCACATTAACCTGAAGAACCAGGAACCAGAAAAACCACATTAATCAGGGGATCCACAGGAACCAGAAAAAACACATCAACCAAAGTAACTAACTTCACCAGAAGAACCAAAAGAACCAGAAAAACCACATTAAACCTGAGGAACCACATTAACCACAGGAACCACATTAGCCATAGAAACCACATTAACCTGACAAACCACAGGAACCAGAAAAAACACATAAATCTGAGGAACCACGGGCACCACATTAACCATAGAAACCACATTAGCCCGAGGAACCAAAGGGTCCACACTAAACAGAGGAACAAAAGGAACCAGAAAAACCACATTAAACCTGAGGAACCACGTGAACAAGAGGAACCACATTAACCACAGGAACGACATTAACTACAGGAACTACATTAGCCATAGAAACCACATTAACTTGAGGAACCACGTGAACAAGAGGAACCACATTAACCACAGGAACCACATTAACCTGACAAACCACAGGAACCACATTAACCTGACAAACCACAGGAGCTACAAAAAACACATAAACCTGAGGAACCACGGGAACAAGAGGAAACACAGGAACCACATTAACCACAGGAACCACATTAACTACAGGAACCACATTAGCCATAGAAACCACATTAACCTGAGGAACCACGTGAACAAGGGGAACCACATTAACTACAGGAACCACATTAACCATAGAAACCACAGGAACCAGAAAAACCTACGGGAACAAGAGGAACCACAGGAACCAGAAAAACCTACGGGAACAAGAGGAACCACAGGAACCAGAAAAACCTATGGGAACAAGAGGAACCACAGGAACCACATTAACCATAGAAACTACATTAGCCTGAGGAACCAAAGGGTCCACACTAAACAGAGGAACAAAAGGAACCAGAAAAAACACATTAACCACAGGAGCCACATTAATCAAATTAACCAGAGGAACCACATACCTTAAACCATACTTAAGTACAGTACTTGTGTAAAAGTACGTAATTACTTTCTATAATTGCATTTGTGTGCGTCTGACTGATCATGTGCAGTACGCAGATCGTATTGCAGCTCTGGAACATTCATTCAATTGATAAGTCAATCAACAAAAATAAAATGAAAACAAAAGTTACTTATTTTGGTCATTTATGAAGAGAGAATGGATCTTATCTAGTTAATTATATCCTTCCGACTTTTAAAATAAATCTATTTTTAATTTTCTGTGTGTCTTTATTTTAAACTGAAAATGAGAACAGCAGCTTTATATTTCTTAAAGTAAACACACTCAGGTTGTTGTCAGCGTGGACACCTGCAGCTGTGATCTCTTACCATCAATGTAAAAAGTGATGTCAGAGCAACAGTGGCCCTCTCCTCTGTGATGCTGGTCCTAGGTCGCCCTCCCCACACAACCTCGTCCTCCAGGTCCTTCTGCTTCAGCATAGCTCGGGTCATCGGCGGCCCGTTCTTCTGCCTGCTGCTCTCTGTGTTCTGATCGACAGCGGTCCCCAGTTCAGAGTCAGACTCCAGCGGAGCCATGTCCTCTGACACGCCACGCTGGGGGAGGGTGGACTTGAGGGGACTGAGGGTCTGGGACAAGGTCTTGGGTTTGAGCTTCTTCCTCTTCTTGGGTTGAGAAGAGAGAGTAAACGGTTCTGTGTTGTCCAATTGGACTTTCAGGCGGTGTTTCTTTGGTGTGTGAGGTTCAGTGACGGGGGATGTGTGTTCTGATGAGAGAGTGGCTGTTGGGACTGTGGATTGTTTAGTGAACAGGTTTGATTCAGCTGGACTGAGTGCAGCTGTTAAGCCTGGTTCTGCACTGTGTTTGTGGTGTTTCGGACCTTTCTGCCTCATGTTTCCTTTCCTTGATGTTTTGGTCTCTCTGACGGGGAGTTTAGGTCTCTTGGACGGGGGGACAAACCCAGATATGAGGTCTGAGGTGGGGAAGCTGCTGGGCTGTTTCTTCAGGACACTGTTGAGGGTTCGAACGTAGCTGGTGCTCCTGGTAGGCAGCTCATACACTACCGGTTCCACCTGAGGCTGAGAGAAGCTGGCGGCTCGCTCATCAATCAGCTTCCCTTCATTCTCAAGATACTCATCCAACATGTCGCTGCAGAACGCAGACAGGTTCTTCTTTGGCGGATCTGAACTGGGACCAGCTACAGGACACAATACAAAAACATGAACTCAAAGTAAGTATTTATACCATGTATGTTGAAGTGTTCCACTATCTGTGTTCTTGATAAATCCTTTTTAATGTTGTCAAAGCTGTGAGGCACCTTCAGGTTTGGTTGCTGTTGGAGGGGGAGGAGCCTCTGATGGAGTGAATTTCCCTCTCCAACCTTTAATCTGAGTCACATCTGTTGTTTTTCCTGTCCGTGACACAAAAGCTGCAGAAACACCTGGAGACAAAAAACAGAACGTTACTGAGAGTCAATGAGAGGAATACTTCTATAGTATGATACTGCACTACACGTTATGACAGAATCAAGAACTCAAGCTTCACTTTCTATGAAATCTGTAAATATGTAAGCTGCCAATCAGCGGCAGGAGCTCCATCTTTCTCTAAACCTGAGTGGGGTAAGTTTGACAGTAGTGACCTTGAGACGGCGGCAGCTCCTGGGTCAGTGGCTCCAGAGAGACTCCAGGAGGGGGGATGGGCAGACGGACTCCCAGGTACTGCAGGTCTATGGCCAGAGTCGGATCCAGCAGGCTCAGCTTCAGACCAACTGAGTTTACAGAGAAAAACAGACTGAAATCAGTTTGGGTCTGTGGGACATCAATCTGTGAACCTATCCGCTATCAGTTTGATGATGATTTGGCATCAGAGGGCAATCGCCAATATTTTGGGGGTTCTAGATAAAAGATATCCGAGCCAAGACATCCTCTTCTGAGCATCAGTCTTTGTTTACAGCCTAATTAGCATCTTGAGATGCTACAGAGTTATGAACACTGAGCTAAGAAAATGCAGGGGTACTTGTGGTTCCTTGAGTCTCCAAAGTTTAATGTGGGCCAGAGCATTCAGCTATCAGGCTCATCTTCTCTGGAACCATCTTCCAGTTTCAGTTCGAAAGGCAGACAAGAATAGACACACCAAACCAACTTCAGAAAGCTATCGGCAACAAAGGCCTCCTGTTGCGTCACCTGATGACACTGTGTCTCAGCCAAAAAAGCTGCACATTAACACACTGCAAAGACTACAGCCGACGGTTGACCATCACGTACGTTCCGTGCGTGCATGAGAGGAAATAACCCTCTACACCAGCCGACAGCAGTTGTCTGTAATTGTCATTCAAGACCGTGCACGTTAGCAAGCATACTAACAACAAATTTCCAAAGTTGAAAGACCAGAGCACAATACTGTGTGCTACTGAACAGTAACACAAACCATCATAAAATGTTTTTGCTAAAGAGCTCAGTGGCAAAAGAAAAATAATCTTACCCAAGTAACAAGTTTGTTTTAGTCTCACTCCCCCTGGACTTTAGCTCTTTGTTTACTTTCCTCAATTCTGTTTGTCTTCTTGTGCACTGAGCTGAACTGCCAGTCAGAGTATTCCTTTGGCCAACATGCTGCGTTGCCAATTCAACATGCTAAATGGGCCATAAAAAGCTGATGAGGGGTGACAAGGTGATACAATACTGAACAAACCACACTGACGTGGCCGGCAGACGCTCACCAGCAGCCCAACTTTGACCAACAACCAACTGTCAGCTTAGTGTATCAGGCCCTTAAGACTTTCCTCTTTGATAAAGGTTATAGTCAGGGCTGGCTCAGGCTTACCATTGACCAGCCCCTAGTAAGGCTGGTATAGGCCTATTTTGCTGGGGGACTACCTATGACACAACAAGCTCCATTCTCCTGCTCACTCTCTCTTTATCTGCAAACATTCACGTTCTATTAATGCACGTTACTAATTTTTTCTCGGCTCCTTTGTGCCCCCTTGTCTCGCAAGTTCTTATGGATCACAGTTGCACTTAGATCATGGGTCGTGGTTACGCTGCTGCCGGGCTCCTGCCTGATGCCTAATACTGCTGCTATCATTATTAGACATACTCCCACTATTAGTATACACTTTTAATTAATAATGTCATGCACATAAACCATCACATTGGTTCCCAACTTGTAGGTCGCAGTCCAAATGTGGGTAGCAGGTCCATTCTGAATGGGCTGAAAGGGACTCAGTTCCTTACATTTGTGCTTATCCAAGGACAGAGGGATGTAGTGTGCTGTAAAGTGTCCAAAGTCAGAGTACAACTTCATATTTTGTAGTTAAGTTCTATGGCAGCTGCTGAAATAATCAGTTAAAACTGAGGACCGAATTCACAAAGAATGAACTGCGGCCGCTGATAGCAACTTGAATTGCACTTCACTTGCACCCGCAGTTTGCTCCGTCTTAACGTCCTATTCACAAAGGATATTGCGCTAATGATATACCAGCGCAAACACGCCCACAAAGTTTGCCAGCTGAGTGCAGTTTGCCCCTGATTTGGCTTTGCGCCAAGAACACCATGGCAGAACAATGGCAGACTTTGTTTGGCAAAGTACTGAATACTGTATACCCTCATGTAGTGATGTCTGCTGGTGAGTCAGTCTAACAGTGTCGGATGGGTTGAGGCTGTGGATTTGACCAAGTTTGACCACTTTATCACTATTCCCTCTCACTTGTAGCTGTTTTTTCATTATCTTTTGAATTTAATATGAATTATGGAACCGTTTTTGTTCACGTTTGTTTCCCCCATTTCGTAAAATAAATTATCTAAAGATCCTTTTGAAGTGCGTGACAGAAGTGCATTTTGAGAACGACCGCAGACTATCACCTGTTCAACGCATCAGTATCTTCGGATGCCATTAAAGTAATAATGATTATAATAATAATAATAACGTCAAAATATTATTTACAGACTGATTTAACAGACGATTACTGCTGCCACAATCACTGGAAAGTCTGGGCGAGAGGCTTCCACAGAGGAGCACCCAGTTTGCACCAGCTTTCTAAAGATGTTATTTACTTCACTCAAACTGCGTGTGGCTATTAGCGCTGGTGTTAGTGAATTAGACGTTGTTTATCAATGAGGCTCATTTGCATAGAAAGAGGCAATTTTTGCGCCAAATATATGCATATTACCTCATTTAAATACAGGCAAATAACACCGGAGCACCGAGACGCAATCTGCTTGGCAGCGCAGTTAGTGGAGCATTTCACCCTCAGCGCATGCTTTGTGAATTAGACGGTATCTGTTTGCTCCATTTTTACCGGTTTAGCGGCCGCAAAAGCCACGCAATCCTTTTGTGAATTCAGCCCTGAATGTATTACAACATGTCAACAACCTGTCTGAACCTTGAAATAACTTTACTGTCTGTACTTTCTGCTCTCTGCCCTTAACGTGGAATACGAACATTAAAATGATGGTATTTTCAGCATTTCTCTGACTACAGTTGAACATACCTTCCTGCAGCACAGGATGGATCACTTGTCTGTGTCTCATCAGCTTCAAGTCTCTCAGAAGAATCTTCTCGTATGCAGCGATCTTCTCCTCCAAACTCTCTGCTGTCTCTACTGAAGACAAACAACCTCATCACATCCACTCTCCATTAAACATCACATCACACCGGTTTGAGCTTGCTGCATTGTCCAGGATGTGGTTAGCTTAGCTTAGCTCAAACAGTGAGGGCAGGCTGAAGAGTGCTTCCAGGTCGGGCCAAAAGGGCGCTACATCATCAGTGTTGTATTAGGTTTTTAGCTATTGACTTAATATCTGCTACAAAAAAATTAGCATATCTTATAATAGGCTACACTAGCTGTTTGATTCTAGTTCATGTCACGGTAGCTAAAAATGCTAGGTGATGATATTAGTAGTTATCTGTGGCTAACCAGTGTGAGTTAATATAAGAACAACATCCTGCTAACTAAGCATTAGCCTCTTCTTCCTGTTAACTGTACTAGCATGACCGTTACCATTCTCAGATGCGTCAGCAGTTTCTTGCAGTTGACATTCAGGTGTCGTCTGAGGCTGTGAGACCGTTCCAACAGAGGAGTCCGCAATGTGAAGTTTGAGGGCCTCCTGAAATATGAGTTTTGGATTTTCTGTATGAGTACATTGAGTAAGATGCTTTATTAGAAACAAGACTATCAGTCAAAAGCTCTGATGTTCGTAACACCTCACAAAAGGAAATGCCTAGACAGAATGAAAAATATGTTGACCATAAAGCTGCGGTATTTACAATTAGACAATTTATTAATCTTTCAGACTTCCTGCAGAAGATGAAAAAATTCTGACTCTTAGCCTTGTTAGCATTACTTTCATTTCTTTACAGTTCCTAGATAAATAATGATTCACGGCAGACGTTGGTTCGTGTTCTCACAGCAGCATTTACAAGCGGACCAGATCAAATGCCTTGAGCGAGAAAGCTGCTCTTGATTGGTCAGAATTTCCATGTTGGAAAAATCCAGGAAGTAAACAAAACGTTGAAAAAGAGTACACTTGGAAGATAAATGCAACACTTTTTAATTTCACAATGGAGGGACAACTACGCAGGTTGATTTTAGTGCTGCTCATCGTGGACTATATTGCTGTCATTGTTCATTTTAGTCAAACCATACAGTTTGAAAACGAGGCGCGGCTCCAACTAGAAAACAATGTTTTGATGCATTGGATGTGCTGAATGTGCATATTAAGGCAGTACAGGAGGAGGTGCACATTAATAATCCTCCAGGACTGTAACATGCTCATGTTTATCCCAAACAATGTGTCATGTGACTGCAGTTGGTTCAGATCCAGGTCGGAACACCTTCTCACCACAAACGAACCGCACCAGAGTTCATTTGTAACCAGACTGAGACCACCTCTTCAAGAAGGTCTCAGTCTGGTTGTTTTGGTGCACACCTGAGTGTGATTGCCGTGTTCACACCTGCCCAAGCAAACCGCACTGAGGGGGCAAACAAACTTGAGTTTGACTGAATCAAACCAAACAGAGCAGGTGTGAAAGCACCCTTAGATTCATAAAATATCTTGGACGAAGGGAACTTCAGCTGCAGGGGCATATCCATTGGGATAGAGCTTTATTGCATCTAATGATGGAGCAGATGATAAGCGGACGTAATATTATGTTTTGCCCAGGATATAGGAGTGGCTGCAGCAAACCGACAACTGGATGTCCACCACCATTGAAAAAGAAATATTTTGAAATTTTGGCACACGCAGTCCAGAGAGAAACTGTCTGAGGAAAGAGTGCGCACATTCCTGTAGCTCCTCATCATAATTGCCAGAATAAATGATCAAATTGTTCATATCTGCAAAGCACAGATATTTGACATTTTTACCTCATTAATGAATATGTTGAAACTTTACCTTTCAACAATGCTGGGGTTAATGATAGGAAAAGATTGGTTTGGCTTAAAATACCCACTTTTGGTGGTACAATCATGGCTGATAATGCCCCCGATATCCTGCTTTAAAAAAAACAGTGTAGTTGCTTGTTGGTCTTGAACAGTGGTCTGCAGCTGGCAGCCGCCTTAAACATATATAGTGATGTGCGCACATTTATACTGTGCAGAACCCCTAAGCAAAAATTTGTTCCTGTGGGTATGATCATAAACTGAGAGAGTACTTTTTATGTGTTAATATATAGTTTTTTAGGATAATCCTGCGTAGTATGCCTTTACTAATGTGCTACAGATAAATTATTGTGTCACATGAAAACAGATTATATTTTATTTCATTTTACCTTTGAGGTGAATGAGATAAATAACTGTTCCTCAACTTCCTCCAAGTTAGGCCTCATGTTAGTGTAGGTGGCAACATCCATGTTCTGATCTACATCTGTCTTGGCAAGCTTTTGCCGCTGGGACTTCTTTTTGCCCTTGCAGGGTTTTTTGGCTGGTTGCACCTGCTGAGAAGGCTTGCGTGTATTTGCCTCTACTGCACTTGGAGGTGGGCAGGGAGCAGCTACTGCCTCTGTGTTTGAAAACTCCACCTCCATCCCAAAGTCATCTTCGGTGGAGAAAAAGTGCACAAGGTCTGCGATTGAAGGCGTGGGTGACAATGCATCTCCATCTAATGAAGAAAAGGTTGGAGACAGCGGCAAGTGAAGTGCAAGGGGGGACAGCTCTGCAGGGAAGGGCAGGGATTCATTTTCTTGAAATGATGGAGCAGAATCAGGGGGAGGTGTGGATGTGGATGTGGAGGTGTCGAGAGTCTGTGGTTCAGAGTGGGAAGGAGACTGGGAAGGCAACAAAGGTGACGGAACAGACTCTAAAGGAAGAGTCTGTGTTGTAGGTTGAAATGTTGTGAATGAAGTGTCCATGTACGGCCTACTTTGAGGTAACACTGTGTGCCATTTAAACACAGAGGCAGCAGAGTCTTCACTTTGCTGCAACTCTTTGGGAGATACTGCTTTTGGAGGTGGTTCAGAAGTAGTGGAGTCAAGATCTAGAGCTAACAAGATGGGCAGGGAAGGTAAGGGTTCTGGAGAGCTTGCAGGGGACAAAGGCTCAAAGCCAAATGAAGAACACTCTGGGTCAGGTAGCAAAGAATCAGACTTCATAGTTGGTGAGTCTGAAGGTAGTGTGGAAGACTCAGTGATGGTTGGTGTTTGTGGTGAGTTTGGGGCAGGTAACACTGTGTCGAGGGTTGGTGACAAAATGAAAGATGTAGAAGAGGTAGCAAGAGTTGAGGAAATGGTGGATACAGATGTCCCAAGGGTACAAGATGGCTGATCTGAGTTGGGTAACACTGGTGTACCATCTTGTACTGCAAGCTCTGAGCCTGTGCTTTCAGCAACTGAAACAGAGTCCAAGAAATTAGTTCTTTGTCCCTTTCGGTCTGTAGTGGCAACAGGACAAAATGGACTGGAAGGCTGATTCAAAACCATTTCATCTGGTCTAGGAAGTGCAGCAGCATGTCCAGAGTCCTGGTTGTTGGACTTTGTGATATATCCAGTTAGGTCCTTCCATGGACCAGCTGCTTTGCGGTCTTGATCAGAAGGCGAACATGCAGGATTTGCAGCAGAACTCTGTGAATCAGACAGAGATTCCGATGGGAGTGCTGCAGGAGAAGAGTCCAGCTTGCTCTTGGCTACTTTAGATTTTGCTGAATGCTGCTTCAAAAAAAGAGCAAGAGCTGGCAGAGGCAGAGGCGCTGGCCGTTTATGTTGCTTTACTTTCACCTCTGATGGAGCTTCAGTCTTACATTGTTGGTCTGAGTCACCAGAGGAGTTCTGGGACACTGCTGGAGCAGCAACATTATTGACTTCAGACTTTAGAACTGTCCCAACATTGTCTTTGCAATTCAATGAATTCAAAAGGTCCTTATCTCCCTTAACTTTCCTCTCTGATACAACAACTTCACCCTTCTTTGCAGGTGATGTTTTGCTTTGTGTTTTGACAGATATGCTGTCCTTTTTGGGATTATCTTGTCCATTGCTTTTCAAAGCTGTGGTTTTAGTGTTGGTTCGCTCAGTTCTGTGAGACGTGCTGTTAGTGAATCCCAGCTCCTCCATGTCACATCTATGCAGTGAAACGTGAGCCTCCCGGATCAGTTCAGAAAATAATTTCTGAGCTGGGTGTGAATTACTGCTGAAGGAAATCAAACAATAAAAACATCACATTAGTACCATCAGTGTTATTGAGCATCATTCATTACGTTTACATGCACAGTTAAGTCGAGCTGTGGTTATAGCTTGACTAGGCCATTTAATTGGACTACTGTCCTTGTCCCAGGATACAAGCATGGGAGGGGAATTGATTTATTGACCAAAGTATGTCTGACAGGTGGATATATGCCCCCTTTCAGCTTTTTAGTACTGGACACTTTTTCCAGTTGACCTATTACGTCACATACAAAACAATCAACAAACAAGTTAGCTACGGTTAGCTTGCGGCAAACTGGTACCATGGTGAACAACTTTACAGCTCTGTACATTTCATTTGTCCAAAAATGCATGGCTTTGGATGTAGATTTCGCCATGTTGTAACCAGCTTTTTCTTCTGTTACGCATTTAATGCTATTCGACTTCCAGGTCAACGCCCGGGCCGAACGCTGCGGAGCATGCGGAGATCACCTAAGCCAGTTTGGATCTGATATGGGTGCGTTAGTCTGACTTTGAGAAATCTGATTTAGTACAATATCAGTCAGACCAACATGTTTACATGTATTTTGAAAGTCTGGTTTTAGTCGGACTAGCACAATAAATCAATATTCTCTTATGTCATGTAAATGTATTGATTTATGTCATGATATACTCCAGAGCTTAATTATGACATGCCATCCACTAGACTCATGAGTAACAACACAATAGATTATTAAGTCAACACATTAATGCTGCAACTTTATACCCCCATCCATCCCAGCCAAGTTTCCCACATCTGGCTAATGTCTGTTGTCACAACAAGTACTACCCCTCATTCACACAAAAGGCATGTTTCAGTCAAAGAATTTGTTAAAGTACCCTTAATACCTGAACATAACCCATATGGATAGTACCTAAACCCTGGATCTGTTTTGCACTTCCACCACAGCCAGTACTCTTAAATGTAGGCATGATCATTGCCAGATGGTAATGGCCCCTTCAACGACGTAAGCAGTGTGATCATATCTAACACAACACAGGAAACGTGACTCAGTAAATAGACACAATGGAGAACCTTAAAGGGCCACTGTGTAAAATGGGTTGAAAACCGTTGAAAACAGTGACATCAGTGGTCAAATTCTAGATTGCAAGGCTCACTCGCTCACCCTTCCCGTCAGGTAAATGAAGGTGGCCTCGTAGGGACAAAAAGCCTTGCGCAGACACGAGTTTTTCAGGAGTAGGTCTATCTAGCGACGAGGTAAATGTTTATTTAGTAATCTAAGCCATGTTACGATATTGTAATGAATCCCTCATGCGCAGGAGACCAGAGGAGCATTCGGGGAAAAGGCCCGTTTATTTGAGTACTCCAAAAACTCCGGTAACACTCCAGGGGGTAAAAGACTCCGTCCCAAACTCTGCCTAGCGTAACACACACACTCCATACACACATACTCATTTACAATACCAAGCGGGTACCCCCTCCCCTCTCTGCTCCACCAATCTCCAGCCCGCACACTGACTGACAGCGTAGCCTGTAAACAGAGCTCAACTGTTTATTTAGCCTAGCAATATCTCCGGACTATAGTAGCTGCAATGGACGACTTTGAACATGATTTTGAAGAGTTTCTTGTAGCGGACACAGACCCAGAGCCATACCTGTTTGAGCCGGAGCATACAGATGAGGAACTTGGATGCTGAGCGGGCGAGACGAGAGGCTGAATCCTTTGCTCCCATTTGGCTGCACAGAATGGGATTCGGTGCTACCATTGTTGGGGAGTTCATTCTCTCCTGTTGCGTGGTAAGTGTGGTCCATTCGCAAACTTTATAACTAAAAAAAACTTTTCACTACTCTCTATCGAGGAACTACTAACACTCTGCTGTTTCCTCCTCCTTCTTCCTTCCTTCCGCTGTCTTCGTTGGTTCATTTATACACGCGAAACACGTTCTCTGGCTGGCTGGATTGTCCGCTCGGTCTGCCTTACATACATGGCAGCGCAAGATGGCGACCTCTCTAAAGCAAGGCCCTTGCTATATATATATATGTGTATATATATATATATATATATATACAGTACAGGTCAAAAGTTTGGACACACCTTCTCATTCAATGCGTTTTCTTTATTTTCATGACTATTTACATTGTAGATTCTCACTGAAGGCATCAAAACTATGAATGAACACATGTGGAGTTATGTACTTAACAAAAAAAGGTGAAATAACTGAAAACATGTTTTATATTCTAGTTTCTTCAAAATAGCCACCCTTTGCTCTGATTACTGCTTTGCACACTCTTGGCATTCTCTCCATGAGCTTCAAGAGGTAGTCACCTGAAATGGTTTCCACTTCACAGGTGTGCCTTATCAGGGTTAATTAGTGGAATTTCTTGCTTTATCAATGGGGTTGGGACCATCAGTTGTGTTGTGCAGAAGTCAGGTTAATACACAGCCGACAGCCCTATTGGACAACTGTTAAAATTCATATTATGGCAAGAACCAATCAGCTAACTAAAGAAAAACGAGTGGCCATCATTACTTTAAGAAATGAAGGTCAGTCAGTCCGGAAAATTGCAAAAACTTTAAATGTGTCCCTAAGTGGAGTCGCAAAAACCATCAAGCGCTACAACGAAACTGGCACACGAGGACCGACCCAGGAAAGGAAGACCAAGAGTCACCTCTGCTTCTGAGGATAAGTTCATCCGAGTCACCAGCCTCAGAAATCGCAAGTTAACAGCAGCTCAGATCAGAGACCAGATGAATGCCACACAGAGTTCTAGCAGCAGACCCATCTCTAGAACAACTGTTAAGAGGAGACTGTGCCAATCAGGCCTTCATGGTCAAATAGCTGCTAGGAAACCACTGCTAAGGAGAGGCAACAAGCAGAAGAGATTTGTTTGGGCCAAGAAACACAAGGAATGGACATTAGACCAGTGGAAATCTGTGCTTTGGTCTGATGAGTCCAAATTTGAGATCTTTGGTTCCAACCGCCGTGTCTTTGTGAGACGCAGAAAAGGTGAACGGATGGATTCCACATGCCTGGTTCCCACTGTGAAGCATGGAGGAGGAGGTGTGATGGTGTGGGGGTGTTTTGCTGGTGACACTGTTGGGGATTTATTCAAAATTGAAGGCACACTGAACCAGCATGGCTACCACAGCATCCTGCAGCGACATGCCATCCCATCCGGTTTGCGTTTAGTTGGACGATCATTTATTTTTCAACAGGACAATGACCCCAAACACACCTCCAGGCTGTGTAAGGGCTATTTGACCAAGAAGGAGAGTGATGGAGTGCTGCGGCAGATGACCTGGCCTCCACAGTCACCGGACCTGAACCCAATCCAGATGGTTTGGGGTGAGCTGGACCGCAGAGTGAAGGCAAAGGGGCCAACAAGTGCTAAACACCTCTGGGAACTCCTTCAAGACTGTTGGAAAACCATTTCAGGTGACTACCTCTTGAAGCTCATGGAGAGAATGCCAAGAGTGTGCAAAGCAGTAATCAGAGCAAAGGGTGGCTATTTTGAAGAAACTAGAATATAAAACATGTTTTCAGTTATTTCACCTTTTTTTGTTAAGTACATAACTCCACATGTGTTCATTCATAGTTTTGATGCCTTCAGTGAGAATCTACAATGTAAATAGTCATGAAAATAAAGAAAACGCATTGAATGAGAAGGTGTGTCCAAACTTTTGGCCTGTACTGTATATATATATAAAAGCATAATTATAAGGCTACGAAAACCAAACAAATTTTATTTTATAGCGATTATACACTTATATAAACATATTAATGGGTAGAATATTCAGATTCAGATTCAGATTTGACAATAAACCATGCCAAATATTACACACTGGCCCTTTAAAGGAGAAGTCTGGTATTTTGCACTTTGGGCCCCATTTCTGGGTTGTTTATGATGAAAAAGAGTGGCTAAGACCAAAATAGTGACGACTGCTCATTTTCTGAGAATTTGGCTTTGCCCTGCCTGGCTTAACACTGCTGCATATGGTCATGTGTGAACCTGTCCTAAAACCACCCTAAACGTTCGTTTTCAAAGCCATGAAACTCACCAAGTGGTCAGTGGTGTTCCTTGATGTTTTGACATAAAAATCGTGGCAAACTGTGGTTTCCATCTGTGTTTTCATTATTCATCTCAATCGTGGAACTACTTTTTCAGCTGCCTCACACCCGTGTGTAAACTTCCGCTTGATCATTTGTTTGACACTGAAGCGTGCGGGCTGAAAGTGGGCCTTTGAACATGGCCTTTGTAAGGACATGCAAAGATACCCATCATAGTGCAAAGTTGTATATTATGAAGACACCAATCCAAACCTATGCTAAAACAGAAACACAGGGCACTGATTGAGTAGATGGTCTATGATATATGGAGCCACTTATGGTAAAGAGTAATCAAAGAACAAGCGATGAAGTAGCTAACAAAATACTATCAAGTTATAGGGGGCATTGCCATGAAGAAATACTTCAAAGAAGTGGTGTAATGGTAGTTGATGATGCAGGAGTAATACTTGGTAGGTGGGTAGATTACTGAGGAGGAAGTGGGTCTGCTGTCCTATATTTTTAAACGGCTTTTTGGCTGATAGGTGGGTATACTGTAAACTGCCAGAAAAAAGTGGGCATTTCCATATAACTGCATATACCCTCCGCTACACCACTGCTTCAATGTATTCCGAATTATGGCGATGGACATTTAGTGGGTCTTCATTCTTGTTCTCCATTGCAAACTTTAGATTTGGTACAAAGGAATTTGAAGAGCATGCCATCTTCATTGTCAAAGTAGATCTCTTACCGCAAACATTCCCCAGTGACATTGGCAGCTGACTGATCTTTGTTTGTGGTGGAGTTTTTCTGGAGGTCAGCTGACCATGAAGGCTTCTCGTCCACTGCTTTTGAGCTTCTAGGTTTATGGTTTGCGAGCAAAGACTTCAAGCTCTTCTTCACAGGATGTTGCTCAGTGGTTGTTGTGCCTCCTTCTTTGTGCAAGTCTTTGCCAGAGTTCAATTTAAGCTTTAGGCCCAACGAACTAGAGCCCTCCTCCTTCAGTCCTTTAGCAAATGGGTTGTAGTCAACTTTAAGCTGAGAAAACCGTGAGTTCTGGTAAGCAATGACTGCCATAAATTCAGTTTGGGGGAAAGTGAATGTAACAACATTGGGATTGTTTAGTTTTATGTCTTTAGCAGCTTTATCAGTTTGGACCACGTGCAGCCGTGGTAAGTAGCGGTGCATAGGGTGCAGGATGGTGTTCCCCTCTTGATCTGAGATGTTGTTAGTGAGCTTCAGTTTGTAAAAGGACACTGGATTCTGCATCCAGTGTTGACCTGTTGACGGGGACTCTGGATGAGCGAATGGTTGACACTTAACATGGCACTCTGCCCTTCCAGCAACTTGCCAGCTCTTGCCAGTCCACTTGTAACGACTGTTGTCCAAAGGTTGAATGTCCATGATCAGAGAGTATTTCTTGGAGGACTGCAAGCCAGAGATGCGAAAGCGGCAATAGGGGAACATCCTGCTGCCTTGCTGAGTCAGAATCATCTCCGTTTTGCATCTGAAAAACTCGTTCCACATGCTGTTGTTGTCCAGTGTCACTCTGATGCCATTGCAGATGCTATCAGGTGACAGGTTGTCCAGCTGAGGGTTTAAACTGGTGGAATGTTTTGCAGCGGGAAGTCCACCAGATGTCCTGATGGACTCTTTCGATGGGTACATATTGGGTTTCCCCTTCATACCTGTCTCTTCATTGGTTACACAGGTGCTTCGTTCCATCCCACCTTCACTTGCCTTCCCTGGTTTAGGAACAACAAAGCGGGCCGTTGGATGGTCTGCGGCCAGTGCCGCTGCAGGGGTGGTAGCCCCTTCCTGATGGAACACCATTCCTTTCTGCTTCTTCTTAGAAGCCATGAACAGGCCCCAGACATCTAAAGGGCAGGAGGGTCCTGCTTTTTATACACATGTACGATGGTTCAAGACAGCATCCTGAAAAACAAAAACAATAAAGTTTATTCATTTGGCATAGTGCATGCCATCAAAACAACAAACGCAAGACAAAAATGTCACGTTTTTATTCTTATAGTGCTTATTTTTGTGGTTTTTTGTAGGGCTGGTTGATTATTTGGTCGATATGCTCTCATCTGACCAAATTCTCATTGGTCGAATAATCGCCGTGTTACTTTCATAAGGAGAAAAGTGCTACATTAATAGCTTTCCAGGATTAATCCATTATTTCCTGCGGCAGAAGGGACAGGCTAAGTTACCTGTGAAAATGTGAAAACACCCCCTTTGTTTACACAACATTGAACTCGCCCACCCTATGCTCAGTGTCGCGGTGACGCAGGCCTCCTGTCTGTTTCTGTATTGTATACTGACACCATTTCCCTCAGTGGAAACAAAGCTTGTACTTTTGGTTCACAGATAAGAAACAACAAATTGTGAAGACAGTAAAGCCTCCACTAAAATAGCATTTTAAGTCTCGTGTGTGATCTATCATTTCGGGATTTATACTTAGGGATTTATCCTGGCTTCATATGAACAGAAGAAATCTCCACTCACCGCCAGGCTAATTTATACAATGTAAAATGCCATAGGCTGGCACTAAGAACATTAGCATATTTGCTTGGAAAACGTGTTTAGTATAAGACAGTTGTTTTGGCAGTGAACCTTGTGAGCTGTAATGGAGCCAAATAGTGTGCCGTTACCTTTATTAAATTTTGCTGCTGTCCCTGGTTTTATATGAGAAGTGCGAAAGACCGCTAGCCACTAGGCTAATTTATACAATGTAAAATACCATAGACTTGTGCTAATAACGTTAGCATATTGTATTGGTGGGGGAAATGTGTCCAGATAAAGACAAGTGTTTGTCTCTCAATTCTGCGATTTATAGTGAAGCCAATTTGCATACTTTTGTTTGACATTGTCTCTATTAAGCCATATTTAATGTGTGTTTTGAATCAACTAAACTTTACAGCACTTAACACAGTCCTCCACCGCTGACTAGCATTTTGGAAGTGTAACTGCAGAGTGACACAGACACACCACTACAGAAGTGAAAATAACGTGCAGATTTTTTTCCCCCCACGACTAACGGGTTAGTTGAAGATTATGTACAACTTCAGTTGACCAAGATTTTCCTTGGTTGACTACAGCCGTAGTGTTTTGTCTGCGGGAACCTTGCTTTGATCTGTTTCTAATAATGATAACCACAAAGTTCTTCAACACAGAGCAACAGAAGGCCATAGCCATATTATAGGGCTATATTATCAATAGTATTTGGTTGATATACTGTGTTTGTTCCTCCGTTTGGTATGTGGATCTCAGTTGTGAAATCAGTTTTAACATATTCAGAGCCCTTAAAAGGGATTTGTAGTTGTTAGTGTGAGAGTTATGGTGTAGCAAGAGACCATACGAGTAGCCACTTAAGCAAACTGTAGATGATATGTGTCTCCTCAAAGAGCTAACTTGTCCGGGCTATGGCAGAGAGATGCTACATGAAGACAATACAAACTGTGATTGGTCAGCTTGATCAGCCTTTGTTTTCTCCATAAAGTTTCTGATGACAATAACAATTGTAAAGACTGAAAAAAAAAAAAAAAAAATCAAGCTACTTGAAGAAATAATCAGTAATGTGCTGCTTTTAACAAATAGCAAAACCATGAAAGAACGTAAACACGATTACTTTGTCTATTGATTGCATGGCAGTAGTCTTCTTTTAAGTAATGAGACTAAAGCCCCTTTTACACTGCTTCTCCATGGTATTGCTCTGTTATGCCACCACACCATTCTGTATAAGGTACAACGTGGAAAGGAGGGGACAGAGTTGTCTCGCCTTTAAGCCGCGACAAGAGGTAGTAACAGCACAGAAACAATGTACGTATTAGGACAGCCAGCAGGACAGCATCATGGGTGGCACAGTTGTGATGTTTTGACAACATGTTATGTGTACAATCCAATGTGGGAGATTTATAAAGTAGTTAGTAGCAGTTAGCAGCTAACTCCAAGAGGAAGAACAGCAGCCGAAAATGTCCACAAATTGGGAAAACAATGAGCTTTGGGAGCTGCTTACCCTCTGAGCAGAGGACAAGATCAGTCATATAACAGTTGGTCAATAATTGTTATTGTCGTGTTACTACCATTGTTATTGTTTATAAACAGCTTCGGACAGGCATGGTGGTAGTGGCCCTATAGCGCAATAACTGTGTAAACACAGCTAATGTGAACTGATATATCACTGATGAATCTGGCGCTGAATTATAAATCAAAACCTGTGTTGTCTTTATCTATGAAGCCAAAACATCTCAATTGCTCCCTGGTGGCTGGCTGCTGTACAGGTCATAAACGTGATCCATAAATGTTAGTGGAAGGGACATTGGCCAAACAAAAAAGTCAAAGTACATGATATTTTTTTCTTAAGGTGATTTCTGTCATTTCAAGTTGTCACACTGATGTTTGTTCAAGTGTTAATTTTTCTGATAAATTTGTTTTTTTGGGATGTGACAACAAGATTGACAGCTGTGTGTGCCAACTGGTGCACTTGCAATCAATGGCTCTGCTCATGACTGGTTGGATGGGTGAACGGGCAGGAAGTCAAGACCACAGAGATCGACACTGCGCAGTGCCGTATGCAAGATGTTTTGACTTCATTGTTGCACAGTGGGAGGAAGTAAAGACGTGTCGTCCATCTCTAACAGTCTTTGGATTTGATAAGCAATTAACATCCAGCAATTACCTGTTAGGTAATCACCACTCACCAAACACACACATATCTCTATGTTGTCACTCAAAAAAAAAAAAACTTTTTCCAAGGCCAACACTGCATCACATTTAGTCATTACAGCTTGTTTTCCACTTTGACAACATTTTGATTAACTTGAAGTTCCTTACTAAGTGAGCTTCCTGGCCAAAGCAGAACTGGCGACGTTGTTGTTGTTGTTGCTGCTGTTCTTTCTACATTGTTTATGGCTATTTGCCATAGTGGCGATTAACGTTAGCTATCGTCAGTGCTATCAATGTCTTAGGTTTTGTGCAACATGAGTTCCACAGTTGTGCTTCCAGCTGGAAAGCTGAAAGACTGCTCCACTAGCGATATGTTTCCAAGCTGGTCGAAAGAGCGGTTACAGCAGTTGATAGTGTAGCAAATGTTTACAATCCCACCACGTTGTCAAGCTGGATAAGACATAAACTCCACCACCTTGTCTATTTGAGTAAGTATAACTGCAGCTGGACCCAGCTACATGACTCGTCTACCAAAACCTACACGCCAGTCTACAATCAGCCCCCTTCGCTCCTTGGCACAGAGCTAAAGTCCTGACGAAACTGCTAAGTTAGCGATTAGCTAGCTATAAAGTATTGCGTTAAAAGAGAGGTGGTTACGGTGAGGGTAAGGGTATTGAGAAGGCTGCATCTCGTAACTTATGCTAATGCTAAGTTAGTGACTAGCTACAGTTAGCTATTGAGTATTAATTTAAAAGAGAGGCAGTTAAGGTTAGGGTAAGGGTAATGTGAAGGGTTACGTCTCATTACTTATAAAGTGAATCATGTTTTCGTGTATTATGAATTATGAAGTGGATTATTGCTACATTTTGTCTCCTAATTGATTCCTCATCAAGGTTTAGATAGCCATCACATTGGTGGGTTTGTTTTGTGCTAGTGGTGGGCGCGGTCTGTGGGGGCGTGGCGTGTACACTATAAACAGAATGTGTCTCCATCTATTAGTAGCCTACTTGTTCTCTAACGCAGCTTCTGTGTGCTAAATTCCCAATGCTTTGTGCTACTCACTACCACGTGTCACAATCCTGTTAACTACAGTGTTTCATTTGGATATTTTGCTGCTGGCTACACAAAACACAAAACTTTGGGTACATTTACCAGTCAAATCGACACTGTATGTATCTACTAACAACTTTAGCGTGTGTATCTACAGTCTGATATTATTTCCTCCTCCATTGTTGTTAAAAACACACCAATGAGCTACACGGTTGCATTGGTTGACATGTTTGTTAGAATGAATACACATACTGTAGTTTCTCGCTATTGTCTTTTTTTTAATAAACTGCAAACCCCATAATTTTTTGTGGAGCTAACAAACGCAACAAGTCGCTACCTGCCCACTGCTATAACCTCACAGTTCAACAGTCACCATGTCCTTTTCAGTTTAAAATGTGCACTGTTCAATAGTTGTTTTGTTTTACTAGCTGTCACCTTTTCAAGACCAATTATCATGCAGCAGTGAGTAAATTCCCAAAGGTGGCAACCTGATTATCACCACAACACACCAAACTATTTCCAACCAGTCCAATGGGAGTCTGTTAGTCCCATGACCCAAATCTGCGACTTCAACATGTTGACTAAGAACTATAATCCCCCAATAATAAAAAACAATGTTACATTTACCAGCGGCATGCTAACTAAACCACATAAACAACATATTACTGGTTCGGTTCAGTTCGGGAAAATTGGTCTAGTTACAGTAAATAACCATCTCGGATTAGTTTCATCTCTAAAAATGTATCTTTGGCCGCAGCAGATTAAATATGGTCTGTAAAGAGGCTGTAGCTAGCTAGCAGCAGCAGGCCTGATGCTGAGCACAGTAATGGCTTCCCACTCAACACTTTGCTAAACCTCCCGGTCGGTCTGAGTGCACCCTCTGAGACCATGTGCTCCGGTCACGGCACACGGATTACCTTCTGCGTGGGCGAACACATCAAGTATTTCGACGGTGTAACATTAATCCGTGCGTTATCGTCTGTTTTCCGTCGTACAAACCCCGTCGACATCGTGGATTTTTTCCTAACTGTGGGGGTGAAAGCATGCGGTGTCTTTGCACGTAGACGTCATCGCCCCGTCTTCGTCTTCTACAGTACTGCGCAGCCTCCGACGCCATCTTGCTGCCGCCACCTGGTTCAAAACTCGCCCCGGTTGCTCTCAGCACCGTCACCGGAGAATCTACCGTCCGGTATCTGCAGGGGTGTATCTGAAGAGCAGCGGGACGGTGCGCTCTGTTGTGTACGTTTGCATCTACCTGTTGGACTGTTTAATGGAGTATTTAAACCGCCTGGAAGCTGGGGACAGACGCCATGACAGATCAGACAGACAGGAGGACGGACGGATGGCTGGTCTCCAGTTTTCATTTCTCTGGGATTTAACTGAATCTAAACCGAATTTAATGGACTCAAACCTGCGAGGCTGGTGGATGAGTGTCCGGGACAACATCCGGAGCTCTATGATCATAATATAGGGACTATTTTCCTGTAACGAGCCAGACTACAGTCAGATACACGAATCATGTGGAGCCAATGGAGATTTAACTGGTGATCGATGGGATTGATTAAAGATCAGGGTGGGTTTACATAGACACATTCTGCAGTCTTCCTCCAACATGGCGAAGAAATGGTTAACTTAACTTGTACACGTAAATCGCTTCTTGCCGTCGCTTCTTGTTTGTCAGAACTGTAATTGATGGTGTCGCTTCCCAACATGGACTCAACGTGAAAGAGTTCATGACAGTTTTGCTTGTGAGATTCAGGTTGCCGTGTTTCACTGCTCATGTTCGGTCACTTGTTTAGTCACAGCACAGCAGCGGACACCATGATGGTTTCACCGAGCGAGAAGCTCATAGAAACAGCGGACTACTGCGTGAAAATGTCGGCCTTATTTCACGTAACTTCTAAAGTGGACTCATGCAGGGAAGCGATGCGATTATATGTGGTATTCTGTGTTGGGTAAATGGCCGGATATCCACGCTCCGCCTCGGGTAAACACTCAAAGGTTCCCCCCTGTAACAAACAAAGGGTTTCAGCCATGATGGAGCTGCTGGCTGTAGTTTCAGAAACCGAACATTTATTGAACCCAGCAGTGAACCGAACCGCTGACCGGATAGAGGTCGACCGTAAGAGTCAACAGACATGATTTAGTTTAATACGGACTGTATATAGTCAGTGAATAACGACTTTATTACGTTAACAGTTGAAATTTAACGTTCGTCGCCACTAAAGAGGAGAATTTATCGTTTTCATTTAGTAACAGCCGCCATTTTGGGGTCATACTGATGTGTAACTTCAGACTAAAGTCAGATTCGACCGTTAAACCTCCGTTCTGTTTAAATGTACCACGCGCGTGCACGTTTGTGCTGCAAGGGCGCGGAATAAGGCGCATGCGCCCTGCGTAGAAGTTATTGAACGTTAACATGGCGGTGTTTTTTGTTTATTATTTATCATCTCTAACATCTTACGTGATTTTCAGTCCAGTGCAGATGGAGGTGAATACAAAATGAGCTGCTGCTGTTGCTAGGTTAGCTTCCAGGCTAACACGCGGCTAACAGCTGTGATTTTCCTGTGCTGTGGGGAACCAGGCAGTTAGCCAGGTTGCGGTTAGCCAGGTAACTGTCCGCTTATTACAGTGTGATGCGGTTCTAACGTTAGATCAAACACTGGACCGTCCTGATCAGGTCGAGCATAAAAGGATATAACTAATAAATCCACTTGAGCTCATAACTCACATGCCTGTGTGTGTGTGTGTGTGTGTGTGTGTGTGTGTGTGTGTGTGTGTGTGTGTGTGTGTGTTATAGTCTAGTCAGTATTCTTTAACTTACACAAGCTAAATTCGCCAATCACTATTTTTCGTCAGGGCCTTTGATAAAGATAAAACGTTTATTTTGTGACGCATTAATGAATTAATTCGCCTTAAAGGGCAGCACGACTCGTTAAGAGCTGTCTTCAGTGTAACATGGAGGGCTGCTGAGACTGGTGGGAGTGTTTCTCGGCTCCATCTTGACTGAGGAGAAAGAGCTCTTTGTAGGACGACATGTCGAGTTGACCCAGTTTTTTTTCTCCGGAATTCAGCAGGAAAAGAACAACAAGTAAACACGAATGATGTTGACAAACAAATGGGCTGTAAGCAGCAGGAGCGTTTTATCCAGTTTCATTCATCTTACATGTGAATGTGTGGGTTTATAATGAATTATATAACAAGATAAAAACGATTCAATTACAAGTCTGTGATTCAGATTATAATGGCAGTATAAATAAATAGGTTGTAGTTGTAGAAACAGTACTTAAGTACTGCACTAAAGTACAATTTTGTGGTGCATGAGTATTTCCATTTTATGCTACTTTATAGCTGCACTCTACATTTCAGAGAGAAATGTTTTTCCTTTTTGCTCCACTGTATTTATCTGTCAGCTTTACTTACTGTATAGAAAATATTTTACCAAAGAACATGTTCAAAATGTGTTTATTGTTGCTAGATATGTTCCCAACGACTAATTTCACTGACAAATAAACAGAAATTTAAACTTACATAAGTTGATTAGAAAGACAAGAAAACACACAGATAATGGTTATAAATTGGGCACAGATTAATCTAGAAAGTTAAACTATGTCCAGGGGAAAAAAACAATGTTTTTATGAGAGGAATTTAATCACATTTTTTAATATCCAAATCGTATTTTAATGGCGCTGAAGCGTGTTGCACCTTATATCGAGCATAATGAACACATAATCCTAAAAAACGTAACGACAGCTCACTAAATATTAGTTGGCAAATGTTATATTGAAAGCAACCCTTTATAGGAAAATAAATCTTTGGGAAAACTGCCTGATTATTACAACAGTATTTTCATTTGGTGAACACAACTGCATCAAATAGTAACTTAATTATAATAAGTTTAACAGACTCATTTCTTTAGTGAGGTTAGCAACGTTTAACCGACTAATCATGCACATGCAGTGTTACTGATTAAAGTTCTCAACAGCACATAAAATCAGCTCCACCTTCAACAGTTACTACAGTAACACGTTAGTATTAACAGTCAACTTATAGGAGAAATAACTGTTGTTTTACTTTTGTACTTAAAGTACATTTTACAGACAGTTCCACTGTACTTTTACCCAAATAAATCTCAGCTGCAGACATTTTTACATATTGGTAGTGCTGCTGTAACTCAAGGGAACGATTCATAATCAATAGTAGACTGATGTGATTTGATCATATTGATCAGTTTTTACTTGACTGAAGCTCAGGTTACATTCCTTGTAGTTTGTCATGACACGATCACATTTAAAGGACTTGTGTGTAGGACTTAGGGAGACTTGGTGGCACCGATCAGTGAGGACTGCAGATGTCAACCAGCTGAAACTTCTACTGGTTAGAATTCCTTCAATGTTACTTGTTCACGAGGTTCTTAACGGGAGCTGAGTTATCCTCAGAGGTCTCTTCTTCTCCAAAACAAACAGATTACATGATTAAAAGCGGTAAAAACACTGAATAAAGCAGTTTCACATCATAAAATCGGTGTTTCTCTGATGCTGTTTGACACAGCAGGGGCTGGAGCTGAGTTGCTGCTAAAGTTTGCTCAGCTTGTTTCCCTGATAATGTATGAATTAGACATTTAGGAGGTTTCTATTGGGAGCCAAATTATCATTTGAGGTCTCTTCCTCTCCAACTCAAACGGACCAGGTGACTTAAACGGGTAAAACACTGAAAGACGCAGTTTCACGTTAAAAGTCAGTGTTTCCCCAGTGCTGTTTGGCATGTTGGACACAAGCTTTTAACTACAGTGGTCAACGTGAAAATGCAAATGTCTGGATCTAGAGCCAGTGTTCATTTTGTCCATTCTTGGCTACTGAAGAAACATGGTGGTGAACGTAGCGATCTCTGTAGATGAGGACTTGCTCCTTGGCTCATTCTAAGATAACAAAACAACTATTCTTATTTTCAGGTGATAATACACTAAATAAAACATTGTATTTTATTCCATCTCCACCAGTATATCCCCCTTAATGCTACACACTGGACCTTTAATTTGCAGTCTGTCAGGAAACTTACATAACTCTTTATACCTTTTTGTTTGTAATGTCTGACGCTCTGACCTGTTGTTAATGTCTTTGTAATGTGTCCGTCTCCAGTAGTGACTGGTGTATTATTTTCCAGGTGACGGCTCATCAGCTGACCGTGCTTCTCTGCAGTGGATTAAAGCTGCTGGTAACAATATGGAACCAAAGAGAAATCAATGTGATGCAAATAACACTTTATTCCTTTGTCAAAAGAGTCTCACATGTGCTCTCTGTACAGATCTGAAGTCAGTGGTAGACAGACAGGTAAGGACGTGACATCAGCCCCTGGGTTTGACCTCTACGAGGGTTTTATACATCAACATACAAAACATGAGATACATTAAAACATACAGTCAGTCCCTTGATATCCCGATACGAGTGGTGCAGACAGACACATCAAGGCAAAGTTAAATTCAAACATCAGGGCAGGAAATTAACATCAGACACCAGCAACATATGAACCGGTTAACTTCACGCCCAGGATCAATAAAACATCCCAGATTTCTAAAATACATAATTACATCTTTATAGTACATCTGACTCGAATATACAACATCTGGTTTAGTGGTATTCTAAAGGAGAACGTGTCTAGTGCAGTTTTTACAGTGTTCCCATGAAATGCTTCAAGTAATTAAAATCTTATTAACAGCTTCATTTTGATGTTAGACAGTCTGGAAATGTACAAGTAGAGCAGCAGAATTCAAATACACAACATTATATACAGCAGGGCTGGATTAAACCACTGCAGGGGCCCTGGGGCAACAATGTGCCATGGGCCCCCAAAGACCCCCCTGATCACACCCAACCTCTGTACACTGTGTATTTATTACACAAATATGTATTTACTGAAATGCACCATATTAGCACAAAATAAACTCAAATAATTAAGGCCTTAAAACTTAGTTTTAATTTAAGATAAACTGAAGGGACTATATTATTATATGGCTGCAATTCCAGCTGGTCACCAACATCATTAGATGATGATGATGATTTGAATTTAGGTTGTGACATCAGGTGACCAAAATTCAACTTCAAAACATCTACTGCCAATGTTAATGTGATGTGGAATACTGACGACAGATGACATTAATATTTTGTTGGTTTTAAGTTGTGTTTTTTGGTAACCATGACCCAACGTCTTCTAAGCACCTCATGCCAACATCATCTATACATAGAGTAACAACATTTAGTTACAATGTATGAGAACAAAACCCCAAATGTCTGTAAAACATCATGCTAATATCCACACAACATGAAATTCTAACGCTGTTAGACACTCAAAATATCCTCGACCCAGTTTTCATTCTAATTGAAATTTTACATCTGTCCAGCGTCTTCCTGATGTCTGGTGCCAGCTTGTATGATAATTTTAATTATCATTTAACTAATATGTCTAGAAGTGTAAATTTTCTATTGTTTTCGGCCAAGAGACGTCCTCAAATGTTTGTTTGTTTTTTTGGTTGTTTGTTTTGCCCAGAGCATCTAAAGTTCGTCACCATTCCACCATGGCAGGAAAAAACAACCCTGCCTATATTCACATTGAAACTAAAACAGAAGCTGGAACCAGCAACATCTTGACAACTGTGCTTAAAATAACTTCATTCATCATTTGTCCCCAATTATTATTCTTAATTAATCTCATTGATTCTGCTCTACATATTAAAGACAAGTCATATCAGCAGAGCATTTAACCATATAAAAATTATTTATCTGTATTCATCAGTGTCATAGCTACAAGAGCGGTGACACTTACAACCCCAACACATCAACACAAACACATGCTGCCTCAGACGGTCTGTTATAGAATAGTTAACAGTTAACCTGCAGAGAAGTCTTTCAACCTGTTAAACGTCAGTGTAGAGGTCAATTCTAATACTCTTCAGTTTACTGCACTGCACACCACCCAGGTCTGGTGGGAGCTAATGTTAGCTAGCAGTTGGCAATTACCGCTATGAACACCACCCCGAACCAACACTATTGCTGTGGAAACATGGTGGCCACCCTCCGGTCTCACCTCAAGTCGCCCCAGTGAGTGAGCAATTTCGTTTTGAGCTGCAAAACCCCTTCAGAATTTTTAACTATCACTGTTAGCACCGTTAGCAGTGTCAGCACGGCAAGTGGCTCTAACATAGTTAGCCATGCTTAAGTTGTTTTGCAGCTCAAAATGAAGCTGTTTACTCAGCGGGGTGACCTGGGTGAGAGCAGAGGGTGACCACCATGTTTCCATAATCCCCCAACAAGTAGCTCCACTAGCTAGCTCCCGCCCAACATGGCTGCTGCTTAATGCAGAGCAACCGAGGCTAACATTAGCCAACCAGTGGAGACCAGAGGGTGGGCAGTGGGCACTATGGTTCCATGTGTTAATGTGACTGGCCTGCTGTCTGTCAGCAAAGCTAACAGAAAATATAATAAAAGGCCAGACATACATTACAAAAATTAAAATTTCACCAGTGCGAAAAGGTTTGAAATGCGACGCTAATGCTCACTGAGTCAATGGTGCGCCAAGCTAAAATAAAGGCTTCCTATATTTCACATCATTTTGCATTTCTTTTCTTAATAAATTAACCTGTTAGTTACCAGTTAATGGATGTCGGGCTGTTGAAAGCAAAATCAACCAAAACTGACATCCCTAGTCTGGTATGACCAGCAGCTTATGTGGCCAATGTTAACTAACGTTAGACAGATGTATGTTGTAATAGAGTCTGTTTGACTTTTGTTACCGTTATATCGCGTTTTACCGTGAATCATTGACATGTAATCATCACTCAAGACCAATACAGTCACTGTCAGTCAGCAAAAGTTACATAATCTCACTTTAAACCTCCAATTAAAGGGAAAAATCAGCATGTTCACATGTTTTTATCTGAGGGCACGTTACTGATTTTCAATGTAGCCTAATGTAAGACAAAGAAAAGCTCCTTTTTATAGCAGAGAAGCTGCAGTCAGCAAATTTAAAACATTTACTTGAATGATTAATTGTTTATCAAATAGCAGCAGATTAATTTTCAGTTGATTCATCAGTAAATTACAGAGAACCATCAGGAATGCTGTGATTCAGACTATAATTCTAACCTGCTTCACTAACAAAAGGATAACTTCTGTATTTTTTAACCTGGATTCTTTTTTTCTTATGTTTTTGTGACTGATGGGATCAACAGTTATGAAACTGATCCAGTATAAAGAGTGAGCGCTGAAGCTGTGTAACAAGCTGCAATGTAACCACTTAGGTCATGTTCACACTGTCAATGTACTTCTTTTGAAAGTGTTTTTGTCACTGACAGGATCAGATAGTGATTTTAAGTGTCTGAGAACATTATGGAAAGGATCCCTACAGAGATAGACCTTTTTGTTAAGGAGTAAGATCCTTTTAGTTTAACCAGAAACAGCCCCAAAATCACCATCACCAAACCCACCAGACTCCATTTAAATAAAGAGGAATTTTATCATCATAAAAGACACTTCATTCAAAGTTGACAGAAACTAAATAGAACTCACAAAACAGTCTTAGTCCATCTTTTCACTGTTCCATTAATCACCAACTCTTGTTTGGCTTAAATTAATCCTTAATTCACCCAGTTAGATGTGAAAACATGCTGCCACTATACATGCTAAAATTACAGTTAATTTAAATGGAGTCTGGTCGGTTTGGTGATTTCATTGCTGTTTCTGGTTAAACAAAAAGGATCTTACTCTTTAACACAAAGCTCTATCTCTGTTGGGATCCTTTCCACAACGTTGTCAGACACTAAAATAACAATCTGAGCCTGTCAGTGACAAAAGCACTTTTAGTGGACATACACTGATGGTGTGAACATGACCATGCTGTGCTCTCTCAGTACTGGACCAGTTTCAAAAACAGTTGTTCTCATTAGTCACTTTGACACACAAACATGAGAAAATAGAGTCCAGGATGGAAAATACAGAAGTTTGACGTACAGACGTGAAACCTGACTAACGCTGCTGATCAGAAATTTGAATAAAGCTGAATAAAGTTGTATGAAAAAAAATACTGTCAAGTTATTTGTCTGTGAAAAGGTCACAAATCCCCTCAACTCCTGACACAGAACAGAAACACTCATCATGTGACCCAAGTATGAAATAATAGGCACATGGGAATGTGGGGAAGAAGACCAGAATCTGTGCCAGACAAAAACAAATAGTCTACCTCAGTGGCCCCTTCACTTCCTGTCAGTATGATCAGATAATAATGCAGGTGATGCCTTTAGGGCCCATCATTTCAGTTTATAATGTGCTTTAATGGAACACAGTATTAACAACAAACATTTAAACACTGTGTCTGGAGCCAAACTTTGTTTAGTCGACAATTTCAAAGTCCCAGCACGTCAAACAGCTTCAGCTAAACTTGCACTATAGACCAAATTAATTTATGATTTCTCCGCAGTCAAATTGTGGAGTCATCTGACGGGTTAGACATCTGACGGGTTTGACCTCCATCAGTGACCTCAGTGTCAGACTGGAAACAGTCACATATTAATACAGATACATTTACATTTTAAAATATATTACAGACTCAACTCCTCTGCTGTGAAGCTGATTCACAGCAAGGCACTCGACACTTTTGATGAGCGACATTCCACATAAATTAGTGAGGTTTCAGTCGTCTCCATTGTAACTACATGCCACCTCCAGCTGGCTTGATTAATTATATAATTCTGATCGGTATGTACACATCTCCTTCTGACAGCTGTTTGTTTTCTGTCTATATTTGTGCTACTTTGTGTCAGCATTTCAATAAAGGAATGATATGACAAAAAAAGCGAGTTAATATAAGAGGAAGAGATTTTAAACTCATTTAGGGCTCATCTATAAAGTGAGCGTCCAGATACTTTTGTCCACATAGTGAAGCTCAATGAGTGATCCACCTTCAGACTGAGGATTTAACACACAGCTGGCTGCACCCAGACGGTCAGTGAGGGGTTAAATATCTGCTTTATAAGAAGATTTATTAGCTTTGACAGAGGCTAACAGTTTCCCCCTGCTTCCAGTCTTTGTGCTAAGCTACGCTAACACGTCACAGTGACATAAAGTTTAATTTAATTCACTCTCAGTATATATTAGTACAGTTACCACAATGTTACAGTATTCCTTTGAAAAGACATCTCAAAGGAAAGATGAGACTGACCTAAGGAAGTACCAGCTGTAATCAGAGTATCAGCAGTAATCAGAGTACCAGAGTATCGGTGTGTATTCCAGGTACTGATTGTGATGAGTGACAGTTTGTACCTTCATCAGTCTCCACCCGCCTGCTGCTGCTCCGTGCCATAAAGTGAGCGTCCCTCTCTGATCAGCTGACTAATGAGCTCAGTTAGATGTCCTATTGGGTGAGAGGAGGAGTGCTGTGATTGGTCAGACATTAATGACCACATCATCCTCTTCATCTCTGACCTCTTCCTGTAACGTGTCCATCGACTCCCCCCTCCTTCCTCCTCCGCCAACACCTTCTTCCTCCTCCTCCTCGGGGGCCCCACAGGGGCCGATGATGTACCTGTAGTCTCCTCCGATGGCGAGCGCCGCCCCTGACCCCACCATCAGCCAGTCCTTCTCCTCGTCCTCTGCCTTGCGCTGCCAAGGAACGCTCCAGCTTGTGGGCCCGGCTGCTGTTGTCGCTGTAGCCTCCTCCGGCCCCGGGGCCCTGACCCCGACCGCCCCTCCTCCACCTGGCTCCCCGTCGTCCCCCTCCAGGTTGACGTAGAGCAGAGGCTCCTTCAGCGGGGGGGTGGGAGACAGGCTGAGCCACAGCGCCTCCAGCTGGATGACCAGATGTTGGAAACTGGGACGACATTTGGGGACGGGACTCCAGCAGCTGTGCATGATCTCATAACTGACACAGAAGAAGAAGAAGACGTCAGGTGATTGGTGTCATATATGAATATTAACTAGATTTTTGAATACAAGATGGCGCCTCTTTACTCCAATAAAGTTGCTTGCTTGTTTCTAGTTTCCGGGTTTACTTACACGGTATGCGGCCCACCCATTGTTACCGCTTGGTTTAAAGACTTGACGTTGTGATGGCATCAAAGATTTAAATCGCTTTTCTCAACTTGACTAAAGTTTTACAAACAAAAAACCATCATTGATCAAAAATTCCTAACAGACATTCATAATTGACCTTATTTGCAATTCGAGGGTGTCCTGTCAACAGTTTTACAGACGTCTCTCTTATAATGGAGGTCTATGGAGAAAATGCTGTGTGGTTTGTTTATTTTTTGTTGGTGTAATACCGTGAGTGGCCACTGGGAAAAATTGCCTGCAAGCCTGAGCAGCATTCGGTGGCCTGGTTCCTGTTCATAAAAGGGCATCTTTAAATGAACATCATGTGATGATAAAACTAATAATTAATTATCCAACTCATTCTCAAACACTGTAGAGCATTCAGGGATGTTGAAAACAAAGAGGCTATGAAAAAAAGGGTTGAGTCCAGGACTGCTTTGAATTTTGTCAGTACTACCAAGAACAGATTCACGTTGTATCAGTTGGAGCCAAATTTTGGTGCCTGAGAGCTCATCTGTGTGAGTGTAGAGAGAAAGTCAGAGTCAGGGCGATGACTCATGTAGTTACACTTTTCAAAACTCAACACTGACAGCACTTTTCTGAGACACACCAGAGCGTCTGGAGACGGACTGACAGGCTGCTGGTTGAAGGGATGAGTTTGGAAGGTGAGAAGTATTTTTTTTTTTGTGTGGTGTGAAATGCTCTGAATAAATAATGCTGACATTAAGAAGTTTGGACTTATTTTTCAAAACTGAAATGTGAAATGGTACACAACTCTAAATAAAAGTGATTTAGCATTAACAAATATTAATATTATAACATCATACAACATGAAAATTATGATATATGAGACACTGACTTTCATTAGATGTACTCATCAGCAGAACTCGGTAAACAACAATCCGGACTCCAACCTGCTGTTCATGGTTTTAATATATAAATAAAATTTACAATAAATAACTTCTATTGAACAATCTGCTGATGGGAGGGTCAAATATCTGAGATTAGCAAGAATAGTTTAAATATTTTGAGGTGAAAAAGTCAAATGTTAGAAGGATAAAGAAATAATGATACAAGTGAATTTTTTTTTTTTTTTAATTCTAGCCTACTGTCCTTCGAATGTGAAAAATGTCCAAAAATAAAGTAAAAAAATATATAAATATAAAAGTTCAAAGTTGTAATATCATGAAAACAAGCTGTGTATTAGGATAAAGTTGTAATTTTAATTGGGAAAAAAAGGAGTATTATCAGCTATTACAGTAGTGGTACTCTATCACAGTAGTACAGTCAGCTGACGGGTGTGTAAGCATAGAATTATCACTGAAATTATGTCACCTGATGATGTCATGAGTTCACTTCCTCTTTTATTCTCATGACTTTTTTTCTTTCTACAATTAAAACTTTATTCACACAACATTTTCTAACAGAGACTCTTACTCTGTCTCAGCTGCTGTAATGATTCAGTACAGAAATGTCCTGTGGGTGTTTAAGCCCTGAGTCACGCCTCCCAGGCAGCGTTTCCTCTCAGGCTGTATATAAATTTCACGACCACTTGACCTTGACCACGACCCTCACTTTGACATCAAACAGACTGTGACTGGCAGGCAGAGCTGAGGGGTGAAAAGCCCTGCACAGTGGATGATGTTCAAATGTGATGCAGTGAGAAGTGTGTGTGTGTGTGTAAATGTACTCACATGTCATCTCTGCAGTCTGGAGGTTTCTTCAGTCGCTCTCCTTTGATCAGAAACTCATAGATCTCCGAGTTCTCCACGCCGGGGTATGGAGTCTGACCTCGGGTCATGATCTCCCACATCGTCACGCCAAACGCCCACTGAGACACACACACACAATCAGAGACAAATCGTATGTAAAGATTCAGCTGTCCTGTGTTGAGAGGTAAAGATACAGTGTGAAGTGAAGACAGGTGTGTGCAGGTGATGTAACAACAGGAACTGAGTGACTGTAGTTTGTCTGCTTCAGTTGGAGTTTTAGGATCATCACAGGAAACACTGTCTCTACATCAGCTGAAGAGACGCTCTGCTTCTTTACATCGTCCACTAAAGTTCAAACAAGCCAGAAAACTCAGCGAGTCATCAAAAACAAAAAAACACAAAGAGAACAGCATGTTGTATTTACAAGTGTATTACATAAAGTGTGTGTGTGTGTGTCTGTGTGATGTGTGATGTGTGTCAGTACCACGTCGCTCTGTGTGGTGTACACATTGTCGGCGAGACTCTCCAGAGCGATCCACTTGACAGGAAGTTTAGAGACGGAGCCCTGTCTGTAATAATCTCCACTGTAGATCTTCTTAGAGAGGCCGAAGTCCGCCACACACACCGTCATGTTCTCGTTCAGCCTGGAACACACACGCATTCAAATAGAACATAAAGAGTTAAACAAAAACACTGCTGAAATTAAACCTTTACATTTAAAATCAAGTTAATAAAAGTTTGAAAAATCAAAGTTTTTATTGTCTCTGTGTTTCGCTAATATTTATTTCGCTGTGTTTTGTTTCTTTATCGACCAAATCTCATTTAAGTTGTCGCTATTTTATTTCATTTTGTCGCTGAGATGCCTTCAGGAGCCCATCAGAGGTTTTTAAGACATTAGAAAAATCTCTGTTTTTATTTATTTTGTTTTTATTGATTAATACAAAATAACTCAACTGAGAAGCTGAAGTTTGAGAAAATTCAGAGAAAAAAAATTAGAAATATTCAAACTGAAACTCATGATTAAAGAAATAAAAACTAGTTTTTATCTGTATGTAAATGAGGGGGCGGGGCCTGAGAGACACCGTTCAGGTGTTTTTAATATTTGTAATGTTTCTGCGAGCTTATTGGTGGAGTGACTCACATGCAGTTTCGGGCAGCGAGGTCTCTGTGGATGATGCTCCTGCTGCTCAGGTACTCCATCCCCCGAGAGATGTCCAACATGAACTGCAGCAGCGTCTGCAGAGACAGGTCCTGGTGGAGGGACACAGAGAGACAAGTCTTCTAAGAGTCTAATGTATTTGCTCAGATTAATTTTAAGTCACTTTTCAACCATAAAATCAAACTTCATCCTAGTTTTAGCTTCTTAAATCTCACGATTTGCTGCCTTTCTTTGTCATTAATCTCAGTAACTGAATATTTTTGAGTTTAAAGTGGGATTTATACTTGTGTGGCAGACCCTACACCATAGCCTACGCCACTGTGAGCATTTATACTTAGCTTGGTGTGTCTGTGTCATTCTGCAGTTACACCTCCAAAACACTAGTCAACTGCAGGGTTTAATTGATTCAAACACACATTAAACACACATTAAACACACATTAAACATGGCTTAGTAGAGAGTTTCAAACACAAATCAGCTTCACTATAACTCGCAGCATTCACAGACAAGCACTTGTCTTTATCTGGACACATTTTCCCCACAAATATAATATGCTAACGTTATTAGCACAAGCCTATGGCATTTTACATTGTATAAATTAGCCTAGCAGCTAGCAGACTTTTCCTCTACTCATATGAAGCCAGGGACAACAGCAACATTTAACAAAGGTAACGTTACAAAATTCAGCTCTATTACAACTCACAAGGTTCACTGACAAAACAACTGTCTTATACTAAACACGTTTTCCAAACAAATACAACATGCTAACGTTATTAGCACAAGCCTATGGCATTTTACATTGTATAAATTAGCCTAGCAGCTAGCGGACTTTTCCTCTACACATATGAAGCCAGGGACAACAGCAACATTTAACAAAGGTAACGTTACAAAATTCAGCTCTATTACAGCTCACAAGGTTCACTGACAAAACAACTGTCTTATACTAAACACGTTTTCCAAACAAATACAACATGCTAACATTATTAGCACAAGCCTATGGCATTTTACATTGTATAAATTAGCCTAGCGACGAGCAGAGATTTCCTCTGCTCATATGAAGCCAGGATAAATCACACACAAGACTTAAAATGCTATTTTTGTGGAGGCTTTATTGTCTTCACAATTTATTGTTTCTTATCTGTGAAATTAAAGTAAATCAAAGCTTTGTTTCCACTGAGGGAAATGGTTTCAGCTTACAGAAACAGACAGGTCTGCGTCACCCTGAAGTGTAGATACACTTCTTGGGAGGTGCATGTCAGGCTACGCAAAAGGTAAGACGTAGGCTCTATGTTGACGCAGGGTCTATGCCGTAGGTACGGCATCGATTTGATGCGGAAGTATAAATCCCGCTTAAGACTGTTGGTCAAACTAAACTAAACATTTAAAGATGTCGCCTTGGATTTTCAAATGTTTTTACAGACCAACCTCTGAATGAATTAATCAAGAAAATAGTTGACAGATTATTAATAATGAAAAAGAAAATGAAAACAATTATTAGTTGCAGCTCTACTGTTGCCAGTTAAAATAAATAAATAAATTTGCGTAGATGAATATTCTACTATTAAAAGGAACAATTATTCTCAGTGAGCCTCTGGAAGACTTTTAATGTGAAACATCTGCAGGAAGTGTTTAACTGAAGTGGCTTAACGGTAACAAAAAAACAAAGTATAAAAGACTGCTGGTACAGTACACTGGTTAAACAAGTTGCTGCTGTACTGACATAAATAAACATCATACTCAGTTTATTCAGACATGTTAACATGGAGGAAGTGTTGAGAATGAACAAGTGAAGTTAAAGGTCTCAGATGAACACCTGGTTCTCTGTGAGGTGTTACTCATGAGGCTAAAACTTTAAAAATAAAACAGATCTTTTAGAGGCTGTCTTACAAATGGATGTTCTCCAAGTCGAGACAGCAGCAGGAACGTGTGTAGATCTCCATGTTTCATGAACGGAAGAACCACCATTGGGATTGGCAGCCGCTGACCAGGACGTCGGTGAAGACTCACTCCTATTGGAAGAGAAGAACTGTCAGTCAAACTGCCTGACCTTTGACCCCTGGTAATGCGATGTGTGTGTGTGTGTGTGTGTGTGTGTGTGTGTGTGTGTTACCGATTAACTGGATGACGTTGGGGTGGTGGAAGTCCTTCATGTAGGCCGCCTCCTTCAGACACTGCTCGATGTCACCTGACGAAGTGATGTCAGCTGCAGGAGGACACACACACACAGAGTTCATCCAATGACACTTCAACTAGCTTCAGCCTGAACAACTCAACCAACACTTCAACTGATTCTTGCGTTTAATGTGTGTTCAATGTGTGTTTTGAATCAACTAAACTTTACAGCAATTCACAGAAACCTCCACTGCCGACTAGTGTTTTGGAGGTGTAACTGCAGAGTGACACAGACACACCACACAAGTATAAATGCTCACAAAAGCATACGTGCGTAGAGCTGACGCACAACTATAAAGCCTTTGACGCTTTTACTATTTTCAGGTTACACGCTTCAACAGAGAGTCAAATTGCTTTTTCTATTTACAGTTCAACTGATATTCAAACTGCTCTTACTCTTAATTTAACTTACTCTTAAATCAATGAAGGCACTTCAACTACTTTGAGTGTTTACTCATCAAGTGACAGCCCCACTGCTTTTAACCTCAACCAACACTTCAACTGACGCTTGAGTTGATTTTACTGTTTACATTTCCACTGCTCTCACTCTTTGAAATCAAATATTGAATGTTTTTTATCTTACACTTCAACTGCTTTCAGTTTGTACTTTTTTTTACATACATATTTACACATGTTTAAATACACAACATTTTTATGCTTTAATGATTACACTTTGGTTTTTGGCTTTTACACTTCACATGACACCTCAGCTCCTTTCAGTGTTAACAACACCCTGACTGGCACTTCAACACTTCAGTTTCAAAATATTTCATGACATTTGGACTTGTTTACAGTGTTTACAGTGTAAATGAGCCCACTTCAGTTTTGTTCAGTATGCTGAGACTTGGCTTCGCTTCTGCTTCATCACCTTTTAAAACAATGAAACACCAAAGAAGAAGAAATGTCAGACTCACATTTCAGCACTTTTACCGCCACCTTCTGGACAGACGAGTCCTCCGTCTTCAGGAACGCCTCACGCACCGAGCCGAACTCACCTGCACAGGTAAACACACTTAACACTTGTAACCTGATTTCTATCAGACAGAGTTTAATCAGGCACATTTAAGCTTTCATTTTTAGACTTGAAACTTTCTGAAGCCAAATTATTTAAGTAAATCAAAGTAATACAGAAAGCTATTGACTGATTTGGTAAATTTGATTTTAAAATCATTCTTCAAGCAGAAAATCTAAAACATCGCTCTGGTTTTAGTTTCTTAAATGTCACAATTTTCTCCTTTTCTTTGTTTTATATCTCAGTAAACTGAATCTTCTTGAATTTGCTGGTAGACCACAACAAGACATTTGTCACTCTGGACTCTGGTAATTGATAAAGAGTATTTATCAATATCTTTATAGACCAAACATGTCCAGTTTATTAGGAACAGCTGGTTCAAACTGAGTTGGCCTGTACGTGAAGCTTTAAATCAAACTGACATTCAGAGAGTTTAAGGTGTGTCAGCACTTTGTGCGTGTTTCTGTTTTGTACACATACACACAGCAACACTGAGCCACGCCACCCCTGTGTATAACACACCCACACACACACACACACACACACACACTGACACAGATGTCAGTAAGGGTTAACAAAGTTCAGTTTTTATGCTCCACAGATCTTTTTTAAATCAGGGCTCAAATCTTTCCTTTTGCATTTAATAAAGTTAAACTATTGATTCATATCTTTACTGCACTGTAAGTTGTATTATTACTTATTACTTATTTACTTTGTTTTAATCCTTTTAGATCCTTTTGTGTTTTAATATCATTTTGTGTTTCTCGTCTTGTTGCCTTCATGTTTTATGTGAAACATTATGAATTGTCTCGTAGTTAAAAGCTGCTGAACACAAACTGCTTCCTGCTCCCACACACATCCAGCTACTAAGCTAAGCTAATGCTATGCTAATGCTAAGCTGGCCTTTTATCAGGTTTCTATAAAAACATTCAAAAGTCACCAAATCATCTGTTTAAAGTCTTAATGATCTGCTCTGAGCTCTTTGTGTGCAGAATAATTTCTATCTTCTCACCTTAATAAAACCTTTTTTTTAATTGACTGTGATTTTATTTTTTGATTTTTCAGTTTTTTGTTATTAGTTTCCAAAATTTGTCAAATCAGACACCAAATGTTGTTGGTTTTTTTTAAAGAACGAAGATAAAACAACTCCTCAAGTTAAAAATCTTGTTACCTGTTTGTTAGTTTGTTTTGTTACTATATAAAATAATATTAAGACTTGGTTTTAGGGTTCAGGTTAGAATTAGGTTTTGATCACAGTTAGGGTAAGGGGCTAGGGAATGCATTATGTCAATGAGGGTCCTCACAAAGATAGAAGTACAAGGATGTGTGTATGTGAGTGTGCTGTTGTGTTACCTTTCCCCAGCATGTGACCCAGTGTCAGCAGCCTCTCTGGGATTAGGACGTCCTGCAGTTTGTTCTTCAGGTCATCGTTTATACCGAGACTATCCACTGGAGGGAGACACACACACACACACACACACACACACACACACACACACACACACACACAGACGAAACTGTCAGACTCCTGATCGACAGTTTTAAAATATAGAATCTAAATCGATGCAGTGTAACCAGAGATACTGTCAGTTTTTATTCCACTCATTCTTCTTCCTTGTCAAAGCCTGCTGCCTGCATTACCCACAGTGCACCTCTCCCTTTGACAGCTATGTGATCGACTGTGCTGTGTTACCCAGAAACACAGAGGTCTCACTTCTTTCTAACTCCACACCTCCACATTTTTTTACTTTTCAAACTTGTAGTCTTCAGCCAACACTGACTCAAGTGACATCACTCGAGGACATTAATCAGACGTCACACATGAGTGACTAAAGACTTTATACTGCTGTTAATACACCTGGAGTGTGTCTCAAATCGCAGACTTCCCTTTGTACACTTAGGTGTGTGCACTGATTTCAACAGGGTGATGTCTCATCATACACTGCTGTTTTTGCACATACTGGAAGTGATGAAGGCTTTTTTTAACCACCATTTCTTCTTCTTCTTTGTCTTGTTTTTAAAAGGCGAATTACAAATAGACGGTGGAGCATTATTGCCAAAATTTGACTACTATCTCCGCCCCCATATATACACCAAAGTTTTGACACAACGCCAATGCTGATTAAAATATGCCACCATGGCTAGGAGCAAGTTAGCTAGCTTGCTAATGCAAAAGTTAGCTAGCAAGCTAACATTAGCACTGGCATTATTTTTTACAGTACCAAATCATTACAACGTCCATTCAGAGTGGACCCATGACCCACCAGTTGGGAATCACTGTTCTAAACCATCTGTACAAAGAGTTTGTCACGCTGCTAACCCAAATTAACATTTCTTTGTCTATTTATTTACATTATTTTGATGTTTTTAGTCGACCTCAGATTTGTGAAATGTTGCCCTATTTGTTAAGCATTTGTCTCGTTCTGACAATAAATGATAGTTTAAACCACAGTAACCTGTGGAGTATCTTCAACTTCTTTTCAGGGGCAAAAAACAGCCTTTAAACTTAAAGGAAATAATGATTTTAACTTTTTTAGATATTTATCGATATCAACTGATACAAATTTTTTTATTGTGATGATATTTTTAGCCATTTCGCCCAGCCCCAGTGTTTCGTTTACAAAGAATTAAATACAATCAATTAAATTAAATTATTTTGTTTATTATTTAGTATAATTTTCCTCGTAACGTCCAGTTATCGCCCGTGTTTTTGCCTTGTTCGAAGAAGCTACGTAACATCCACCTGTAAATTCTGTTGCAGGGGACGGCAAAAAGTTGTATTTTAACTTTGAACAGCAGTGTCGTCTACTGTTATTGCTGCCGATATTTTCAGCTGGACTCACCTAATCTGTCCTGCTCTTATCCACTAACATGATTCCCGGTTTGTCGTCTCCCTGACGCAGCATTATCAATCAGATTCAGAGTTACAGGAAGTCAGTGTGTTGTGTTGTTGTTGTTTTGTCAGATGAATGATCTAGTTGGGACGTAGAGGAGGCTTTGGAGTTGAGAGGTGAAGGACATTAACTCATTTTATTATGTGAACATGTGCTGTACTCTGTCCCTTATACGTGACCGTATTTCTACTGTAATTTAGTCTCATGCTCCTTTTTCATGTCTGATATGATGGTTGAGTTTTCACCTAAAAGGCTTTTAATTTATTTGCATTTATTATTAATGTGAATTTTCTTCATCCTCTTCATCTTCTTATCATCATTAGTAGTAGTATTTTATATAATGTCATATGTTCTAATCAGGAGAGTTCTTACATGTGTGTATAACCTGTTAAATGTATAAAATCAATAAAGAAATGTTGGCAGATGATCCGATTGGCTGAGAGGCAGCAGGTAAATACAGGTGAAGTCCTCCAATACAGGCAGCAGTGTTTCCTGTAAACAGAACGCTGAAGGACATTCTGACTCTGACTCAAACTTTACTGAATAAATTCTAGTTTTTAATGTTTATTTTTTGGCGGCACATCAACACGTCAGAGTCGCTGCAGAACCTCCCTGAGGACCATCATGTTTCTAAGTTTTCCTCCGCACACCAGTCAAGTTTCTCTCACAGTTTACAACCATGCGAAAACATGGATACTTCACACACAGAAGATCTATACAATCAGCACAGTTTCAAAATTAAAGTCACCAACTCAATGTCTAACCAAATACCACCAAAAACTAATCAGTTCATCGTTGAGTCCAGGTGAACATTTGTGTCGAATATAACCAAAATTCCTTTGAGGCATTCTTGAGGTATCGTGTTCACAAGGACGGACGGACAACTCAAAATCATAATGCCTTCGTCCACAGCTGTCGCCAGCGCAGAGGCATAAAAATGACAGTTTGTAAATCAATATAATCGTCAGACTCACATGTGGACTCCTGCAGCTCAACACAGTTTCTGTTGAAGGATCGAGCTGCCGTGAACGAGACGGAGCTCTCAGGACCTGGAGGCTTGAAGGCCGAACTGAACACAGACAGACAGACAGATACAGAGTTACAGCCTCTTTAAACTTCTCAGTATCAGTCTGGTGTTTTTCTACATGTTTATTATCAAACCTCGTATTCAGACTCAAACCAACAAATGAACATGAGGTCAGTTGGTAAATGTGTGTTAAATTTTTTGTACCCAAACTGCGTCTCTTTGCCGCGGCGGTGAGTGATGATGGTGAGCAGCAGTCCCACGATGGTGGCCACCAGCAGGCCGAGCAGCAGGCCGACCCACATGTGGCTCCGCTGCGCCTGGACCTGCACTGAGGGGTCGACCACATCACAGAGTCAGTCGATAAACTGAACACAGATCAAAGCAACATCACGTCTCTCAGGTGTGTTTGTTTACCTGAGGCGGGCAGCACCAGCACCGGGGGGCTCCAGGGTCCACAGCCCACGGAGGTGCACGCCGACACCTGGAAGGAGGCGTTGAAGAAGCGTCCTCCTCCTGACAGCTGAGCCCAGTTCTCCTTGAACAGCAGCGGCTCCTGTGCACAGAACATGATCATGTAGAGGAGTCAAAAATCCCTTTTACACTTTCTCAACAAGGTGTAAAAATCACTCCTTTATTCTGCCTTGCCGTTCTGTGTAAGGCTGTCATCACGATCTTGCGATGAAAGACAGCCTGGGATGCACTAAACTTAAAAGATTTATAAAATCTCACAGTCTGTGGGAGGCTTTTATGCACGATTCATATGTCTGCCTTAAAATCACACACTGGAGCGCCATGATGCCGCCATCCTTTGGTGCTGTGTAAAAATCCAAAGGTGAGATGAAGAACGGACTTCGTAGCGGCTTTATTATGTGATCTGTGTGAAAAGGGCTACAGTCTCCACCTGACCCACATCTGATCTGACAACTCACCCTTTGACCTCTCACCTGTGGCTCTCCTCCCAGAGTCCACTGCACCTTGTAGGCCAACAGTTTCCCCTGCAGCTCCTCCTCCTGCAGCGGAGCCCACTTCAGAGCCAGCTGCTGCTCCGACAGCTCAAACGTCAGGTTCCTGGGGGCCGCCGACGGCACTGAGGACCACAGGGTTAAATATTGACGTTATTATACAGCAGTGATGATGATGATGATGATGATGTAGTGACACTCGAGTGTTCACTGATGATCAACAGTTTATTTTACATCATAGTGTTAAAGAGAAACTGTTTAACATGCAGCTCTCTGTCTCTGATCATCTTCAGCTTCTTCCTTCGGACTCAATGAACCTCCTGAAGCATCAGATCCGTCTCATGTGGCCTGAATGTGTCGGACAGACTGCGGCTGGTCTGAGGTCAGTGTCCAGTCAGCCTGCAGGGGGCGCTGCACAGAGAGCCCGCAGGCTGCAGCACAGTCCTTTCATATGGATCGAGGCCACAGACAAAAGCTGATTGTACGGAGAGGACTGGAATTTACTGGAGCCCATCCAGCTGGACCCAACACACAACAAACACACAAATACACAACACCAACAACAAACCAGCTCTCAGCTCAGAGAAAACAGGAAACCAACAGACAGCAGGATCTCTGTGGTTCACTCTCATTGAAACTTTTCATGCTTTCTGTGGAAATAAAATATTTATTCAAACTGTTTAAACTGGTTCCCAGTTTGATGCCGTTTCTCCACTGGTGTGTTCACTCCTTGTGTGTGTGTATTCATAAATATGTGCCTTAAATGTTCTGTGAGTAACTTTCAGAAAATCCTTTTTATTAGGGACCCCTCTCTCTGCTGTGAACGAGCACCTGGGCATCAATTAAATCAGTGACAAACATGAGACAGTGATCGACTGTCATTATGTTGATAAAATGCTGTAAAATTAATTACAATCATATTTATAATAATGTTATTTTTTTGTAATGTTCCTATATTTCATTTGGACCATTGGCTCCACGCAGAACCCCCAAAATTACATCATTTATCACAGTCAGAAACTCTAATAACAGAAATTATTGTTGGATTTTCAAATTTACGACGGTCCACAAACACATCATAGGGTTTCCCACACATTCATTTATCTGTGGCGCCCGCCACAATCAAAACATCTGCCGTCACAAATAGATTTTCTATTTTTGGAGCTGGACCGATCTTTCGGGGGGTTGTTTAAATATATATACCATTCCATATTTATAGCACCACACTGTTGGAGCACAGAGCGTCTCTTGGCACAGACGGAGCAGCAGAACGTCAGGAGCGTTGAAAGTGAAACTTAAAAGTTCACTCTCCTGAATTGATCTAAACTTGCCTCTGCAGCAGCTGCCTCTCACATCTATTAATCTGACCAATCAGCTCTGAACAGACCGACAGATCAAATATCATAAAGTGCTGCAGAGGAAACAAGAAAAAAGAACTCATGAAGAGCTTTGCCTGCGCTGCGTTCATGGACCCACAAAAACGTTTGTATTAAAAGATGGGACATAGAATGATACAAAGGGACACACACATTTAAAAGAACGTTTTTTTAGTATTGAATGATCCAAACCTTAGAGCACGATTATACCCTGAACTTGGCCAAACCTAAGATTGAAAACATGCATATGAAGGTTTTTTTCATGTTGAATGGTCAGTATGTTGTGTGATGTCGTCTCTCACCTGACTCAGGCGTCAGGAAGTGAAGCCAGGGGCTGAAGGGCGACGCCCCCACCTCGTTCACACAGGACACTCTGACGCTGTAGTTGGAGTGACTCCTCAAACCAGACAGGACCTGGAGGTGAGGAGGAACCTGAAACTCCTGCTGAGGGAGGTCCGACCTCCGCACTGAACGCCTCGACAGCTGAGGAGGAGAAGGAGATTTAAACAGCTGCTGATTGATATCATTTTGTGATTGATTGATTTACGATCAGTCCATTGTGTGTGTGTGTGTGTGTGTGTGTGTGTTACCTGGAGGACGCAGGTGGACAGCTCAGAGTGTCCTGTGAATCCTGGTTTCCATGACAATGTGACGTTGTTGTCCACCATCCTCAGGACCTGCAGCCCGACCGGTGCTGCCGGCAACACTGAGACAGAGACCCCGCCCCCCTCAGAGAGTCATCATCCAATCACAGCTCAGCAATAACCACAGTGACCGGTCACATGACGTCAGCAGTAAAAGACAAACTGACCTTTAATGTGGACAGTTCCTGTTCTGGAGACGGAGATCCCTCTGGTGTTCTTCGCTTCACAGTAAAACTTCACACTGCTGTTCACTCCTACAGACAGACAGACAGACAGACAGACAGACAGACAGAGACATTAAATCTTCAATACTTTGTGTATTAGATATTTTTCTGCACAATGAGAACGAAAGACCGCTAGACGCTAGGCTAATTTATACAATGTAAAATACCATAGGCTTGTGCTAATAACGTTAGCATGTTGTATTTGTGGGGAAAATGTGTCCAGATAAAGACAAGTGTTTGTCTGTGAATGCTGTGAGTTATAGTGAAGCTGATTTGTGTTTGAAACTGTCTCTATTAAGCCATGTTTAATGTGTGTTTAAAAAAAAGTGTGTTTGAGGACAGAGATATGGGGGTCCACGTAAAACTCCTGGTCTACAGGGCTGTTGTCCTCCCTACCTGTCCTACCTACTGTATGGAGCTGAGACTTGGACCACCTGTGGCAGGCACCTGAGAGCCCTGCAACAATACCATCAGAGATGCACCAACATCAGCGTTCAGGAGGAAGCAAACATGACCAGCATCACCACCATGATAACACCGCACCAACTTCCATGTACAGGCCATGTCATCTGCACATCTGACACATGACTGCCCAAACAGACCCTGTACTCCCAGCTGAGGCAATGTCAGCGAGCCCCTGGTGGGCAAAAAACTGCTTCAAGGACATTATCAAAAATCCATCCATCCAACCATTTTCATGCACTCATCCGGGGCCTAGTCATGGGGGCAGCAGGCTGAGCAAAGCACTCCAGACGTCCCTCTCTCCAGCAACACTTTCCAGCTCCTCCTGGGGGACCCCAAGGTGTTCCCAGGCCAGATGAGATATATAATCCCTCCAGTGTGTTCTGGGTCTGCCCTGGGGCCTCCTACCAGTGGGACGTGCTGCCCAAAATAATCAAAACTAATCTAAAAAATATTCCACATCACTCTGAGCAACTGAGAGCACACTTCACTTGATGGGCACTGCATGAAGACATCTATACAGGAAGGTGCTGCACATGAAACAGAACTCAAATGCGCCGCAGAGACAAAGCGACAACACTGCAAGAACAGGCTCAACCACCATGACGTTATCCTGCTCCTGCTGCACCAACATATGTGGATTGCTGCCTCTGCAGCCATCTGTAGACCCACAATTAGACAAGCCATCATGGAGGACAGTCATACTTGTCTGGAGTGACTGTGGATGATGATGACTGTGTGTTACAGTGCGTGTGTGAAGGTCAAACTGTTCATACAAATCGCCCCTGGTGGGATTTATAGTCTGAATCTGAATCTGCAGATTGTGGCATTAGTGTTCTCTTCACGTCTTTGATGTTCTGACAGTCACAGCACATCTCTAAAATCTGTCACAGTCATAAACTCGTTCTTCACGTGAATGAATCTTTATCATAACTCAGCTCAGTCGGAGCCGTGCTGCAGCTGCTCCACGACATCCTGATCACAGCTGTGATGTCACCATGATGATTAATAACCGAGATCAGTTTAACTCTGATGTATATCTAAGATACAACTTCCTGTAAAAAGACACATCTCACTGACAGGAAACACTGCCGGTGTGTGTGTGTGTGTGTGTTTCCAGGAACAGACTGATGTGGAACAGGATCCTCCAATCAGCAGCAGCAGCTCAGATGATGTCATCCTGCATATAGGCAATCAATATTGCTGAGTGTGCGTGTGTGTGTAGCTGAATTCAACGTATAGTCTGCTCCGCTGGAATGTCATCGCTAGGCAACAGCTGGAATGCATATGTACTTCCTGTCAGATGATGTCACTCACATAAGCTGCATCCAAACTCACACACTGTGCTCCACATACCCAGCATGTGCACTGGAACATACTTCGGTGTGAATGAACAGTAGTGTCATCCTGAGGGAATCTTTACAGGTAAGAGATGCGTAACCATGGCAACCCGTGCCAACCTTAGCTCTAATGGTAGCTTAAGAATAATTCGTAAGTAAAATCAGTTATCCTGGAGGCAGCTTGTCCAAACATCAGTTCAGCAGTACAAATCTTACACTTAAACCAATGCATAATTGACGTTACAGAACATCTTGGTTGCTGTTCGTCATGAAGGTTGTGGACACTAGCGACACTATGATGTCATAAAGACGATGTCATTCATCAGCTTTCATAAAAACATAAACTCAAACCTTAACGGTCTAACAGTGTCAGACTGAACCAGCTCCACCCGTCAGGAGTGACCTTTGGCTTAATTCAAACGCTCACATGCGTCTGACTCACACAGCTCAGCATGCTCTGTGTGTGTGTGTGTGTGTGTGAACATAAATACATTACAGTGAGGCAATATCCCTTTCACTGACAGCACACACACACCCACATACACACAGTGACTCAGTAATTGATCAGAAGCAAAGACAGAAACAGGAAGAGAGACAATCACCTGTACCAGTGGTTCTCAGCCAGAGGTCTGGGGACCCTCGGGGGTCACTGAGGGAGTGAACGATGTGTTATAGTTTATATTCACTGTTTACTTCACCATAGCAGTGAGACCAGTGTGAGAGTCATGAGAGAGACTATTCTGATCACAGGTTTCACTTCCTCAGGGTTCCCAACACATTCATTTACATCAGCATCTGAACCACATATTGATTTTCTACTGCTGGAGCTCCACTGTTCACCCAGAGTGCTGCTGGAAGTGTGTACATATATATACATATATATATATGCATATGTACATGTATTTAGTTATTCAGAGCCCACACTCTCAGAGCGCAGATCGACTCTGGGCACAGACGCAGCAGCAGAATGTGAAACTTAACTGTTTATTAATTCATACCTTAATAGAACTCTCTATTAGATGACAGTGCTCCCACTTTGGTGTTTTCCCTCTTTACTTAAGGTGAAACCAGCTGCGTTCCCGTGGAAACCATGCACCCCACACCCTGCAGCGCTGGGTATGAAAGTTTGCTGTCACTCGCCTCTGCAGCAGCTGCTCCTCTAATCCCTCAATCAACACTCACATTCACACCTACGGACAAGAGTCACCAATTGACCTGCATGTCTTTGGACTGCGGGAGGAAGCTGCAAACTCCACACAGAAGGGCTCCCTCACCCCGAGTTCAACTGTGAGCCCACCATTGGGCGCTGATTTACACCAGTGTTCTCTCTTCCTTCTGCTATCTGTGTGTTACCGTTTCCAGATCCCCTTCACTACAGAAAACAACAACCTCTGAGTTAACGACCCACAGGCTGAAAATGTCACGTTTTGATGAAGACTTGAATCGTGCAGTGAGGCATGGCTGCTTTGTTGTTTCAGTAAAATGTTGTTAAGATCTACAACGAATAAAACAACTTGTGAACGCACCTCAGGAGAGACCAGACTCTGTCGTGATGTTGATCTGACACGGCCAGTCGGAGTTGATTAGTCACGTCTTTTTAACGTGGCAGCTTCATGCACCGGTGACACTGACCATGACGCCAGTGTACTGATCCATGTCACACAAGCTTCTGTGATATCGTCATAATATTGATCTGTTATAGCCACAGACAGACAGCAAATCATCTGTGGTTATAACAGGTCCACTGAGCATCTCCAGAGCTTAAGAACAGTCAGGCTTCACCTCCAGGGCTCCGATTCTCAGATCATGTTAGCCTGTTTTTTATCAATCAGAATTGAATGTCTGTTTTGTTTTGTGGGGCCATTTTAATGACAGCGCTCGCTCGCCTCCTAAACTGCAAATGTTTCACCAAAACAAGCGACGCTATTTTGCAAAAACACTGTTGCTGCATCCTGGCCAAGTGGACATTAGAGGAACTGCAGTTTTTGGTACTTCACGTTGGCTTCATTTTTCCGAGTGACCTGCCCACCATAACCTACACGTTAATCCACAACAGTCCCCCTCGCTCCATGTCCCGGAAGGGGAAGCTATGAAGAAGATGCTAAGTTAGCGTTTAGCTTACTATGAAGTATCAGGTTGACACTATCCACACCACTGTTGAGATTTTCCATCATTTATGACACAACGCTTCTCCACCATTGACAAGGTATTTTGGCGGTCTGTGTTTTCACTGTTATAAGATATCTTGTGAAATAGAAAAGCACTGCCGTGGTGCCACTTTTGTTGCCACTCTTGCCACTTTTTACTCGACAAACCTCCAAATTCAGACGATACAGAATGCAGCAGCCCCATCAGGGAGGGAAGATGTCTCATTCTGAGGCTCTATAAACCAAATAACCAGAGGGTGCAGCACAGCGAAGAGGCAGACTGCAGCTTATCTTGACGTCATCCACAACAGACTTACAAACAACCATCACAAAGACCATCTGTGAATTATATGTTTCCAGAGGGCACAGTCAGAGAGCACTGTTATTACAAACTGCTGTAATTATGTTTGTGAGCTTAAAAGTCAGAAACACCAGATCAAGTTCAAACTGACTCCGTGGCAGAAAATCAACGTCTACAAACTTTGTACTGACTCAGAGAGATTCTGCTGCTGATCACCTGAGATCATTCATATAACAGGAAGTCAAGTCATCTGACGTTCACATCAGGACAATGATTATTACGTTACTGTAAAGTTGTTCATACAGAGAGAAGTGAAGTGTTCTTAAATCAGACAGATTAAAACCAGAACGGTCCAAATCTGAACAGCAGGTGGAGAAACACTGGATCCTACGTTTCCCATAATGCACCTATTTGTGCATCTCTGCCTTGTAAACAGCCTCGTCTTCATCGCACACTGAGAGCAGGAGATGTTCTGACCTTGGACGTGGAGGACGGAGGGGGACGGTCTGGGCTCTCCCTCCTGGACTCCACCCAGCCACCACAGCACCTCCACAGGCTCGGGGGGGCCGACGGCAGCACAGGTGAGGTTGAAGGGGACGTTTGGGAACGTGGCCACGTCCTGCGGCTCCTGGATGAAGTGAGGGACACCTGCAGGAGACAGAAAGCAGGAGTGCATGATGGGAAATCTGCTGTGAGGAGGAAACAACTCTGAGACAAGAAGAAGAAAAAAATCGATGCAGATAAGACGCAGCAGTGATGGAGGTGCATTCAGGGTCACACAGGAGGACTGGTTGTCAAGGTTCGCACTTCCAAATCAATTTACATTTGGATGAAAATTAGGACAAAACAAAATTTAGGAGCGGGAACCAGAACAGAACTTATTCTATATCGGTTGAAAAGCTGTATTAGAGGCGTTCACTGACTTCAAATGTAAACAGATAAACAGGTGGTGCGTTCAGGGTCCTCACCTTCCACTGTGATCCAGGCTCGTTCAGAGGAGAACGTCAGGTCGTGGAACTCAACCTCACACCAGTACTGACCCGCGTCCTGCTGCTGGACCGACTTCACACTGGAGACACAAACACACAGAACATCAGAACCTCAACAGGAACCAGACACACTTAGTCAGAGTGTTCACAGTGTGCTAAAGCAGTGGTTCCCAACTGGTGGGTCACGGTCCAAAAGTGGGTAGTGGACCCAATCTGAATGGATGGCAAGTGACTCACGAACGTGTCATGTTTGTAAAAAAACGCATTTCATTTTTAAAAAATTTCCTGCGCAGAACTTTTATTTTGAAGTGCCGTGCAAACTGGCTCGACGACATGGCCGAACGCAAGCATGACGCTGAATATATTAAACTCAGCCCCTAGATATATCTCTGACATGCTTGAGACATATGAACCTTCTAGGACCCTGAGGACATCTGGGGCCGCCCACTGATCATCCTGAGAGTCACAGCAAAACACGGTGATGCAGCGTTTTGTTATCACGCAGCACAAACCTGGAATAACCTCCCAGATGTTAGACAGCCCCGACTCTGAACACTTCTAAGTCAAAGCTACAAACTTTCCTCTTTACACTGCCTACTTCTGTATCCTTCATAATGTTGCATTTCATTGCTGTGTAAAGCACTTTGAGTTGCCCTTGTGTATAAAATGTGCTGTACAAATAAAGCTGCCTTGCCCATGGCCGTAGGCTTTATCTGATAAGATAGCACAGGATTCCTTCAAAGTTAAACCAAGTGAGTGGGTTTCAAACACCTCACTCAAAGCTTTAAAAATGAGATGATGTTTCTCAGGCAAGTTCTGCAGCCTCTTTCTTTCTGTGATGAACATCAGAGATAATGAGACGTCACACTGAATGAGGTCAACATGTGTTTCATGTCTGTGTGTTTCATTTTACTGAAGGATGAAGAAGAGGAGGAGCGTCAAAGATGTGTCAAAGTTCCAGTGTGTGAAATAACAGTCAGGTCTGCAGATTACAACCAGATGAAATGTCTCCTGGTTAAAATTCTTTGTGTTCATTATTCAGGAGGTTTTTATCGGTAGCCCAACTATCCACAGAGCTCTCTTCCTCTCCAAACTAAATGGACCAGGTGATTTAAACCAGTAAAAACACTTAATAAAACAGTTTCATGTTTCAAATCAGTGTTTCTCTGACGCTGGTTGTTGAAGAGACGAGGTGCTATCCCACCACCTGCTCATCTGTGCTCAGCTTTTTTCTCTGATGAGTTAAAGTTTCTGCTAAGAATCAGGTGCCGGTTGCACAGAACACTTCAAGTTAAGATTTTCCTTAAAGTTTCCTCAAAATAAAATCGGTTGCACAAAACACCCTTAAGTCTTCTCCTTAAGGTTTCCTTCACATAAGTATTCATGGTTTTCTCCTTGTCTTGGTCTTACACTTAATGAGTCCCCGGACTGTTGCACAAAAGACCTTAGTAACCATAGTCTCGCCACCAGACAATCAGAGATCTCCGCCTTCTGATAGTCTGGGGACACTCCTTTCTAAAGTGTGTTTAACAACAAAGCAATGCCTCTTGCATTTTTGAAAAGGATACGCCTTCTCGGAAATGTGCGCTCCTCCTTTTCTCGTCCGCAAGGAAACAAACACACAGAGAGCTTGAAAATGGATGCCGAGAGATTTAACTCCGTTTTATCAAACGTGTGCTCATCCGTGAAGAAAATATTTTTCCAGCGGATGTCTTAGTTACAACATGATTGAGCTAACTGGAGTAGTTTCATGTCGTATCCGACAACGGGAGGCTTTTAACAGATGACGTCCTGATGTTAGCTTTGCTGCTAGTGTTAGCTGTCCCTGTCAGCTGCAGCCACTGATGCTTTCTAGACATTGTGACTTCCCAAAACTGAATAAATACCACACATAGCAACACAAAACTGCTTTGCTAGCTCAATCATGTTGTAACTAAGATATCCGCTGGAAAAAATATTTTTTTCACGGACCATTTAGTGAGTTATTACCTATTACAGACACCGCTAACGGCTAACAGGGCTAACAGGGCTAACAGCTAACGGTTAGCCCAGCTAAACATGCACACAGAAATAGTAATGTTTGTTCAATCATTGTGTTTATAGACTTTACAAACAAAAAATGTGATATACAGTACAGGCCAAAAGTTTGGACACACCTTCTCATTCAATGCGTTTTCTTTATTTTCATGACTATTTACATTGTAGATTCTCACTGAAGGCATCAAAACTATGAATGAACACATGTGGAGTTATGTACTTAACAAAAAAAGGTGAAATAACTGAAAACATGTTTTATATTCTAGTTTCTTCAAAATAGCCACCCTTTGCTCTGATTACTGCTTTGCACACTCTTGGCATTCTCTCCATGAGCTTCAAGAGGTAGTCACCTGAAATGGTTTCCACTTCACAGGTGTGCCTTATCAGGGTTAATTAGTGGAATTTCTTGCTTTATCAATGGGGTTGGGACCATCAGTTGTGTTGTGCAGAAGTCAGGTTAATACACAGCCGACAGCCCTATTGGACAACTGTTAAAATTCATATTATGGCAAGAACCAATCAGCTAACTAAAGAAAAACCAGTGGCCATCATTACTTTAAGAAATGAAGGTCAGTCAGTCCGGAAAATTGCAAAAACTTTAAATGTGTCCCCAAGTGGAGTCGCAAAAACCATCAAGCGCTACAACGAAACTGGCACACATGAGGACCGACCCAGGAAAGGAAGACCAAGAGTCACCTCTGCTTATGAGGATAAGTTCATCCGAGTCACCAGCCTCAGAAATCGCAAGTTAACAGCAGCTCAGATCAGAGACCAGATGAATGCCACACAGAGTTCTAGCAGCAGACCCATCTCTAGAACAACTGTTAAGAGGAGACTGCGCCAATCAGGCCTTCATGGTCAAATAGCTGCTAGGAAACCACTGCTAAGGAGAGGCAACAAGCAGAAGAGATTTGTTTGGGCCAAGAAACACAAGGAATGGACATTAGACCAGTGGAAATCTGTGCTTTGGTCTGATGAGTCCAAATTTGAGATCTTTGGTTCCAACCGCCGTGTCTTTGTGAGACGCAGAAAAGGTGAACGGATGGATTCCACATGCCTGGTTCCCACTGTGAAGCATGGAGGAGGAGGTGTGATGGTGTGGGGGTGTTTTGCTGGTGACACTGTTGGGGATTTATTCAAAATTGAAGGCACACTGAACCAGCATGGCTACCACAGCATCCTGCAGCGACATGCCATCCCATCCGGTTTGCGTTTAGTTGGACGATCATTTATTTTTCAACAGGACAATGACCCCAAACACACCTCCAGGCTGTGTAAGGGCTATTTGACCAAGAAGGAGAGTGATGGAGTGCTGCGGCAGATGACCTGGCCTCCACAGTCACCGGACCTGAACCCAATCCAGATGGTTTGGGGTGAGCTGGACCGCAGAGTGAAGGCAAAGGGGCCAACAAGTGCTAAACACCTCTGGGAACTCCTTCAAGACTGTTGGAAAACCATTTCAGGTGACTACCTCTTGAAGCTCATGGAGAGAATGCCAAGAGTGTGCAAAGCAGTAATCAGAGCAAAGGTGGCTATTTTGAAGAAACTAGAATATAAAACATGTTTTCAGTTATTTCACCTTTTTTTGTTAAGTACATAACTCCACATGTGTTCATTCATAGTTTTGATGCCTTCAGTGAGAATCTACAATGTAAATAGTCATGAAAATAAAGAAAACGCATTGAATGAGAAGGTGTGTCCAAACTTTTGGCCTGTACTGTATATATATAGCTAAAAGCTCTGCTGGTTTTCTACCTGGAAATAGGCTATTTGTAAACAACAAGGCGATTCCCTCTATAGTCCGGCCAGACGGATGAGTCATGGCCTTGTAAAAGATAATGTTTGTTTCTTTTAGTTGGCGAGAATGTGTCGCCGCAAACGCGACAAACATCCACTAACTTTGACGGCATTTTCTGCGAGCGCGTCTGAGCCATTTTGTACCGCTATACGTGTTTCTAGTGGGACTCTGTTTACAAGCACAAGAGTTCAGCAAGCCACCGAAGGACCGCTCTGCAGATTTACTACTGGTTCCGCCCATCTAAACACAAAATCAGGGAGAAAGTCATCAGTCTTTAGTTAAGCAAAGCGTCTAAAGACTGACTTGTGAGTCTATAGTAACCAAAGCAAGATAAAAAAAAAAAACTTAAGGTCCCTCTGACTCTGTCTTAACTGCAACATGACTGAGTTTATGGTGATAAATGAAAAAACTAACACACCCTGAGAAGAGTGTTCAGCGACCATGAGAACCCAGTGGATACACTTCTGTTTTTACACTTTAGATCTGACCGAATTCATTTTTGTTGCCTCTTCCTTCAGTCGTTTTCTGGTGTTTGGTATTTGTTCCTCCAGAAGTTTAATCTTTTCCTCCTCTGACCAATATGGTTTTCGTGTCTTCTTCTCCTCTGACATTTTTTCACTAACTTACTATAAGCTAACTTTGTGAGACGGTAACAGGCGTCACAAGCCTGAGTCCAAACAAACAAACAATCTCCATGGAAAGTTTTACCACTGTAAAATCTCTTTCAACACAGTAAATGAGTTTTTCTTTGACTAAGGAAACCTTTCAAGGGATTCTCTGCAACAGTCCCTTAGCTAAGGAGAAATTAAGCCTTAAGTGTCACACTTAAGGAGTGTGCAGGTGGTCCCAGACATTTAGAAAGTTTTTACCTGGAGCCGAATTATCCACAGAGGTCTCTTCCTCGAAACAAAACAGGTGATTTAAACCGGTAAAAGGCTGAATAAAGCAATAAAGCAGTTTCATGTTAAAAAGCTAATGTTTTCTGACACTCTCCTCGCACTACTGTGGCAAATGTTAAAATGCGAAAATGTGATTTTTCCCACATGGAAATTCTGACCAATCAAGAGCAGCTTTCTCACACAAGGCATTTGATCTGGTCCTCTTGTAAATGCTGCAGTGAGAACATGAACCAACTCTAGGCAATTATACAACTTTGTGACAACATGAGTCCCTGATTCAGACCAAAGGAGACGACTCTAGGACTGACAGCAGCCTTAAAGTATTTTATTCTCCTCCATGATCTGTGTGTCTCTGCTGCAACTTCACCTGCTCACAAACTACACCAAACTAGCTTCCTGTTGCACTTGTCTCTTTCACTTCCCACGGTATATTTGTCTCACCTCAGAAACTTCAGGATCTCTGAAGCTCTCAGGTCAGTAATAAACCATGAGCTGTGCAGTTATAATTTTTCGGTTTCTCTGACCTTCACTGAGTTTTTTTCTTTCTGTCCAGGAATCTGAGAGTAAAGCCGATTAACCAGCCGCTGCTCCCCGAGCCCGACAGCTCTGAGCTCAGTTTCTCAGGCAACATTCAGGCTGTTTAAACAAAGACTCCTGATCCCAAACCAGCCATCAAAGCTGATATATTTTTACCCAGAGGACCCTGGGAGCTGCTGAATTCCTCGTAGTTGACTTGTCTGAGTGTTTATGTCACCGTGTTTCTGATGAATGTAATGACTCATAATAAAGTCTGCATGTGGACGCCTGCAGCACCGAGCAGCTCAGGATTACTCCACACTTACAGATCTGCAGTGTGTGTACTCAGGATTTGACATTTTAAGTTTAAAAATGCAGGTTATGTAACTTAAAACTGAAGTTCAGCTGCGTGTCAGACTTCAAACAATGAAACTATCCAGTATGAAAAGACATTAAATATTCTGATGGTTTAATTTATTGTATTTAACTGAGACAAAGTTCTTGTTTGGCTAAAATGACGCTGATGCATTTGCAAAGTTTAAATGTGGTCTAATCTGTCCTTGGGAGAAGGAGTGAAGAGACAGAGGAGGAGGAGAGCGTCAGTCTTCAAAGCAAACAGCAGCTCTGCCTGTATTTACTGTCGATGAACTGTTTAACCATCAAACAGAGCAGAAACACCAACAAACCAACACTGACCTACACACACACTCACTGCCTCCACCTCCACACTGCCTTTACTGAGGGGCCTCAGATGCTATTAGACAACCAGACAGCACTCTGACTACAACCAGACTTCATGATGTTATTGGCTGATTTAAGATCGTTAGAAGTCGCTGCAGAACACACAGAGAGAGTGTGTCATGAATGTAAGATCAGACTTTATTAATCCCAAGACAGGGAAATTCACACGTGTTGGATGTTTTGAAGTGAGCTAAAACAAATACTTAAATATAACTTCACTTCACCTCAATGTACAAACTTCAAGTTTAGATGCTGCAACAACCAAAAAGACTTTATATTTATTTTTAAAATGTATCTTAAAACACAAATCTGTTATCAGCTGTTTAAATTAAACTGACATCAGACTTCGAGCAGCTGCAGGACTTTTACTTTAAAGGAGCTGTGGGACTTTTGTTATGAAAGAGCTGTAAGACTTTTATTATGAAGCAGCTGCAGGACTTTTACTTTGAAGCAGCTGCAGGACTTTTACTGTGAAGCAGCTGCAGGACTTTTACTTTGAAGCAGCTGCAGGACGTTTACTTTGAAGCAGCTGCAGGACTTCTACTTTGAAGGAGCTGCAGGACTTTTACTTTGAAGCAGCTGCAGGACTTCTACTTTGAATGAGCTGTGGGACTTTTACTGTGAAGCAGATGTGAAGCAGCTGGAGGACTTTTACTTTGAAGCAGCTGCAGGACTTTTACTGTGAAGCAGCTGCAGGACTTTTACTTTGAAGCAGCTGCAGGACTTTTACTGTGAAGCAGCTGCAGGACTTTTACTTTGAAGCAGCTGCAGGACTTTTACTTTGAAGCAGCTGGAGGACTTTTACTGTGAAGCAGCTGCAGGACTTTTACTTTGAAACAGCAAGATGACTTTTACTTCAAAGCAGCTGCGGGACTTTTACTGTGAAGCAGCTGCAGGACTTCTACTTTGAAGGAGCTGCAGGACTTTTACTGTGAAGCAGCTGCAGGACTTCTACTTTGAAGGAGCTGCAGGACTTTTACTTTGAAGCAGCTGCAGGACTTCTACTTTGAAGGAGCTGCAGGACTTTTACTGTGAAACAGCAAGATGACTTTTACTTCAAAGCAGCTGCGGGACTTTTACTGTGAAGCAACTGCAGGACGTTTACTTTGAAGCAGCTGCAGGACTTTTACTGTGAAACAACTGCAGGACGTTTACTTTGAAGCAGCTGCAGGACTTTTACTGTGAAACAACTGCAGGACTTTTACTTTGAAGGAGCTGTGGGACTTTTACTGTGAAGCAGATGTGAAGCAGCTGGAGGACTTTTACTTTGAAGCAGCTGCAGGACTTTTACTGTGAAGCAGCTGCAGGACTTTTACTTTGAAGCAGCTGGAGGACTTTTACTGTGAAGCAGCTGCAGGACTTTTACTTTGAAACAGCAAGATGACTTTTACTTCAAAGCAGCTGCGGGACTTTTACTGTGAAGCAGCTGCAGGACTTCTACTTTGAAGGAGCTGCAGGACGTTTACTTTGAAGCAGCTGCAGGACTTTTACTTTGAAGCAGCTGCAGGACTTCTACTTTGAAGCAGCTGCAGGACTTCTACTTTGAAGGAGCTGCAGGACTTTTACTGTGAAACAGCAAGATGACTTTTACTTCAAAGCAGCTGCGGGACTTTTACTGTGAAGCAACTGCAGGACGTTTACTTTGAAGCAGCTGCAGGACTTCTACTTTGAAGGAGCTGCAGGACTTTTACTGTGAAACAGCAAGATGACTTTTACTTCAAAGCAGCTGCGGGATTTTTACTGTGAAACAACTGCAGGACGTTTACTTTGAAGCAGCTGCAGGACTTTTACTGTGAAACAACTGCAGGACTTTTACTTTGAAGGAGCTGCAGGACTTTTACTTTGAATGAGCTGTGGGACTTTTACTGTGAAGCAGATGTGAAGCAGCTGGAGGACTTTTACTTTGAAGCAGCTGCAGGACTTTTACTGTGAAGCAGCTGGAGGACTTTTACTTTGAAGCAGCTGGAGGACTTTTACTGTGAAGCAGCTGCAGGACTTTTACTTTGAAACAGCAAGATGACTTTTACTTCAAAGCAGCTGCGGGACTTTTACTGTGAAGCAGCTGCAGGACTTCTACTTTGAAGGAGCTGCAGGACGTTTACTTTGAAGCAGCTGCAGGACTTTTACTTTGAAGCAGCTGCAGGACTTCTACTTTGAAGCAGCTGCAGGACTTCTACTTTGAAGGAGCTGCAGGACTTTTACTGTGAAACAGCAAGATGACTTTTACTTCAAAGCAGCTGCGGGACTTTTACTGTGAAGCAACTGCAGGACGTTTACTTTGAAGCAGCTGCAGGACTTCTACTTTGAAGGAGCTGCAGGACTTTTACTGTGAAACAGCAAGATGACTTTTACTTCAAAGCAGCTGCGGGACTTTTACTGTGAAACAACTGCAGGACGTTTACTTTGAAGCAGCTGCAGGACGTTTACTTTGAAGCAGCTGCAGGACTTTTACTGTGAAACAACTGCAGGACTTTTACTTTGAATGAGCTGCAGGACTTTTACTTTGAATGAGCTGTGGGACTTTTACTGTGAAGCAGATGTGAAGCAGCTGGAGGACTTTTACTTTGAAGCAGCTGCAGGACTTTTACTGTGAAGCAGCTGCAGGACTTTTACTTTGAAGCAGCTGCAGGACTTTTACTGTGAAGCAGCTGCAGGACTTTTACTTTGAAGCAGCTGCAGGACGTTTACTTTGAAGCAGCTGGAGGACTTTTACTGTGAAGCAGCTGCAGGACTTTTACTTTGACGGAGCTGCAGGACTTTTACTTTGAATGAGCTGTGGGACTTTTACTGTGAAGCAGATGTGAAGCAGCTGGAGGACTTTTACTTTGAAGCAGCTGCAGGACTTTTACTGTGAAGCAGCTGCAGGACTTTTACTGTGAAGCAGCTGCAGGACTTTTACTTTGAAGCAGCTGGAGGACTTTTAATTTGAAGCAGCTGCAGGACTTTTACTGTGAAACAGCTGCAGGACTTTAACAGATTCAGAACAATATTGCCTCAGATTCTCGTGCCCTTCCACTGATTGACTGATTGATTGATTATTGATATATAAATATTGATGAACCTGTGGTATGTCTCCCAGTGCTGCTCTCCCAGTGTGATGAACATCTGGTCGGTGCTGTAAAGCTTCTCTCCGTCCTTCATCCACACAATGTCCGGCTCCGTCACTCCCTGAACGGCACAGCCAAGCCTCACGGCGTTCCCCTGAGTGACCGTCTGATTGGACGGATGCTTCGTGAACAACACACCTGCAGGAGAGACGACAGGAAGGTGAATGAACGACTACATTACATCATCAGGGTCTAACAAGAAGTCATGAAACACACAAAGGGTCAAATGATGGAAAACCATGTCGGAGGAAACATGATGGAAAACAGTGTCCTCATCACTGCTCACACACACCTCATCATTTCAGCTCTTCATGCTTCATGTACGTCGTCATTTATTCAACCAGTCTGGTTCTGCTTTTACCAACACATCTACTGTAACACCTCAGACAGGAAACACGCTGTTTAAAATACTTTTCCGTTTCTCTACTCAGTGTTTTATGTCCAATGTGAAACTGTGCATTAAAAAAGGATGTAAACACACTCAGATTTCTTCAGTTTGAAATCACGGTTAGCTTCGGTGTTAGTTAAAGCTCCCTGTGGAGTTTTCTTTCTCTGTTTGCATTCACTATGTCTCAACTACAGTCACTGGCCCAGTCCCAGTCCAGCTCCTACACCCTCTCCCCATCTGCTTCCACTCTGTTTGCACGTTCTCGTGGAGGATCCGCCACATTAAGTGCCATCCTAAAGCAATTAGCAGAGAGTGAAAGTGCATTGTGAAAGCCTCTAACAGTGAGTCTACATCAATGCTGACTCATAAACCACCAACTCCTCTCAAGTGCAGCATCTTGTTTGTGTCGAGGACGGAGGAAACCCCACATAATGTGAGTTCCGTTCAGTTATTTCCAAAGGAAAGTGAAAAGTTGCCACCTCACACAGACATTTAATAGACTGTTTTATTTGGCGCACACATTACAGAATTAGAGCAACGACACACATGTTGAACTGATTTAACTTGAGTAACTGTGTCGTCTAATTTCAGGGACTGGTGGAAAGAAAAGGACCAGATCAAACTGAGAAAGGCAAACAAAAAAAAAAAGAAATGCAGCCAAAGAAGCCTGGGAGTAAGTTTTATTTCTGTTAATTAATTAATTTATGCTAGAAGTCTCAGAAGTAATACGGATAGAGGACGAGACATACAAGATCAAAGCTGTGAACCAGCAGCAACAAGGAAGGTGGACAGACTCGGAGGCAGTCGCCAACAGAGCCATAACCTGGGCCGACATGTGGAAGATCCCTCAGGCAAGACGGAGCTTCCTCATCAGGTCCAACACCCTCCCAAGCCCCCAGAACGTACATCTCTGATACGGCTCGGAAACAAGCTGCAGTCTCTGTGATGTCAGTGAAGATTCTCAGTCATCCAGGTCATGGTAATCTTAAGTGCTATATCATAGGTAACTAGACTTGCTTTAGTTTCTTGACGACGTTTCACTTCTCATCCAAGAGAGTTCTTCAGTTCTAACGGACTGATGTGGAGTCGCACACTTTAAACTCTGTGTGGGTGTGAACTCTTACAGAGTCATTAAGGTCACATGTGAGTCCTTGACCCACCTGGCCATCTTGTATGTCGTTTGGGTTAGATGGGACAAGGTGACAATGGGTGTTTGTCTGGGGAGGGATCCCAAGACAGCATTGTAGGTGGGTGATAAGTGGTGTCTGTTTGACGATGGTCGTTCTAGTTTGACGTGATGGCTTCTTTCACTCCCCATCTGTCTTCTCTGGCAAAGATGTGAACATTGCTGTCCTCGAAAGAATGTCCCTTTCCTTTAGATGTAAATAGACAACTTATACAACAGACACAAAGTCTTGACCTGAGGAGTTGTGCAGCTAGGTGCTTGTGGAGTGGTTGTTTGGTTTCCTCTATGTACAAATCTGTGCATTCCTGGCTGCATTGACCTGCATACACTACATTACTCTGCTTATGCCTGGGTGTTTTGTCCTTACGGCGATCAAGCTTCTGCCTCAGAAACTACTGCTGGAAATCAACTTTGACCCAGAGCCGGTACAGATGGCGCCACGATGAAGTGCTCCAAAAACTGGCAGGTGTGGGAGGAACACAGGCTTGAAGCCGACAAAGCCTGTTATTCTCAAAACCACAGATACACTTCATTAGGTGAGGAGCTGAAGCGGAAACATCATCGGAAGGAGTGGTCTGTACTGACACCTGGATGTGAGTGGCAGGTGAGGATTGACCTGAACCAGCAGCTTAAGTTTCCACCTGAAATAACACCAACTTCCCTACAGCTAGACATCGTCCTGTGATCTATCTCTGCCAAGACAGTGATCATGTCAGAGCTCACAGTACGGTGAGAAGAAGTGACGGAGGAAAAAGGAGAAGAACGGTGAGCTTGCACTGAAGCAGGGTGGAAGGTATGCACCAACCCTGAGGAAGTCCGATGCAGAGGTTTTGTTGGAAAATCCACCCAGAAGCAACTAGAACCCCTCAGAGTCACTGAGTCCAAGCAAAAGAAGGCACTATGGGAACTGGCCGAGGAGACAGAGAAAGTGAGCTTCTGGCTGTGGCTCAAAAAAAGAGACCCAAAATGGGGAAACAAGAATCCGAGGGCCAGCTGCAGGGAGTGGTAGGGAGACAGTCCTACCACTGCCCCACCACCTAGAGATGTTCTGGGGTTCAAGGGGCGAAACATCTGTAAAGGGTGGCTCCCAGCTGATGACCCTGCGTCTGGCCTGCTGGCACCAACAGAGGTGTGACAGGCAGAAATGCCTTGCAGGTTACGAACACCTGTGCTTTCATAAATTCATTTACCGATTGATTGGTTTTAATGAAAAAAGAATAATATACAAAAATTAAGCACAACAGCAGCACATACAAACAAAATAAAAGGGATTCAAATAGGCCTGCAAATGAAACACATGAAATGAGAGTAAGGTTTATTTTTCTCCATGGTTACGAAAAGTTACAACAGTTCCTGTTCCACTGGAGAGAAGGAAGTTCGTCCAGACGCTTGCAGCTATATTTGTATTAGGTCTGGGCCGATTGGACGATGTGATCGCTCATCACTGATAGCTCTGAGTCCAATGATGATTTTAAATTCTCCTGAAGGTCCCTTCTGGCAGACATCCTTTCATTTTAACCCAAACCTTAACAAAGAAATCCCTCACTGGTAGACAGCGCTATAGGTAAACTTCTCCCAACAAACGTACACGCCAACATCAGGATGCTAATGGCGTTCCTTCTGTGCTTAGAAAGTTACAATTCTGATTCACTTCAGATTCTATTTAATTCAATTCAATTTCATTTATAAAGCCCAATATCACAAATCACAATTTCCCTCAGACTGCTTTACAACACACGACACCCTCTCTGTCTTTGGACCTTCACAGTGGATTAGGAAATACCTTTAACAGGAAATGACGCCCTTGTCTCAGTCCAGACAACTGTGCTACTGTAATGAATAAAGGTGGTGCTCCTTGGTTCAGCTTGGTTAATTAGTGCATATCTTTGAGTCGTTGCCCCCTCCCAACAACGCTGTTATCGACAATTGTGATGTTTCACTAGAACCTTTTACACTGCCTCTTCAAGACAGGAGTTCAAACCGTTATGCCGCCTTGTCATTCTGTATAAACGGTACAATCACGGTATGGCGGGACAGAGTTGTTCTGTCTTTGAGCCGGCATCAGAGGTCATAACAGTGCCACAAGGACCTCTGTATAAAATGGACAGCCTGCAGGACAGGATCATGCAGGTGATGTTTTGACGATGCACTATGCATGTAACCGACAGTGGGACATTTTAGAAGTCGCTGGTAGCAGTTAGCAGCTAACTCAAAGAAGAACAGTGGCCAAAAATGTCCACAAATTTGGAAAACAATGAGGTCTGGGAGCTCCTTATCCACTGAACAGAGGAAGAGATCAGCCGCCATATGACAGACACGGTAAATGCTTGTTATTTACATGTTATTGTTTAGGTGCTGCCCTTCTTTTGCTTCCCTGATACCAGCATGCTGTCTAAGATCACACACTGGAGCAGCATGATGCCGCCGTCATTTGGTTCTGTGTAAAATACAAAGGGGGCATGAAGAAGGGACTTTGTAGCGTGATCTCTGTGTAAAAAGGGCTACTGAGAGCAGTGTCAGGAGCCAATTTGGTAGACCAACCCTGATTCATACCCTTCACCTTGATAAAGGGAGCTTCATTCAGCTGTGATTGTGACAGAGTGTGACAGAGCGGGAGGCTGTTGATGTTGGATTGGAAATGGGCCATAGTGTGAATCACTGACAACAGATCCCAACATGTCCAAGACATATTTTTTTAAACATCATGTTGTTTCCTAGCTAGCTAACCGTCTTCTGTCTTTGTTGGCACGTTGCAGCATTTCCTCTTATGTTACTGCCACCTGCAGGTCAGTGGAACAGTGTCACACCATTGGTAGGACTGTGTATCGCATCACGTGATCAAGACAAACCAAACAGGGACTGACTCTCAAAAAAGCAGCTCCATGGAGGAAACCTTTAATTTCCAACCAGCAAACAGTCTGACTGACTCCTTTACAGAACAGACAGGCTTTTATTACATCTGTCTGAGTGAAAACTGAGTCGAGGGGTCGGAAACCTGCAGCTAGTGTCCGACTTCAGGACCCAAAACTTCACGGACATTAAAAGCCACACACCTTAGAGGGAGAAATTTACATCACATCTTCCTACAGTCCAACATGAAGTCTTCAAATGACGTATATTCTGTGTGAATAACATCCAAAACACCAAAATATTCAGCTTAGTCTTTTAAGACAGGAAAAAGCAGCATTATCTCACATTTTAGGAGCTGAAATCATCAAATATTTGGTATTTTTGGTTTCAAAAGTAACAGAACAATTATCCAGTAATCAGCAAAGCTCCTGAATATTTTTCTGTCAGTCGACAGAATCGCTGCAGCTCGTCTCTGGAGACCCTCTGGACATGAGAGCAGCTGATGCTCAGGCAGCAGAGGCATGCTGGGAAGTCATAAACATCTAAATCTCTGCAGCAGGGACGTCCCAAGGCTTTCTAACGTCACATGAACGCATCATCACAGAGAGTGGCGACGTCATCGACCATCATCTGATGTCTCCGACCTTCAACAACAGAAGGTTACATCACTTCCCTCAACTCGTGGCATCTTGAGATGTAATTTCCCTCCACTGACGACATCATCACGCAGCAAACGCAGAGTTGGTGATGTCATCATTTGGTGCATTGCGTTGTCGTCATTGTGAAGAGAAACAGGCACCCTCAGGATCAGTGATGGAAATATTTAGACTTTATTTTTTCTTATTTATAGGGGACAGTTTGGCCCCCTGACTGTGTTCACACTGACACCAGAAGCTACCCAGTTCTCCCAGTCTGACCAGTTAAAACACTCTCACATAAACAATGGACTGTTTTTGCTGACACATTCTTCTTCATTGTTATGGTTGCACAAAACACCCTTAAGTTTTCCTTAAAATGTTCACTTACATTTTCATGGTTTTCTCCTTGTCTTGGTCGTATATTTAAGGAATCCCTAAACTGTTGAACAAAAGACCTTAGCAACCAAAGCAAGATTAAAACAAAAACTTATGGTACCTCTGACTCACCCTTCTTAACTGCAACATGACCGGGTTTAGGGTGATAAAGGAAAAAACTAACACACGCTGAGAAGAGTGTATGCCAACTTTGTGAGACGACAACAGGCATCACAAGTGTGAGTCCAAGCAAACAAACAATCTCCATGGAAACTATTACAGCTGTAAATCTCTTTCAATGCAGTAAATGACTTAACGTTTTCCTTAACTAAAGACACCTTTTAAGGGCTTCTGTGCAGCTGTGTAAGTCCCTGAGCTAAGGGGAAATAAACCCTAAGGTGTCATACTTCAGGAGAAAACTTAAGGTGTTTTGTGCAACCGGTCCCTGTGCTTACATTACCCACGATGCAACTGGACTATCAACAGTCCTGTCAGAGACTCGTCTGTTCAAAACCTCCTTAACCAGACTGGGAATTTAAGGTTCCTGTTTCCCAGTTACACACTAATACAGGCAGTAAATATATTCATATCTATAATGTGAAAGAAATTAGATGTTAACTTTAATATGTAACTAAATTAAACTTTGAAAATTAAAGCAAAATGTTCGTCCAAATATTATCAAGTAATAAGAAAACAACATCATACAAATATAAAACAATGGGAAAAGTTTCTCGTTACAACAAGAAACTGGGTGAAGGTTTGTTTAGTACAAGCAGCAACACGCTGCAAGCATTTGGTTTGTTGAAGCAGCTCTCTGTGCATTGCATTGTGGGACAGCGGCGTCCATCAACAGCTCACTCAGAGTTTAAAGTTTTTAGTCTGAGATTTCTCACAAAACTGAGACACAGCTTCTGTGTGGCGACTGAACTGCAGCTGCTCACTGTGTGTGTGTGTGTGTGTGATAACAGTTGCACACACACACACACACACACACACAGTGACCTTCTCCATCACACTGACTGTTCGTTGTTTAGTAGAATTTCAATGTCTTATAACAGTGTTTTTCTTTGTTTTACTATTTTCTCATCTTCATTTTCATTTATAATTGTCACGTCACTTTAATGCGACCTTTGACCTCTGGCCTCTGACCTTCAGGTAGTTTGTGATGTTTCTGATCCAGAGTCTGATCCACAATCACAGTTTGTTTTTTCACATGAAGAAAATTTCAAATGTCACATTCAGGTATTAAGGTATAAATCCACAGATCCGCTGACTGACGTAACACTGACTTGTATTTGTCTTATTTCAGGTCAACTGATTCTGTTTGTCTTTATTTTACTTTTTGAAAACTTTTCGCTGTTGAAGGTCACAGTGATGTGTGTTTCCTAGAAAAGATGTGTCAGTGACTTTGCCTGTGTAACTGGTGGATGATAAAGGCTGTCTGGAGCTCACATTCTCTCATGTTCCCTTAGTGAACCTGCACTTTGCCCAGTGGGTGCTGATAAAGCTGTGCTGCGAGGGACCTCACGCCAAACTCCATTCGAAAAATAGCGAAAATTAAGATATCACTGCTTTTCAGCTCGTTTCAGTATTAAAACAGACAGATGTTTGACTTCATACAGTCGCACGAGTCTCCTGGTTAATTCGGCACACCAATGAGCAACTTAGTTCAGCAAGAGTATTAGGTTTTTACTGATTCAGGTTGCGCACAAACAGCTTTCTGCAGTGCACTTTGACTGGCAGAGGCAACAGCAGAGCGACACAAAAGTTGCTCTTTACTTTAGATAACGTGCAGTTTGGTGTGTAAGTGTATGCCGAATGCACCACATGCTCTCTAAAATGTATTTAAGAGCTTTAAACGAGTTTTATCAGTTGTGAATATTTCACGCATCGGTACAAAACTTTAAATTTAAATATTTCCAATGGAGTTTGGTCGGATGCGAGACTGAAAAGTAGCATCTTTCCTTACACTTTGATGAATGTGACCAGACTCCAAAACACACAAACACGATTTCACTTTGAGTTTTGTCTTCATGATGTGATGACATGATGAACACTCACCGTTCCCACAGGTCCCTTCATGAGTCCCCAGTAAAACCAGTAGGATCCACAGAAGCAGCTTCATCTTCTCATTATTTCTGACGGAGGATGTTTTTAAACCGTCGCTCACATTAATGAACCGGGTCAGCTCGGCTCGGTCCGGCTCGGCTCGGCTCGGGCTCCCACTCCCTTCACTGAAGCCTCATTTCCAGCTGGACAAACAGGATTTCCACCGGAGGAAGGAGCGAGACTGGAGGCAGCACTTTGGAGGATAAAGGGCTGAATTCATGGAGGAGAGTTTTTCCCACCGGAAACAGAGAGTTTATAAAACTGATAAAAACTAAAGTTTGTGTTTCCGGCCGCAGATTAAACCGCACAGAGTTCATGTAAAGTTTGTTATCAGACCGTGAACACTTCCACACATTGAGCTGCTCAGCGGCTCTGAGGAGGGAAAGTGACGTCAAGCTACACACAATGAAACACGAGCACACCGGAAGTGACGCCTTCAAAATAAAAGAAAAGCGCATAAATCCTTCAATGTAAACTTATAAATGAATGAATAAATAAACAAACAGATAAATAAATATTAGAAAATAAATTCATAATTTTATACACAGCGAAAACAGTTAAAATCAACCCCCTAGTTCACTGGATTGTTTTTTATTTATTCATTCATTTATTATTTATTTATTTTAATTGAAAGACTCTTAAACATTTAATAAAACCGCCAAACTGTACAGTGAACTCTTCTTATTCAAATGTGATATATTTTATATTATTAAAATTTATGAATCCCAAATTTTATAGCCTATATATTTAATTTATTATTTGTAGATTTATTTATCTATTTAAATTCATGTTCTCGTTTCTCTGTACTATTTCATGTCTGCAATATTTATATATTTATTGTTTTTATTTCAATAAAAATGTGAAGAAAGAGCATAAAAAGTCGTTTTTCACATTTTGCATTTTATTTTTTCTATTTTTTTGTATTATATATTTTATGTTACATATATTTTGTTTATTTATTTATTTATTCATTCTTTCATTCATTCATTTATCTATGTATGTATAAAATCATTTATTTTAAAAATGGTTAATTCATTCAGCTACTTTATTTTCAATTTTTATTTTATTTTTTTATTTTCACTTTACTTCTTTTAATTATTTAATTTTCTCAAGAAGCAGGCACTGTACTCATATATTTTGACACATTATGTTTAAATTAAATGCTAATTATTGCATATATGAATCCAGTTCAGGTCAAATGTCCCCAAATCAAACATTTTCCCATAGTCGTGATTAACTGAAGTCTAAATTATATTAAACTGGGCCACCAGAGATTTAAATGAAACCTCCCATTAATAAACTCTGGTGTTTTTTCCCAGAGTCACATCCTCTGAGATTTTGTTTATATTTATTTGCATCTTAGGATAAAGTTATTGACAGGGGTGTGCAAACAATCTCACAATAACAGAACCATATTTGTTTGTTAATTACATGTTGGCCTGTATTTTATTTCGTGGTAGATTCATTCTGTGTTTATCACCGTTATTTCTTTTTACACGTGTTTATATATTTATATATTTCATTTTCCAGCTGGAAGCTCAAGTGTGACACTTATCACAGTAACTGACACAAAAAACAACGACATGGTGTTATTATTATTTGAACAATTATTTATTTCCTTATTTATCATTTGAGGTAAACATTCAGTAATTCAATAAAATCACGTAACCGGAAGTGCGTGTTACATTCTGTGTGGTTTGACACTAGTTGGTGGTCTCGCTCCCTGCGGAATGTGGAGGGGGAGGAGGTGTGTGTGTGTGTGTGTGTGTGTGTGTGTGTAAAAGGGAGAAAAGGACAGAGGACTCACTGCGCATGACCGCCACCAGCTGGTGTGACATAAAATCAGCTTCACTATTTTTTTTACTGCTAATAAAAACACAATTAATATTGAAGATAATCAATTATTAGTGATTAAAAAGGTACATTAATAAGAGGGCAGACACTGCAGGGCTGGTTGGTTCAGGGGTTACAGATATTTTGTGTTCTCTGAAGGTCAGAGAGACAAAACTCTAACAACAAAACATTTGCTTTCTTCAGCTGTGCTCACCTATATTAAAACATTAAAACATCTCAAAGTCACTAACTTTATAGTTGAAAGTTACATTTCATTGTAGTGAAACTTGTGTTTCATAGAGATATTGGGAAAGTGTCCCTTCTAATGAACAGACAAAAGGAATCAGCAACATTTTGACATCAGATTTAGAAGTCTGTCTGACGTCATTTCATCACAGAGTTGGGTCTAATGTGAGCAGGGTTGGTTTGGACACTGATTTTAGAGTTTGTGTGAACCAACTGTAAAATAAACACTATTTTGAAAGATTAAAAACAACTTTTACAGCAGGGACACTCATCTTGCTTTGCACAGGGGCCACTACGTTTCTAGGAGCTGAGGGCATTGGGAGTTTAGTCCAGACCCATTTTCAGTGTGTCGAGGGTCCTCCTCTGGAACTTTGTTGAACAAGAAGTTCTACTTTGATGCTTTTTAATGCACTCTGGCACCATATCTATGTTTAAAATACAAAATACAAAAAAAATCTGTGCTTTCTAATCTAAAAATCAATCTATCTAGCCTGGTGATGGAGGTGTATTAGTTCAGGTCAGGCCTCCGGTGAGCTCCTGCTGCAGGTTGGTTGGTTGATGTCAGGTGAGAGGTGTGAACGTGGTCTCATCAAACCTGCAGTAAAACACATTCAAGCTGTCGGCCTGTTGATGGGTCTCTACAGAGAGGTCGTTGGCTGAAAACCTGTTTTTAAGATTACAAAAGGAGCTCCTCTGATCTCCTTCATCTGAGTGTTTCTGTCCTGGTTGTACAAGAGTCTGTTCCCTCTTTTCTAAGCCTCCTCCTCCTCCTCCTCCTCCTCCTCTTCCTCCTAATGAAGCTGTTGTATGTGCAGGAAGGTTTAGTCCACACACACACGCATGCTCACAAAAAGTGATGTGATGTCATCCAGGTGATCAGAGCTCAGGTACAGAAACCAGTGATGGGAAACAAAAGTAATTTTCCTCATGTTCTGTGACTCAGCACAGATCTGAGGGTCCTATTTACTTCAGAATTTCTATTTCTGCTGCTTTATTCTTCTACTCCACAACATCTCAGAGGGAAATGTACTCACTTATACACATGTATCTGACAGCTTCAGTTACTTTTCTGATTAAAATTTTATACATCAAAACACACAACAGTTTATAAAACATTACGTTGTAGATGGAACCATCCAGCTGTGTCTACAGAAGGTAAAATGAACTCAACATTCTGATGATTAAAACTCAGAAGTAAAATCCAATAAATCTAAAAGTCAATCTGCAGTGTGAGAACTTCTACTTTTGGTGCCTAAAGTATAATTAAAAACAGTTTTCATTGTGATATTAATACTTTTATTTTAGTAAAAGATCTGAGTACTTGTTCCTCCTCTGATCAGCTGGACACTCAGAGGACGTTCTCGTCAGGACTGAAACAACTTCAAAAAGTTTTTTACAGTAAAATCTGTTCAAATCAACAAAAATCCTTCGAGATATCAACTCGTTAACAGATGATAAAATATCTGTAAGTATGGAACATGCTTTAGTACGTGCTTTAATAAAAGAATAAAGACAATCTGTCCTTTAAACATGCAGCTGACAGGAAGTCTGTGAGTTAGAGTTTAAGATTAAAGACAGGAAACAGGAAGTCCCAACATGGTCAATAAAACTTTAACGTGTGTGTGTGTGTGTGTTAATGTGAAATGATCCCAGAATGTTGATACATGATTAAAGGTCTTAAAAATGACAAAAGTATCACTAAATAATTACAGGAACAAATCAATTAATACAGAAAAAATAAATGCATAAATAATTCAATAAATACAGACATTATGATCTCCGTCCTCTCGGACACAGACACACAGATATATCTTTTAAAAAACATAAATTAATTTAAGACATTTATTTTTTTGCATCCTGTTAAATTCAACATTTATTTCTGAATTAAATGTATTATTTCTATATTCATGGATTTATTCCTCTAACTTATATTTAATTATTTATTGATACTTTAGTCATTTGTAATCCTCCATAAAAACTATAAATTCCTTCAATTCTCTGACACTAACGTCCTCTTCTTCCTCCTCACTGAACTCTGCTCATTATTCACATTATAAGTGTCAAACTGAGCTGAGATCAGATGAAACAAACTCATCAGCTGTTTCACACTGAAGCAGAAACTTTACAAACCTTCGTCTCAAATCCAGAAACATGAAAGAATAAAACACAGAAAGAAATTATATTAAACACCAGCAGAGAAAGTGATGTTGTGTTTGTGCGTCTGCTCTCAGAAGGATTTTAATAAATTAAATATTAATGCTGTTTCAGTTTAAATTCAGGATTCAGACGCTCAAACGTCTCTGCAGGAGCTCGTTTCCACCAGGAGGAAAACAAACTGGAGGAAAAATCAAATATATTCCAACAGTCCTCCTGCTCTGTCTTCACAATATATTTTTTTTTACTTTAACTCAACATGAGTCACGTGAACGACGTTCATCGTATGGAAATCTTTTCTGGTTTTTGCAATAACATGCAACAAAAACACTAAATTTTGAATTATAGATATTCTTCACAGCTAAAGAAATAAACCTGTTGTTTGAGAAACGAAAATTAAACCTCTTATAGATTATATACAATCAATTCCTCTTGGGCCACAATATTGGATTTTTTGCCAATATATAACAACTCATTTGGCTGATAACCAATATCAATATATCCACTATTTTTCCACACCTAATTTAGTGATCATCAAGTCTCCTCTGTAGTGGAATTAACATCATATTATACATACATGCTCTTATCGTGACAGCCCACCAGCAGATGAAGACGTGAAATACTTTTCAGTGTCTGTAATATTCAGTCATTGTGTAAAGTAAGAAAAACCATGTTGGCCGATTCTGATCGTTCATTTTAAAGCCGCTAACGATGACGTGCCGATGTTACCGTGCATCCCTAACTCCTCTCAAACACATCGACTGTGTGAGTCACATTCTATCATGTAATTTTGTTTTAATACACTTTTGTGCTGCAACGTTTCATCTAAGTGTTTCTTTTAATCTGTCTTCGTCACATTCAGAGCTTCTTCGTCTTCATGTGTTTTTGTTTCACATGAAAAATGTTCAATTATTAATAAAAGCAACATGGAGGAAGACGATAATATTAGCGTGTTTTTTCCATGATGTTAATAAGTGGATCAATAATCAGAGCTTGTTTAACTACTTTGTCAGACTTTTGATTTTCCAGAAAACATGCTATATGGCACTATTTACAGATGCTGCAAACTACAATTAAATACACTAAAAGATGATTTTATCTGCTTCTATTCACAAAGTTAAATTTTTTCCTAAGTGCTGATTATTTTCAAATTCATCTGCTAATTATTGATTAATGGTGTAAAAGCTGGGAAAAAAAGTCCAAAGTGACGTCTCCACGTCCGACCAACAGTCAAAAACCCGACTGTGAAACCAGCAGAGAGTCTGGTTTGTTTTTTGTTGCGTTGTTGCTTAAATATTGACTTTAATTCATCCTTTCAGCTCTAAATCATCTGTTTTCCTGGTGGAAACAGGCTCCAAATGTTTCACAGAGATGTAATGATGAAGATGTTTCCCACTTAAATAAGACAAACAGCATGTTGGGAATCAGTTTACATTCATCATCATCATCATCATTAAACTCCTCTGTGTCCTCGTCTTTAAAAACTCTGTTCAGTCTCTAAACATCAGAGTTTGTGTTTTTATTCCCAACTGATGAAATGTTTGTGTTTAAATGTTTGTGTTTATATTCAGAGGAAGTTAAAGGTTAAAGGAGACAATAAATTAAAGAGACAAACATCAGAGTGAACGTTAGTGAACGTTGTGTTAACGTGAACGCGTCCCTGAGTCTCTGCTGTCGATTGGAAACACAGTGAAGGTTCACCACCTTCATCATCTCCTCCTCCTCCTCTCGTGTTAAATCTGTTTCTTCATGTCGTCTGTTTCCATGTGAAACTCCCAGAGACCGCCATGTCTGTCCACCTGTCTGTCTGTCTGCAGGTTAAATGAGTCAGACAGGAAGCAGCTGGTCTGTTCTTCATCCAGCAGCAGCAGCAGAAGGCGAGGGTGGGGGTAGAGGGGTGGTGCTGTAAGGAGGACTGTCCCGGCTGTATGAGGTCCATTATTACTGTTTGTTTGTTGCAGCAGAAGAAGCAGCAGCAGGGGTGGTGGTGGGCGGAGTCTCAGCTGACCCCGCCTCCAGGTTGGGCTCTGACGTTAAGACTCGTCATCGAGTGTCTTCAGGCGAACTTCTTCTTGGTGGCTGTGAAACGTTCCATGTACTGAGGAGAGACCAACAGAGACCAGCACAGACCATCAGAAACCAGTACAGACCATTATAAACCAGCACAGACCATTAGATACCAGTAGAGACCATTATAAACCAGTACAGGCCATGATAAATCAATACAGACCAGTATAAACCAGGATAGACCATTATAAACCAGTACAGGCCATTATATACCAGTACAGACCATTAGAAACCAGTACAGGCCATTAGAAACCAGTACAGACCAGTATAAACCAGTACAGACCATTAGAAACCAGTACAGGCCATTAGAAACCAGTACAGACCATTAGATACCAACAAAGACCAACAGGGACCATTGCTTCGTTCCATATCATTATAAAACCATTACAGACCATAATAAACCAGTACAGACAATCATAAACATTATTAAAAGACAAATATGGCCCACTATTTTATTATTAAAGACACTATAAACCAGTACAGATCATTATAAAGCATTTAAAACCAGTACAGACAATTCTAAACCAGTAAAGCCAACAGAGACCAGCAGGGAGCATTCTGAACAGTGCAGCGTGTTCTCTCCCACGGGCCCTGAATGCAGCGTGACAGGAAGTGGTCCTCACCTTGTCGTAGCCCTCCAGGTCTCTGAGGGTCTTCACCTCAAACAGGTTTCCCTCCACAGAGAACAGAGACACCTGCGAGTCCCTCAGGATGGACTGGGGGATGGACGACAGCTCCAGACAGTTCTCCTCCAGACGGAGGACCTTCAGACGGGGACACTTGGACACCTCCTCTGACAGCATCGAGATCTGGAGGAGGAGGAGGAGGAGGAGGAGGAGGAGGAGGAGGAAGCAGAGTCGATAATTAATCCATATGTTTGACAGTACGAGGCGTGCCTGATCTGTTTATCATTCCGTGGCGTGGCACTTCTGTACTCATGGTACCTGGTTCTGGTTGAGGTTGATCTCGATGGCCTGCAGCTCTGACACGGCTGCGGGGACGTTCTGGATCTGGTTGCGGGACAGGTCCAGCAGGTCCAGGTGCCTCAGGGCTCCAAGTCCTGCGGGGAACTCAGAGATCTGGTTCCCGGACAGGCTGAGGGTCCGCAGGGCTTTGAGCTGGTTCAGAGTCGGGGGTAGCTGCTGGATCCGGTTCCCATTCAGACTCAGAGTCTCCAGCTTCTTCAGCTTTCCGATTTCACTGGGAACACTGGCTGAAATACAACATGTAGGGATGTTAACGGGTCACATGACGATCCGGATCACACCAGAACCAGGTCTGATGATGACCTCAATGTGTTTAGATCTCACTCTCTGAAAAGTGTTAGATCTTTTTGTTTAACCAGAAATCAGCATCACACCAGACTCCATTAAAATAAACAGTAATTTTGTCATCATAAAACACACTTTGTTTAAAGTCGACTGAAACTAAATAAAACTCAACAAAGACTTCTTGGTTCATCTTCCGCTGTTCCAACAATCACCAGCTCTGGTTTGGTTGAATTAAACCCTTAATTCACCCAGTCAGATGTGACAACATGCTGCCTCTGTACACGCTAAAATGACTGTTTATTTGAATGGAGTCTGGTGGGTTTGGTGATGGTGATTTCAGGGCGGCTTCTGGTGAAACAAAAAGGATCTTACTCTTTAACACAAAGCTCTATCTCTGTAGGGATCCTTTCATAATGCTGTCAGACGCTTAGAATAACAATTGGAGCCTGTCAGTGACAAAAACAAACACATCTTTATTTAGATGAATTTTATCTTTATTTTAACCTTGTTTTATTTTTTATGTAGTTTATCTTTATTTTTTATCTACTTAATCTTTTGTCTTATTTTATTTATACTGTTTGATATTTATTTTATCTTTATTTAATTTTGTATTTATTTATCTTATTTTATCTTTAATTATTATATTTTGTTTTGATTTTTATCTATTTTATCTTTGGTTTTTAACCTTGATTTTTTTTTATCTACTTTTGTTTTTATTCATCTTATTTTATCTTTATCTAATTTTATATCTATTTATCTTATTTTATCTTTAATTATCATATTTTTATCTATTTTATGTTTGATTACCTTATGTTATCTTAATCTAATTTATCTTTAGTTATCTTAATTTGTCTCTACATACATTATTTTATCTTTATCTTACCTTAAGTCTTTTTTTAAATCCTTATTTTTTAACAATTTCATCTTTATTTTATATAACTATATCTTTACTTTTCTTATTTTATCTAATTTTATCTTTCTTATTTTTTTTGTCTATTTCTTTATGTAACTGTATCTTCATTTATTTTTTCATATTATTTTACCTCTATATTATTTCATTTTTATCTTATTTTATCTATTTCATCTTTATTTTTATTTAATTGTATCTTTACCTATATTGTTTATGCTCACTGTGACTTTTTCTGTTATTGCTGATCTGACCGTGTCTAATACATGTCGCTATACCTCTGACCCTGTGTTAACCTACATATGACTATTAAAGTAAAACTTAAACTAAACTGAAGGTCGTAAGTAGATACATCTAACTTTTGTATTGTGTCTTTTTCTGCTGTTTCCCACATCAAACACTCACTGAGTCTGTTGGAGTTCAGCGTCAGACTCTTGAGCTGCAGGAAGTTTCCAATGCCGGCAGGAAGAACCTCGATCTTGTTCCCTGACAGGTCGACTGTCCGCAGGTTAGCGGTGAGTCTCTGCAGCTCCTCAGGAAACTGAAACAACACAAGCAGCAGGAAACACTTCAGACTGACCTGAAGATCAACACCACACAAATACTGACAGACAAAGAGCTCAAAAACAATGAGGAGAAAGTGCAGTTCTGTAGCTTCAAATCTACTTTATTATATTTTCATTTTTTTATTGTTTCATGTGCATTGGTCACAAATTGTGAATTCATTTTTGTCTTTTTAAAAAAATGTTTTTATGGTGCACAATTGTTCTGTTTATCAGCATATCAGTCATCTGTGAAGCACTTTGAACTGCACTAATGTGTATTAAAGGTGCTGTACAATTAAAGTTTGATCGATTGAAGTTTGATATCGAGAAGAGACAGAGAACAATCTCTTAATGCACACGACTAATCAATATATGATGTATAATAGCTTCAACAATCACATCTATATGGCACTGAGTCTGTAACGTGACAGCTGACATGATTTTGTTTGGAGATATATTTACTTAGAAGTGATCAGGCTTTAATAAATGCTATGTATTGTTAATTTGATCTTTTCTGTCTTTTGTCACATGTCAGACTGTGTGTGTTTTGTTGGGTTTTTGGTGACAAACAGAATTAAAATCAGAACAAACATAGTCACATGACGTGTCGTGACTTTGGTTTCTGACTGTTTTTGGTTTAAACAGCAGATTATTTCTGAGCCTGGAGCAGCGTCATCACTGCAAATCTGTTTAATACTGAACCATAAACACAGTGACGTCATGAACAGGTGTGTGTGTCTCACCTCCTGCAGTCCCTTCGCTGTCAGCTGGAACACCCCAGTCTTCTGGGAGGTTTCCAGGTGAGACTTCAGTGCACTGTTCCCCATCTGGACCCTGCAGCCAGGTGTCGGTCTGTCTGTCAAACACAGTGGTGATGCAGCTCCACTCTCTATCTACTGCAGTAAAACTGGAGCTAAAGTGAAGCTAATCTCTGCGTTCATATCCAGACAGGATGAATGTGAGTCCCGGGATCAGCTGACAGCTTTACAGGCGCCCCTCTCCTTCTTCTTCGGTAGGTGTTAATGAGATCAGGCGGTGAAATCCCTGCAGAAGAAGAGTAATCAACAACAACAACAAGCAACAGGCTGGAGGAGCTAGCTGCATTAGCTTGACAATAATGTAATAATATCTTAATAATAATAAAACATATGGAACACTGGTGTGATGTTTAACCAGCTAACAAACAACCCGACAGCTCTCAGTAAACACACAGTAAAAACACACATTTATGTTTGTGGGTGTGAATCAGGAGCTAACGTCGTGCTAGCATGCTAACGTTAGCCTGCTAGCCGCCATGAACACAACTAAACAAACAGGAAACGAGGCCGTTTTACTTACATGAAAGCGAACACTTAAAATGGCGCCTTTTGTCCAAATGTTTCCAACACTGTTTAATAAAATATTAGTATAAAACTAAAAGTGAGCAGAAAGAAGACGCCCTGCTACACTGGGGACTGAACGGCTGCGTGAGCCAATGGGAAGAGCGGAAAGCGTTACGTCACTTCTTCTTCTTCTTTTGATTGTATTAGCGGTTTGCAAACAGCTTCCGGTGCAACACCGCCACCACAGCAGGCCTCACTGAAGTTATAAGATAGGGCAGTAAAACGTACAATATTTCCTTCTGAGATGTAGTAGAAGTATAAAGAGGCAGAAAATGGAAATATTTAAGTAAAGTAAAAGTATTTCAGAGTCGAAGTGACGTGAAAAGTACCGGAAACTCTCTAAAAAGTCCAGAGGGTGGCAGTAACGGGCACAAGCTGCCATTAAACCTCAAAGAAGAAGAAGACAAATCGCAGGGCGGGTTCAGTTGGAGCCGTTGTTGATGTTTCAGAGAGGAACATCCTGCTGTGTAAACGGTAAGAACAAACATTAAACTCTTACTAAACTGTTTGTGGTTTTGTGTACAGCTTCATATCATCTAACGGACTCAGTGTTACCGTCAAATTACACTCTGTGGCTGTCTTCATTACCCGCGCTGTATCCTCGCCAAGTCGCGTTTAAAAATCGCTCACTTTAAAGTTGTCTTGTATTTTGTTTTAACATACAGAACTTTTAGAAGAAAATTCAGTGAGATTTTGAGTCTTTAAGAACCAGACATCAGTTCGGCATATGTACTGTACAACACAGAACATCTGAGTAGAGAAAAATCAGGGTTACATATATATACACGTTTCCTGTTGTTGGAGTCGTCTTCCTCCATAACATAAGCTACGTGTGGAGCTTATTTGCTTTAGCTTCTTTACTGTATTTCTTTTTTAAAACTATGTTTTTGTTGGGTTATCAATTCTAAAAGATATTACATAAAGTAGAATAGTCAGTCTTGGCAGCAAATTTGGTAAATCACCAAATGAAAAGGCAAAAAAGCATGAAAACAGAGGTGAGTAAACAGATGTTAAAGTGGTAAACAGTAATCATGAAGTACACATGGGCTACTGCACTTGCCCTGCCCCCACTCCAGTCTTTGGTTTTATTAAACATTATAAACACTATGTTTCAAAAACTCCATGAAGCTCCCCAAATATTTTTCAAACACTGTCAGCTTTCCTTCAGTAGTATATGTCAGTTTTTCCACAGCAACACGTTGATAAATTCTTTCTACACTGATTCATACTTGGTTTGTTCACATCTTTCCATCTTATAGCTATTACTCTTTTAGCTTGTGAGAAACACAAGTCTATTAGTGCATGGTCAGTCTTCTTGTAAATCTTTTGGACAAACACTTGCGATGCACGGCTTTGGCTGACCAGGGATTTCATTTTGTTACCTGGTGAATCATGTCAAGAACCTCCTTTCAAAAACTTGATCACATTACATTCCCACAAGCAGTGAAAGAGTGTTCCTGTAGCATTAAAGCATGTGTCTGGCATATTGGAATTCAATTTGTGTAGTTCTGATGGTGATGGATATGTTCTTCTTTACTTTATTTCTGTCTCTGTGTGTTTCAGATGGATCAGTGGGATTTGTGTCCGTTCTCAGTGACTCCAGCTGCCAGCCTGCTGTCCAGATGTGTCTCTAGAGGAATTTTGTCTCAGGTCAGAGCAGGTTATATTCTTTCATGTAGTTAGAGATGCACGATAATATCAGCACGTCATTGGTATCGGCTGATATCAGCTTTAAAATAAATAAAGAATTGTCCAAAGTGCTTTTTCTTATTCATCACAATGAATGAATATTACATACATTGAGCCATATTGTATTTCATGTCTCTATCTGCTGGTGGACCGTCACTGTAAGAGTATATGTGTATAATATGTTAATTCCACTACAGAAGAGACTAAAATTAGGTGGAGAAAAAAGTGGATATAACGATAGATGAATAAACGTCACAGTCATGTTCCAACAGAACCAACTCTTTCCTGATTAAGTCTGTAAATAATGAAGATCCTCATGTTCTTCTGTCTCTACCTGTCCCCAGGAGGAAATAGACTCCGCCTCCTCCAGGCTGAGCCCCGCCTTCTCCTCTCACCTGCACGAGGCTGAGCAACGAATCAAAATGCAGAGAGAGCTGGATCAGGTACACTTCAGTCTGATGTCACTTCCTTTGTGTCCGAGCACCTGGAAATATTTAACATCATCAATGAACTGGACCTAAGTTAAAAGAGTTCAAAAACCTGCAGATTATTTTAATGTTTTTTATTATGAGTGTCCTGTTCATCTTAATCCTTTCCATGTGTGCAGTCAGATCTGTGTTTTCTAATCAAAGATAAACATTGTTAACGTGTTGAGTTATTGTTTGTTGCTGCAGCTGCAGCTGGAGGTGGAGCTGCTGCAGATGGAGAAGCAGAGTGCCGACGTCACGCACAGTTTCTACCTCAGTAAGTGTTTTTGTTTCACACGAGAACTAAACAAACGTCTGCTGATTTTTCTTTTTTACATGCATGAGATTTGTTGAGAATCAGAAGAATCCACAAACTTACCTGGACTTAAAACAAACTTCTCAACGTTTCATCAGTATTTTAAACATACACTGATTTGTGTGTTTCCTCCTCACCCACTGCTGAAGTTATAAAACTCATCACCAGGTGAACTTTTAAGATTTAACAGTGAAACAGGAGGAAATGTGGAGACTTGTTGGAACAATAACAAACCCAACAAACAGTCATACAAAAGCTGTGTCTAAAAATCTGATTGACCTCACACAGTTTGGTGTCTCCTGCAGCTCAGAGGTTCCAGATGTTACAGATGTTCTGCAGTCACCTACAGGAGCTCCTGAAGGATCAGAACAGTCTGAGGCAGAGACTGATGAAACCACTGGGTCGCACCAACCTGCCTGTTCAGGCTCACCTGCACAGGTAATGTCTGTCTGACACATAAGCTGCGTTGCATTTAACTCGGTAGCTGAAGCTGGAAATGATGCCACACCCAAGTTGATCGCGTTCCAGTACAAGCAGGAAAACCGAGACGTTGTTGGCAACACCAGTTGATATCCTGAGACCTGAAATCACCACCTCCAGCTCATATTATGAAACTGGAACAATACAGACAGAGACCAGTGTGTCCCATTTGTCCCCAGTATGTCCCCAGTTGGAGCTGTGATGGCGTGCTGTGTTTCAGGTTCGTGGTGGACGTGGTGAAGATGCTGCTGGACTTCATCGAGACTCTGGAGGAGAACCTGAACTCAGTCCGCTGCAGTCCCGCCGCCAGAGACCACCTGACTCAGCTGGTCAGTCACATGACCTCACTGTGTCCACTCACAACACATGATCATGTTTGTATACAGTAACTACACATATTTAACCCCTCTTCTTCTTCTTCTTTTCTCTGTATATCAGAACACCTCTCTCACACAGTTACTGGCTCACGTGGCGGATGTGGAGAGTTTGTCCAGTCAGGTCCTCCAGAGGAAGGAAGTCCACAGCAGCAAGCAGAGTGACACCTCTGCATGATGACCCCTCCACACCTCCTCCACACCTCCTCCTGCTCCTGCTGGACGGACAGGAATCAGTCTCTTTGGACAAACACAGAATCTCTACATGGACACTGTGTATTAGTTATTATCATTATTATTATTGTGTCAGATATTACAGACATGATAGACTTGATTATTGTTTTTGTAATAAAATCTGATTTTGGTAGAAACTTTGCCGCCGTGACTTCCTGTTTCTGCTGTGTCTTCAGCCGTGTTATAAAACACCAAGTAAGTTAAATAACAACATATTTCTAGATGTCTCTTTAAAACACTTTTTTTTTCTTTTTTAGGCGACTGATTTCTCACCTTCTTTGATTTAAATCTCTTCACGTGACGAGCCGCTGAAAAGATTACAGGCTGCCAGTGGGAGATGGATTTATCTGAGGATCTCTCTCTCTTTATAGATTTTAAATAAAGTGGTGAATTTAAAACGAAGTGAAGCCTTCTGTGTTAAACCTGTGTAAAATAAATTTTCTATCTTTAGAAGTCTTATTCCAGACGTCAGATTTGGACACTGATGGTGTGATAATCATCTCAAATATCAGGTCCAAAGATAATCCAAACCTGGCTGCTTCACATCACTTGTTAAAGATTTTGTTTTGGCAGAATTTTTAATCAAAAGACTGGTTTGTAATGTTAATTTCTAACTTTAAATTCTTCCGTCTCCATTTCAGTATCAAAGTGCACAGTGCTGTTATTGACCTGCACTCGAATGATCATCGAATCGTTCTGAAGCAAGAACACAGTCTGAGACTGAACCCACGGCTTGGCACAGGAGGCCTGTTTTTACTAAACGACTCAGAGTTATTAAAAAGACATTATTAACCGTCAACAAGGTGAAACATAAAAACAGCTGTTTTACATTAATGCACTGAATCATCTCCTGCCTGCAAGTGTGGTTTGATTCCTGAACATCATGTTTCTGTACAGAGCTCTCTCCCCTCAGCTGCTCTCTGACTAGATTCAGCTTCTCTGATCACCACTGATGGAAAACAACAGCAGCAATACAGTCACCTGTCAGAGTACTGCAGGTCTGTCACAACCAGGACACTGGTGCACACGTAAATATGCTCAAGACGAGAGACTGGAAGGCTGGACACTCACTTCACTGTCTGAAGACACCTGAAGTATTTACAATCCTGAAACTTACGCACACACAAAGCAGCTTTGAATTCACAGATCGAGAGGTCGAACTAAAGAGACACAGCTGTTTCCTCTACAAGACACTTTCAGTGTAAATTAAATTAAAACATATTTCACTCTGAACAACAGCAGAAAACACAACCTGTGTGTGCAAATGAAACAAAAGGTCCAGACACAGCAACAGGACATAAAGAGTCAGAAAGTGTTGTGTGGAGCTAACTGTTCTGATGCTGCCTCCTCTTCTCCTCCAACCACTCCCCTGCAGAGCGACCCTGGGCCTTGGAGCAGAAGTGTTCTCCTCCGTACTGGCTGTGACCGAACTCTTTGGTCTTTGGCCGTCCACACTGCTTACATGTGTAAGTCTCCATCATCCTCCTCTGCTGTATGAGGGTAACACCTCGCTCCTGGGCCAGACGCTGCTCCTTCTCCCTCAGCCTCCTCCGATAGGCTGTGCTGCGGGACCGTGGAGGAGGGTGGAGGAAGCTGCTGGGGTGGATGAGGCTGAAGGAGTGGAGGAGGGTGCAGAAGTGGAGGGAGCTGCTTGGGTGGAGGAAGCTGCAGGGGTGAAAGAAGGTGCAGAGTTGCTGGAGGCTGCAGGGATGGAGGAAGCAGAGGTGGGGGAGGCTGCTGGGGTGGAGGAAAGTGCTGGGGTGGAGGAAGCTGCTGGGGTGAAGGAAGTTACAGGGGTGAAAGAAGGTGTAGGAGTGGAAGGAGCTGCTGAGACAGGGGAAGATGCTTGGGTGGAGGAGGCTGCAGAGTTGTTGGAAGCTGCAGGAATGGATAAAGCAGAGGTGGAGGATGCTGCGGTGCCAGTTTCTTGCATGTTGTGGATAAATGGAGACAGGAAGTTCCTCTCCTGGTTGTTGACCCATCTTTGGTGCCTGCAGAGTAAAAACAGAGCTGACGGTTTTCTACACATGATTTTAATTGACGTTTTTATGCTAAAGTGAACATTACTGGTGTTTACTGTGCTGCAGTATTTTACATATCAATCATATCATACAGGAACACTGCTCGTCTACTCTGTCACTCTGAACCTGGATGTGCAGCTCCAGATAACAAAGATAAGACTGTGAATAAAGACGAGGCTCTCACCACTCAGACACGGTTTTCTTGCTCACAGAAAAAAGCTGGAGAGTTGTTCTGGACATGACTCGCGGGTGGGACAATACAGTGTCCCTGATCATTCTATAGTCCCTCAGAACTAGAGTCAAGCGGGGGATTAAACGACCCCTCTCCCTGATGCTGCTGCTCTGGTGGAGGACGCACAGCCGGACAAAGATGGCCTCCACAAGTCTGGTGGCGTCAGGCCATGTTCCTCGATCTCTGGGTGTTATGATGCGGCTGAAACCAAAAAGTGGTGACAGGGTTTAGTAGCATTTAATACAATCTGTTCATGTTTATTTTCAGAGACAATCATAGATCTGTTGGCTGTGTGATGGATCCAGGTATTTACTAACATGCACCCGGCTATCAGAACAGAATGCATTGACACCTACCATTTGTAAAAGTCTTCCACGACTTTGTAGCGTGGAGGGTACTTCACACGGGCCTTATCGACCTCGTCGAGATTCTCCCAAAGCTTCACAATTTCCTCCACTCCGCTGTCGTAGATGTACCCTCTTTTGCAGCGCTCCACTAGACACTCAGCAAGTCGCACCACTTGTTGGTAGCCAGGAGCTCTGTGAGAGTCGATGTTCACCTGTGACCAACACGTCCCACATCCGCTTTAACTTCATGATCAAACGATACACACCTGATCAATGACAACGCTTACATGCATAAAATATTACGGTTTTTGCCCTCTTTCTGAAAAAGACAATATATCTACTGAGCTGTTTACACGGATAATGAAAATGAATGTTCTACTAATGTTCCTGTTTACATGCAGCCCTGCGACTGATTAAAGTGCCTATCATGTCGTTTATCGTGTCAAAATCACAGACTGTATAAAAACTAGACGCAGCTTCCATGATGTCACCCATTGGTTCGTGGAATGCTATCACCATTTTGTTTTTTTGAAGCCAGAAGTGAACATATGTAGATGAGAGGTTGGAGCTGTGGAGGAGCAGATCTGACTCACACGGTGTAGTGACGCCTCACAGACAGCCTGTCAGTCAGAGCAGCCCCGCCCTTAAATATGTGTAACTTTGGGCCATAATAGAATGTGAACAGATTAGTCATATAGAATTTCACGCCCATGCAGTTGTAATAAATGTTGAAATTAACTATTGAGACCAAAACTCTTCCGTACCAGGCTGTGAACATGTTTATTTCTGCTGTAAAGTTGGACATTTCTACGTGGGTGTCTGTGAGGGTTTACTCTGTTTTGGAACCAGCCTCAAGTGGCCATTAGAGGAACTGCAGTTTTTGGCACTTCTGCATTGGCTTCATTTTTCAGCCTCGGAGAATGTCGCTTGGTCAAAATATGGCAGTTAGGAACTACAGGAGCTGCTTGTAACATTTTTCTTCTTAGTATCATAATAGGATTTCTTTTAAGTTTCACAAAGGCGGTGGATTTGTTGGAGCGCATGAACACAGCCTCCCTCTTTTATTCCTTCAACCACAGTCTGAGATCCATGCCCTGAATGCGCTGTATACTGTTCTGATAATGCTCCTAAAACCTGAATAATACCGCCATATCCCACGTCTTAATCACAAAATGCTAAATTCAGAAAAAGGCCTAATTCAGAATATCTTAATGAAATATAATGTTTATGACTAGTGTCAAAATCATAGTATTTTCTGATGTTAGAAAACTCAAATACAAACTGTGACAGCAGGCGGTTGAGGAGGAGGAGGAGGAGGAGGAGGAGGAGGAGGAGGAGGAGGAGGAGGAGGAGGAGAAGGAGGAGGAGGAGCGGATCCTGTCAACAGACAGAGACACAAAATAAACATCAGTAATTTATTTTAAATTCATAGTTATTGTCATAATTAGTCACAAGCTGCACACTACACAGCCTCTACTGGTACTGATAATTAAAAACACTTCAGCTGTTACTCAGTGTGGATAACATTTAACAGGCTGACTGAAAGAGACGATGATTCACACCTTCAGAGAAGATGATGATGATGATGATGATGGAGGAGGACCAGGCCCTGCTGTGGCCTGGAGTCTCCACTCAGGTAGAAAACTTGATTGTGGTGTATGATCCATTTCTAGAAAACAACTGAGAGCACGTCAGAAGCTGATAGTAAAGAACGACTATTATTTCTTGTTCCTGACTTTATTTTGTCCTGCGCTTTAAGATAAGTGTTATCATGGGTGGTTTATTATGGGTATTTTCATACTTTACCTTCCTCTCAGTGTTTAATATAATATAATTATATATATATATATATATATATATATATATATATATATATATATATATATATATATATATATATATATATGTATGTATGTATATAATTATAACTGTTTTTGGTTTTTTTCCCTTGTTAAAGGGGTTTTATGACCAGAGTTTTTCCTCATCTGCTGTGAGGGATGGTGTATACTGTAAAGCCCTCTAAGGCTAATTGTGATTTGTAATATTGGACTTTATAGATCAAACTGATAATTGAAATTGAATTGAAATTACTATTTGTACAGACCTTTGAGGCATGCTTTGTGTTTGGGCTACAGTGGACTTTGAATTGACTTATCTGTACAGCACATAGGGTATGAAATGTGCTATATAAATAAATTTGACTTGACTTATGTCTTTGAACAAGTACTATATGGGGTATTTTTATACATACATATACATATATTTTCTATATGTAGGTATTTTTACATACCCTCCTCTCAATGCTCAATATTGTCTTTGATATAGTTTTTTGATATATTACTGAGGGTGATTCCTTTGGAAGTTTACCTACCTCTGAATATTTAATTTTAACTCGACTGTTGGATCATGCTTTTTGAGTATTCTCACTTTTTAGGCCCTAGAAGCTTGTTGTCCAATCACATATGTATTTATACGTAAATACTATTTTTTTTTTGGGGGGGGGGGGGGGGGGGGGGGGGGTCAGATTTTCACTTCATATCATGACATTTTTCTTATTTTCTGTCATTCTGTGTTGTGTCTCTTAAAAAAATCATTAATAGATGATTATTAATAAGATTACATTTTGTAGTGCTTCAGTCAAAATAGGGCTAATAAAGTAACCTTAACATTACACTCTCAGTAAAATCACAGTAATGTTATAAAATCTTAAGAAACTGTAAGGTACAACAACAACTATTCCAAAAAATGTTTTTATTTTTACCAACTACGTCTTTAAAATATCACTGGAGTAACTGCAAGTTAAAATATCTCGCTAAAACTATCAAATCGCCATTTTGTGAAAACTCTGATGACAGCTGCATCTCAATTACGGTGACCGGAAGGTCGCCATCTTGGCGCCGTCTCCGACCTCAGTGCTCCGTGATTTGTTCATGAGCTCCCGTGGAAAAAGTTGAAACGATACGTTTTCCGTGTTCCCCAACAGGTAAGGTTGTTACAGAAGGTTTTTCGTGATGTTTAATAAGTTTAATTTCTTTCTGGAGTCATAAAATGTGGTCAGTCGCTGCCGCGGACCGTTAAAGTTAAAAAGACTGAGGAGCGGAGCAGTCTCAAAATGTCGGCCAGAAGTTACAACAGCGGACCATCGCACAGTAAGAAATACTGAGACAAAAGCTAAAGCTAGCGAAATAATTTCACTGTGTGATTTCTTCTTAAATATTAAATTAATCTGGTAATTAACTGAGTTAGTTCAGATCTTACCTGTTTAATTCTGCGGCTGAACAAACGTCTATTGGTGAAATAAGCCAATCAGAGAGGCAGGAGCGAGGTAACGGACTGTTCTTAGTCCCGCCCCTTAGTTACCGTTGCTAACGCTGTCAATGTCAGTCTAATGTTAGTACAGCACAGTTCAGTGACACTGGTGGAAGATTTACACAGGAAGAAATTCACTGATCGTTTTTAAACAGAAAAAAATGAATGAATAAATAAATAAAAGCTTATATAATATTTTTCTTAGCTGTAGATTACTGGCTTTACGGTCAATAAACATAGCAGAGGTAAGATTGTGGGAGTCTTGCTCGTTTCCTGTTATACTGACACCAATACTTAAATAATAATTTCACTCTGCCTTTTAATAAATGACTCTTTCCTTCTTTTTATATGTTTAAAATTCTGCCTTATGTTTTTCTAACCTAATCATGTTGCAGGCAGTGGATTTATGTGTTTAGATAAACTACAACCTCTAAGAGACTGTGGTCTTTATATTTACCCTTGTTAACCTTTTTGTTTTTGTCATCTGCTGTATTTCTGTTTAGTATTGAGGCCAACAAAACAATCAGAATCTGTTTTAGTGCCATGTAGGTTTTCAAATAGGGAAGAGCAGGGCACAACCTAACACATTTCAGTTTTGTCTAAATGCTATTAAAACTGTTTGAGATTATTTTTTTGTTTTGTGTTATTCTAACAACATGCGAATCTCTGCCACAAATGAACAGATTTTTTTTTTTAGAACTTACCTTTCTTCTATCATTGCACAGAGAAGTGGCAAAAGTGAAATGTCACAATATACAGGGTTATGGGGTTAATTGTAACAGGCAGAGGGTTGGCTGTATCACTTGCTGGGAGTTGATTACATCAATCAAAACAGTGCTATGTTTTAGGCAAGAAGACAGATATTAAGATGATTTGTGGTTAGATTTGGTGGCTTAAATAGACAGCTCAGTGATGAGAAAAACAAAAATTGGCTGAAAACATTCTTTGGCACTAACCTCTGCTAAAACATGTCCAATCTCTGGAATTTTGCGGGTCACAGTAGTGTGGTATTGTGGTCAACTTGCCAAAAGCATGAAAGGATTGACCCTGTGTAACCACTGAAAAAGTCTGTGTTACACTTTACCACGCATCAGGTTGTGCTCTCCCCTACAAGGGATGTGCATTGGTATTCTGGTACATAACACAAACAAAGTAAGAAGATAAAAAGCCAGTTTTGTTAAAAGCAAAATGTAGACATTCTATAAATAAGTGTTTCAGTTCCCTCAGATGCTGACAGACACCACAGAAGAAGAACTCAGTTTTCTATATTCTTTTTCTGATTTAAAAGGCACCGATCGAGAAGAAGGGGGAGCTCGCCAGCGAGTGTCTGGTAATCGGGCCTTGGGCCATGGGGCCTGGTTGGGCTCAGCCCAAATAGATAACATGGAGCCAACACCCTGTGGGCCCACTACCTGCAGTGGCAGGATTCAGGGCTCGGTGCATTGTGTGTTGGGCAGGAGGCAGGCGTGCTGATCCCTGGTGTCGCAGACTGTGGTAAACAACCACACACAAATCAGAGCATAAATATGGAGATAATATCCTCTGTATATGTTCCATTTGCTGTTGTTGTGAGTTTACACTTTAATAAACCTCTGTGTGTGTTTTACTTTGTGTAGCTTCACCATGGGACAACATCCCACCACGTGTCTGTCCACGGTGCAACAAAGACATCAGCATCATTGAGCACTTTGTGTACCTCAGAAAGACGTACTCCCACACCACGTCTGGGCCAACCCTGGACCAGTGGATGCCAAAGCACACTCCAAAGATCACCAGGTGGAGGGGTGAGGGTCACACCACCTGGGCAGGTCCTGGTCAAACACCATCAAAAGACTAGGACCTGTAAGTCATGTGGTCAGAGGTGGTCACAGCAGACAGGTCACAGTTTCCACCGCCCTTCAAAACAGACATTCTGTCAGACCACTGACCCCCAGAACAGGACTGCCTGATGCGGACAAGGGCCCTGTGGTGTATTAAAGATTAAAGTCCCACTGATTGTCACACACCTGAGTGTGTGAAATTTGTTCTCCGCATTTGACCCATCCCCTGAGGGAGCGGTGAGCAGCATTGGTGCCGCGCTCGGGAATCATGTGGTGATCTAACCCCCCAATTCCAACCCCTTATATCCATCATGCTACAGGGCCCAGCTGTCCAAGACCTACGCTCCTAACACAGTGGCCTGTCAGGACTGGAGAGCATGAAACAGTACGTGTTTACACAGTTCTGGTGTGTTCACTGTCTCGCAGCCACAGTGTAATTTCAGTCCACTTGTCACTCTCCTGTGTCTGGTTACAGCCTGCAGGAACAGGCAGCAGACCCAACACCAGCCGGCTGGTGGAGGCCATCTTTATCCGGCTGACTGTCCTCCATTCCAGCAGCAAGAGGATGATGGGGACACTGTTTCTGAGGGAAACCATCAGGTACGTCGTCACCACGCACGTTGCCCTCAGAAACAGCACCACCTTCCAGCTGTTTGCCGTGAACCAGGCCACCCTCTCTCAGAGGTCAGACTCTTTATTTAAAAACTTGTCTCACAGATGATCATCTCATTTGTCTTCAGCAGCTGCTCCTGACGCACCAACATCAAATATTTATTGTCACCATTCAGCACTAACAGCTCTGTGTTCACTCTGCAGGCACAAAAGGTGGACAGCTGCCCAAGAGAGGAGCACCCTTGCCTCTGCCCTCCTCTCCCTGCAGGACCCTCTTTGGGCAGGGGAGACCCAGCCTGCCATGAGCCCCTCCACTGATGACAACATGTTGCGGCTGCAGGGAAAGGAACAGGAGCCCACTGCCGGCCCATCTGGGGCTGCTACTGCTGCTGCTTACAGATTTTTCCACCTGTGTTTTGAAGCTAAAGTTAATGTTGTGCAGTAGAGTTGTTTGTACTCAGGGTGATTTGCATGTGTGAAGGTCAGAGCTGAACTTTCTGTGACTTTCACACTTAGAGCCTGTTTGTTCAACACCTTACACTGCCACTCTGAACTCTCTCTCTGAAGTCTTTAAGTGTGTGTGTGTCACTGACTGACTCCACTCTGTGAAACACTAAATGCTGTCATGTCTTTAAATGTTAAAATATGTTTGCACTGACACAGCACTCAGTGTTTAATCCGATCTGCACTGTAAATCATTCAGAACTATGGACAAACCTCAGCACATACTGGACATATAACACGATTAAAGACATTTCTCTTTGAATAATTTACTGTTAAAAAAGTTTTACTGCCTTGCACTTTTTTGTTTGTTGCCTCTTTTGGTTTTGCATTGGTATTATTTTATATTTAACTTGTATGTTATTTATGATGCTTATATTTGTTATTGAAATTTGATTAAAAAATAAAACATGGAGCTCAGTAACACTGTGTGTATCTGATATCAGCCTCTGGTTCTGTTGCTCTGTTTAATAAATTCAGAGGTATTTTCAGCACACCTTTTTCCTGTCTTTCATCTCTGCTGATCACAGTGATGTAATGATGTCACCTGTATTGGTCAGGTGTGTGAACACAGATAGTCTGACTTCACTTAAAAGTTGCTGTCAAAGTTTAAAGACACAGAACTATGATAAAAATATGTGTATACTTAAATATATGTAGAGAGCAACACAGTGTCTGTTTCCAAGTGTCAACCTTTGAATTTCAACTTCTGTCCGCCCACTGGCTGCTGAGGAGCTCCCACACTGAGGGGCTCCAGGAGATGGCTGGGCGATCGACAGAGCTCACGTCTGATTGGTTGATCAGCAGGGCTCAGATCTGATTTGTTGACACGTAAGGATCAGAGGTGAAGAGATGCTGTAGGAACATCAGCTGTCACAACTGCTGTCTGATGCTGCTGGAGTCACAGGTCACAGCACCTCTGTCTTGTTCTATAGTTTCTCTACACTGTGTGGTAAGGCTCTTCTCCTTTTATAACTTGTTGATGTTACTGAATGTGCAGCTCAGTTTACTTTATTTCTGTTTTGTCCTCATGTAGAGATGGCTGAAGACACAAAGGCCCAGAGAGACCGGTGGGCCTCTTACAAAGAAGAGGTGTGTAAGTGGAGAGCTGACAAAAAGTCGTACATCCCTCCACCTGAGTTCCGCTTCATGAAACCTTTCTGGCCTCCTCTTGAGAAAAGAAGAAGAAGAACAGGTGTTTTTTTTGTCTTTTATTGTCAAAAATACTCAGTTTACATGTCATCTATCCAGTTCACATAGTATATGTACAAAACAACAACAGAAGCCTAAATTGAAATTGAATTGAAAAAAGTTTTCCAAACTTAAATGCTAAATATCTCTCAAGTTAAAAGGGTAACTCACTTAAATAAAAAAAAATAGGGTTGAGATAAACTAAATGACTAAAATCTTAAAACAATGGGGAAAAAAGAAGGTTGGTACTAATTAGAGCGTCCTTCCTGTGGGCTACAGCAACACTAAACCCCTGAGCTTGCCTGAGAAGGACTAAATGCTCAAAGCTGCTATTTTTAAATATCCCATGGAGAGAGACTCTCACTGCAGCCTGTTCTATTTTGTTCTGAAAATGTGGGCGTGCAGCCTCGTTCTGTGGACGATGAACCAGGTGCAGACTTCCATCTGTGTCACAGCTGATGAGGAAATACAGCGAGTGCTGGACGAAGCAGTGAGTGACAACAACCCCGCCCACATTTAAGAGGACTGTCTGAACACACCGAGGGTCTAGGCACCATGTCTGAAGGGTTACTGCTGGTTCCAAACGTACCATACCAAAAGGGGCTTAAAATCCACTGTGGCACTTTATTACTCTGCTCAAACAAAACAACTCCCTAAAAGTTGTGACTGAGCTAAAAACGATCTTGTATAGAGACACTTGTCATTTTGCACTTTAATAAACCTGTGTTTTTTCTCTGTATAGATTCATCCAGACGGTCTGGACAGAAGGAGACCCCCTCGACCTCCAAGACTCCCCCCACCCCAGTGACTCCTGCTCCTGCCACACAGCAGCCACAGCCAGGGACCTCCAAGAGCCGCAAAGCTCCCATAATGTGCCCTGCTTGTGGCAAAGCCACCACCATCCCCGGGCACTTTGTCCACAAATCCAAGACCTTCTGCCCGTCCACATCCGGCGGGGTCTCCCTGGAGGAGTGGATGAAGGACAACGTACCCAAGACCACCCGCTGGAGGTGGAAGGTGAAGCAGAAGCAGGCTGAAGCCGGGCAAGTCCAACCTAAGAAGGAGCACCACATCTGCAAGCAGTGTAACCTGAGGATGACACGTGAGTCTGGACACAGCGTCCACCGGGCCACACGCCAGTCCTTCTGCCAGGCTACAGACCCCCTCTGTAGGACGGTGGAGGAGTGGCTGACGGAGATCAGAGGCGGGGTCTCCACAGAGGAGTTTGTAAAGGCTAACCTGAAGAAAAGATGGCGCCGATACCACCAGAAGCCTGAGGTCAGGGAGAGGAGGCTGAAGAAAAGGAGGGAGGAGTACCGGGAGAAGAGGAGGAAGGAGGAGGAGAAGAGAAAGAAAGAAGAGGAAGAAAGACGAGGAGGAGGAGGAGAAGAAGAAAGAGGAGGAGAGGAAGAAGAAGAAAGAGGAGGACGAGTGAAAGAAGAAAGAGAAGGAGGGGGAGAAGGTAAAGGAGGAGAAGAAGAAAGAGTAGGGGAGGAGAAGGTAAAGAAGGAGGAGGAGGAAGAAGAGGAGAAGGAAGAGAACAACAATAGAGTTTAATGCTGTTTCTTGCATATAGTTTTATTTGTTTGGTTATTCTGTTTATATTTTACTAATTTTTTTTGTTTTTTGTGTAGTTTGTTTTTTGTTTATGTAGTTAAATATTTCTTTGTTCTTGTGTTTTATTACTTTATTACTTTTAACATATAGTATATAGTTTTTTGGTTATTTTTTTGGTTATTTTTTGTTCTTGTCGTTAGGGTGAAATAATTTCTTTGTTCTTCTCTGAATAGTTAAATATATTGTTGGTTTTTGTTCATATATTTTGTTATTTTTTTGTTGTTTAGGGTTCTTTTGTATAGTTTATTCTTTGTTGATATAGTTAAAAAAAGTTGGTTATTCCATTTTTATTCTAATATATTGTTGGCTTTTGTTCATATATTTTACTATTTTTGTGTTAAGAGTGAAATAATTTGTTAGTTCTTTCAGGTAGTTTAATATATTTGTTTTTTCTTTATATAGTTAAATATGTCTTTGCTCGTGTGTTTATAGTTAAACATGTTGTTGTTTTAATATATTTAAATATTTGTTTTGTTTTGTGTGTAGTTTAGTGTTTTGTTTGCCAAATAAAAGCATTTTTTGAGTGATATTTGACTCTAGCTTCATGTGTTTCTACCTCCTGAGCCACAGAGGGCCACGGTGAGCTTTTTGAGTACTGGGGGAAAGTGTGGCTGCATGAGCGCTTCAAGACGCACTTCAAATGTCAAACTTAAACACCTTTTCGTTACTGCCTGCTAAGCAGGCTCCTGTAGGAGGCCTGGAGCTGTCTGCAGAGGGCCCCAAGAAGATCCAGCCCTGTGTAGTGTGTGTAAGTATTCTAAGCTCAAAACCAGACTGTATTTAACCTCAAAAGTGTAGCATGTTTAAGTGTTTGTGCTTTTCTTTTATTGTCGGTGCTCAAATTATCTCAATTTTAGCTTTCTGCCTGTTTGTCACAGACTGTGGAGCTGTCGCTAGAGTGATAAACGAAATGCAACAAGCTTCAAAATGAATGAATAAATCAATGAATTAATTACTTTACTGTCATTAATTTAGATACAATGACATTACACATGGGCTCTTCTGATGTAGTTAAAATGAAGCAAATAAATAAAAGCAGTAATGTCAGGCCTGCCAGAAAACAGCAGTCATCACACAGCGGCATAATATTTAAAATAATGGAGGAACACATTCACAAATGTAGTGAGGTTGAATGTTATAAATATTAAAAAGATGCTGAATCTTTGTTTATTTATTGTATCCTGGTAGCTGAGGTAGGTGGGTGTCACACAGTCTGTGATGTGTGTGTGTGCGTGCTCACAGTCACTGTATTCTGATCTATGGTTGGGCAGTGAGGGTGTGATGATCAAATGGTAAATGTAGGTTTAAAATAGCACATGGTTCCCCACAAATAAAATGAATAAATCCCGGTGGGAATAAAGTGACAGATAAGATCAGATATGATAAGACTTTATTAATCTCACACCAGTGAAATTCATGTTACAGCAGCTGTAGAGACAGAAACAAGAGACAAAAAAGAAAAGACAAATGACCAAGTGCTAAAATTGATTAAAAAAAAAACAAAAAATAAAATTGATATGTACATATACATGTGACTATTTATGAGTATGAATAAACAGAATACAAACTGCTCAAAAAAAAATACAGGAACACTTAATGGTCACAGTCTAACAGGAAGTCAGTTAAACTTCAGTGATATCAATGTGTCCATTTAGGAAACACAAGTGATTGTGAATCAGTTTCAGCTGCTTTGGTGCAAATCAAAGTGACAGCAGGTGTAGTGGAGAGGCAAAAGCAAGACAACCCCCAAAAAGGGAATGGTTTTACATGTGGTGTCCACAGACAGTTGCTCTCTCCTCATCCTTCCTGACTGATTCTTCTCCAGTTTGGTCTTCTGCTATTGTCCTTGTCACTACTGGTAGCATGAGGCCGTACCTGCAGCCCAGTCAGGTTGCATCATATATGAAGGTTGCAAGACGGTTTGCTGTGTCTCCCAGCACAGTCTCAAGAGTATGGGGGAGATACCAGGAGACCGGCCGTTACACCAGGAGAGCTGGACAGGGCTGTAGAAGGGCATCAACCCAGCAGCAGGACCGGTATCTGCTCCTTTGTGTGAGGAGGAACAGGAGGAGCACTGCCAGAGCTCTACAAGATGACCTCAGTGTCCCCAGTGCCAGGCCAGGAGGGCTACCATCAAGGAAAAGCGGGAGTACAATCCAATAGAGGTAAATTACATATGACATGCAGTCAAATCTTTCAATCACATCAGTAGTGATACTGCAATACTCATGATTGTTTCTTCCTCCCCAGGTAACCGAGCCTCTCGAACTGGTTGGAATGGACTTGGTGGGTAAACTCAATGTAACAGATGGTGGCAACCAGTACATATGTGTCATGGTTGATTATTTCACCAAATGGGCAGAAGCATACCCACTAAAAAGCAAAACAGCAGACGAGGTGACAAATTGTATTCTTGATTTTTTTTCACAAATTTGGTGCACCCAAAAGGCTGCTAACAGACCAAGGCTCAGACTTTCGCAACAAGGTGTGGTGATTATGCAATATGGATCACCAACATGTAACTTTTGCTGTGCTGGCTCAGCTCATGTTCATTTGAATGGTCATTTCAAGGTCAACTACAGTCTGTGTGAGAGGCTGGGCATCAAGAGGAGCCTGTCCTCCCCTTACCATCCACAGACCAATGGCCTTGTGGAAAAGCCGAATGGCACGATACAGAGGTATAGTTTTGTTGTCAGTACTTGAACTTGAGCCCTTAATAGCCTAACACACTTATGTCCTGTTCCAGTCTGAACAGGTAATCATTAATGGCACTATCTGGAAATGGGTTTCATTATCATACACGACAACCCAAATTATCTTCTGCCTCCTCGTGCATGTACCTGAATTCTGCATTTTAAGGTCCCTGAACAAACTGGTGGCTGAGCACCCCAACTGTTGGGACCAGTATCTCCAGCCAACAATGTTTGCCCTGAGGACCAAGCAGCAGCTGACTATACAATACAGCCCGTATTACCTGATGTTTGGGAGGGAGGCCAGGTATCGCTCAGAGGTCCCACTATTCTCCCAAATCCACTATTGGCTACAAGATGGTGACAGATATCGGGAAAGCGATGTCAGCTATCCTGACCCTCTCCACGCAAGCTCGGATTATGGCATGGCAAACGATGCTGCAGCGGAATATGTGGCACCATATGTCCCAGCTCCCGGCACAGATCAGAAGGGAGCTTCTGGACGGCCCCATCAGCTCCAATGGACTGTTTGGACCGCTCCTCCAGAGCGCCACCACGCACCTCCAAAATGCATCCGAAGAAGTGGACAGAGTGAGGAGACACACCTCATGGAGCAGAGCTGCGTCGCGCCCTCAGCGAACCCAAGGCTCCTGGCGCCCACCTTGGTTTGTTTGGTTTAGGTTGATTATGTTGAGTTTAGCCTTGGTTTCCTTTTACACATAGCTTGTGTTAACACCCACACCACTGATTGCTGCCATTAGTTTTCCTTTAAGTAGTACAAGAAATTATTAATTTAAAAGCTGTCGACATCCCTTCTTTGTTATGCTCCCCAACGAGCTGGGCATAACACATATGACATGAGATCTGTCTGTAATTACATTATGACAAGTTTAATCTCATTCTCTCAGTTCTAACCCCGGCGGTGAGAAACACACATGCCTCCATCACCCTCTGTTGTTGGATAATATCAGTATAAAACAAGCACAATGAAATGGCTTTGACATTACCCTCCTACACAGGAGTTCACTCCTGCTGAGGAGCTGACCCTCTCCAACAACAAGGGTCGCCCCTTAATGGAGGGAGTGAGGGGGAGTCTCCGCATTTGTACAAGGTATGTGTCTGTGGGTAAATGTTAAACTACTGGGTTGCTAATAAAACATAACAGGTCACTGATATAGGCTCAGTACTGTGGGCATATTTAGCATGTACTTCCTGTACAGTTGACGGGGAGACATTTGTGTTGATGCCACCACCCACATACACACTGCCTCATACAGAGGTGTGTCATCTGTGGTCGCTGATCATGGATTAAATGGGCCACTTGTTTTCTCAGGTGGAGGACCTAGATGATGACACACACTTCAGTCCTCTGTTACTCATTGTATGCAGTTTTCAATCTGCTCATGCTAACACAGATGGTGTGAGAGTGGACACCTGGCTGTGACTGATTATCTTGAATAATTTGCTGATGGTGGTGGTGGTAGTCTGCAGATCTGACTAATAACAGTTTCAATTGCCCTCTGTCCTAAAGTTAAATCAGTTGCTTGCATTGCTATGTGAAAAATCTTCCTCCTCCTGTTCAGGTGTTCTTTGATATTCCCTCCACTGAAGGTTTCAGAAAGCACAAACTCTCCCTCAAACCGAAAAGCAAAGAAGTCTCAAAAACACAGAGAGCAGTTTGTGTCAGACTGCTACAGGATCAGAGTGACTTGGGTGTTAACCTCCTCACCTCTCTTAAGCCCTCAGAAGGGTGTCGTCACACTCTGATTGGTCCAGAGGAGAAACACTCCAAGCTGCTCTCAATTCTTCCTGAGGAGTCAGAACCCACATCTGCACCACAGGTGATCTGAATCACCTCCAATCAACTCAGGGGGACTGAGACAATCAGCTGAAATGAACTGGGGAAAATAAAAGCAAGAGAATGAGGGACTGCTACAAGTTTTTATTCTTCTTAAATAAATATTCTATATTTCACATTTTCTTGTGAACATAGACACAGTAGTTTGGGAGAACATAATGAAAGATCAGAGAATAAGGAACAACAAAGACACAGACGGACAACACCAGGGGTTACAAACAAATTGTGACACAGATGAATAAAAGATATGCAATAAAATTATACCAAAGTTCTGCTGCTCTTTCTTTAAAGGTGCAGACAAAGGGGTTTGATTTTTAATTCCTTACGTTTATCCCAATTTCGTTGTGCACAAGTATGACTTTACAATGACAATAAAGATTTATCTTTATCTTATCTTATGGATATGAAACTTGACCAGCAATATGAGGAGATTACACAGAAAAAAACATTCTCTTGTTCTTTCTTATAACTTGTAAACCCAAACAGTACATCCTTAAAGCAAAGTACATAAGCATCACAGATACAGTCCAGTATAAAGCCACAGATACTTTGCCACAGTTTGTTCGCAAGTCCAGAATAAATTGCAGACGGTCTGACTAAAAATGACTTGACAGAATAACAGTGATGAATGAGCTTAAAGGAAATCTCTCTAACTCTTAACCAGTAGACATTTATCAGGAAGAGACCACATTTTTCCCAACATTTCCCAACTTATACTGTCGTAACACCTGAACTAAATTTGGAACGACGCAGAGAAGATCGGTCTCCGTCATTTGCGCCATAGGGTTGCTAATGTTCGGGGTCCACTTGTCCCAGTTAGTTCCAGTTACGATGTCCCTCCCACGGGTCTACTCTGTTGCTGATTGCTCAGTTCCAGTTAGGGGGAATAATGTAGAACGCTCCCATTGGTGGTTCCAGTTAGCCTGTGTCACTGCTATTGGTTAATGGGCGTGTCGCTTTTTTTCCCGTCACCCGCTTAGTTTGAATGCAGCGCCATTAACATTATCGATGGTAGCGACGAAGAGAGAGGTAAGATGTGTTGTATTATCGATTTCTGTCACTGTAATATGAAGTCAGTGTTATTTTACTGGATAAAATGTCATGTTTCGCTGGCGAAGTTACATCATAAGCGTAATACGAAGCTAAGTAGCCACATTATAAGCTCGGAAATGGCGTAATTATTGTGGGTTTAAAATCAGTACTGCTACTATATTTAAGCCCAAAGGTATCGCGTTAACGTTAGCATGTTAAAGATTGTATTTGTGATTTTCTTTTGTTGGCTGTGCCTGAATTAGCTTGGTTTTAGCAATCTGTCGGTTAACCGCGGCTCTGCAAGTTCAAGGCAACGGAGTAAGTATAAGTTCATGCTTAGTGACCTGAATGAATGAATGAATGAATGAATGAGAGAGAGAGAGATATTTGCTATCATTAAACACCGGTCCAATAACATTTTGCATGGCTTATCTCCACATACTGGTAGTTATAATAAAGTAGTTAAAAGCATTAATGTCGGACATAGACACAGAAAACAGCAGTAATGTCATAGCAGCATAATTAGGGTGATATCAGCTAAATTGAGCCATTAACGGTTTGAGCCTCCTAGTTTTTTAAATTTCAACAGCCAATGGCTGCACAGTATTTCAAATTGTTGTTACAACTGTACTTGACAAAAAACACAATTGAATTGATTAGTCTATGGTTGCTGTGGTGGGTGGGGCAATGCTTCACATCCAGCCTGCTGAGGAGAACTGTGAGGAGAGTGGCCTGGCAGAAAGCAAACTCCTTAAAATGATAAGCTTGATGAATCAGTAAAAGACGGCCATACTTCCAAATGAGTGGCTCATTTTACCAGAAAACTACTCATCTCAAAAACGTGGGACAACTGATGTTTTTTCTAAGCTATAGGACCTGAACAATAATGTCAATTCAACAAAAAAAAAATATTGTACACAGTCCATATTAACTATAAAAGCACAGTTCAGTGTCACACATTGCCTTTTCTTAGTTTCCTAAGTGATTTGCTAAAAAGTGGCTCAATTTAGCTGATGTCACCCTATACAGTAAAATGATACATTCATAAATGTACTGAGGTTGAATGTTATAGACATTAATTATCAAAGCTAAATCTTTGTCTATAAATCTGAGTAACTGAGGGAAGGAGGGTGTCACAGTCAGTAATAAATCCTGGTGGGAATAAAGTGACTGTTACAACCTGACATCTCAGGTGAGAGTGTCCTACTGGGCTGAAATCAGTCAGAACAAAGAGATAAAAGGCCAGTCAACAGCTGTTTTCCCTTTGTCAGCTTGAAACTGCCAAATAAGACTGCAGTTCACATTTAAAGGTTTTCTGACTCCCAGCTTCTTACTCCCTCTTGTCTTTTTTCAGAATGAGCTTTACACCAGATTTCGTATTCCTGCCTGGTACCACCCAGCTGCAGCTTCAGGCCAGTCCTGAAGCTGTCCAGGTGGCCCAACAGAACAGCAGATCACAGCAGACCACAGCCAGACTGCCAGTGACGGAGCAGAGGGCAGAGGCTGATGCCAAGGCGAGGGTCTCAGCCCTGGGGAGGAACCCGGGTGACTGCAGGCAAGTCCTCAGTCAAATGGAGGTCTTGTTTGGTCAGTACCGGGGCCAGACCTTCCAGTGGCTGCTGACCCACGACACTGGCTATGCAGCCGCTCTGCTGGCCAGCCACGAGGCAGAGACTGAGTGGGGAGATGGCAGCACCCCACTCGTGTCCAACAAAGACCGGCTGCTGGAGTATGCCCGCCTCTTTCCTGCTATGGCAGCCGCCATAGCAGACAAAAGGTGCACGGGCACTGAGGCAGAGGGTGACCGGAGGGTGGGCTTTGGTAAATACTGCACAGGGACGTACCGGCAGTTTTATGAGACCGTGGACGCAGAGACCAGCAGGGGAGGCAATGTGTAAAGTAGTTTTTACATTTCAAAGGTGTGCAGACACAAATGATGTGATGTTAAATCAAGGTTTTGTTTCAAACTCTCAGCTACAGGAACTGGGTTCGGCAGCAGACTCCAACCAAGCCCAACTCAAGGCTGGCGCAGCTGAAGCAGTATGTGGTCAGGAGGGACCAGGAGTCGAGGCGGACTGTCACCACCTCTGCTGCTTCAGCTGCCACCACCTCCTCAGCTGCTGCCACTGTTACATCATCCCAGTCTTCCTCCACCTTCCGGTCCCCTTCAGCAACACTGTCTCAAACCAGCAGCGCTGCACCCTCCACCTCCTCCTCCAGCACTTCATCTGTGTCCACATTGAGGAAGAAGAGGGTTTATGTCCTGTCAAGTATGTATCCAGTCATCTTTTCCATTCATATTTACACTCTATCAGAAGTTGTTTTCCCGTCTCATGTTCATCTCGTAGAAGTGCTGCCTGCTGTGTGTTGATTGAACTGTTGATTACTGTGTCTCCAGGTTCCTCGGAGGATGAAGATGACATGCTGATGGTGGAAGCTGCTGCTGATGCTGAGCAGGAGATAGCAGCTGCAGGTGAGTCTGTGTGTGCCTCATACAGCTGTGTCTCAGGGCAGAGCCAGTGTTGTGTTTAACTTTATTGTAGGCAGTACAGTGGGAAGTGATGGCTGATGGCATGTGAGCTGTGTAACAGTGTGGCTCGTATAATAAGCTACTGTTCCATTATCTTAGAATGTGATGTGTAAAGATAAATATAATGCAATACTTTTCTTTTTCTGTTGTTGACAGCATCTTCTCCTGCACCACCAGCACCAGCACCTCAGCCCCGCCCCTCGTCATCTAGTCCGAGGAAGAGAAGGACCACGGCCCTCTCAGGTATTTTTCCAGTTGTCTTCTTAATAATGTAATAGTGTCAGGAGAAAACAAGACACATCTTGGGCATTACATTTCTTTTACTGTTGTTCACAGCATCTTCCTCTCCACCACCACCACCACATCCTAAGCCTGCTGCTCCTGTGGCAGGGAGAGCTCCACCTCCTGCTCCTCTCAAGCTGGCTGCTCCTCGACCGGAGGTTTGTGCCGTGGTCGTCGTTTTTGTGAACATGTGATAGGAGTGTGTTGTTTACAGCTGCAGGTCAGTGAACTGTACGTGTTGTTACAGGTCCTGCTGCCTGCGGCGTGGAGGAGCAGCCTGCCTTCAGCGGAGCAGGAGTGGGTCGCCAGGGCTCTCTTTGTAAAGGACCAGACAGGGAGGCCAGTCCTGTCCCCTAGGCTCCAGCTGTGGTACCACCCGCCTGGACCACGGCTGGTGTACAACCAGCGCCCCTCCTCCCCTGACGCCTTCTTCCAGCGGCCCTTCTTCCTCTGGGCTCCATACCGCATGTGGCAGTACCACCTCAAGTGTCCAACCTGCGGTCACAAACTAACAGGTGGCGGGGTTTACAAGACCGTCCGCAGAGTCCTGGACCTTGATGGCTGGTACTGCATGGGCACAGAGTACCTGGAGTGCAGGTACTGTTGAATTAAAAAAGGTTATTTGGTTGTCCTGGTGTCTGAGGGAAGGGAGGATGATAGTTAAAATGTTTCATAGATTTTCACAGAAGCTCTCTCACTCACACACACACACACACACACACACACACGTCTCTACACTAAGTGACGACTTTGGACACTGAGGTCACTGAGACGCAGAGAAAGTGCAGCAACTGTGTGTTCAGTCCTTTAAAAATGCATTTCCTCACACAGGTACTGCGGTAAGAAGTTGGCCGCTTGGTCGGAGTGCGTCAGGAAGCAGCTGGACTTCGACCACCAGCTTCTGTTCCCTGCAGTGCTGACGTACAGGTAAACATACTGAACTACAGGTTTCTGTACAGCCCTGTGTGACACAGCGATGTTCACAGGAAATGAATTACATGTCAGATGAGCCACATGATGCTCGTATTGTTTAACTGTGAAACTGTGTTTCTGCTGCAGGCTTTCTTGTGACAAGAAAGTGCTGGCTCAGCTAAAGGGGCGCACACTGGGGAACAGCATGAGCTGTCTGCACTCCCTTTTGGAGGAGCAGCACACGGCAGAGTGGATGACGCGCTGCATCCACTACCTCAACACCTGCAGGAGGTTTGAGGTTCCTGGGGTGCAGATGCCCCCTCCTGCTGATGTGCCGAAGATGGAGGCTGTACCCAGCTGCAGCTGGCTGCTCTCAACTTACGCCAGGGATGCGTTTACTCGCATAGAGGAGCTGAGAGCCAAGGTCACCTCCACCTTCGGCACCATTCTTAAGATGGACTCAACCAAGAAGGTGAGAAGATTTGAGTCTGTGAACTCCAGGTTAATGTATCTGGTATCTGACACTGCTGCTTACAGAGCTGCACCTTTACTGATGGATGAAATATGCCTGTCGTCTGCAGATCACCAAAAAGCTGGCTGGAGCGGATGCTGGCACCGCCCAGTGGATGACCAGCGTGGGCAACGAGCTGGGGCAGGTGCTCAACTGTGTCCTCACAGCAGCTGAGGGCTTTGGGCTGAGGGACACGGCAGAGGGCCTGCAAGACCGGTACCAGCAGGCAGGGCAGGAGCCGCCGCAGGTCCTCTATGTGGACAGGGACTGCTGCAGGAGGGACGGAGGAACCTGCGCTGCAGCAGCTCTGTTCCCTGCGTGGCCACAGCTGACCGTCAGGTTGGACATCTGGCATTTTATGCGCAGACTGGCGGCAGGTGTGTGCTCAGAGAGCCATCCCCTCTACTCTGACTTCATGCGGCGTCTCTCCTGCTGCATTTTCGAGTGGGACCCTGAGGACCTGTCCCGCTTGACTTTGGCCAAGCAGGGAGAGCGGTCTGGACGGAGGAGCATTCTGACCATCAAGGAGATGGCTCGGCACTGCAGGCGCCGCATGCGTGGGGTGCAGGAGACCGAGCGTCTCCTTTATGAGACAGTGGAGGTGTTCATGGGTGCCACCGACGCCATGAACATCCCACTGCTGGACCGCGGCCGCATGGAAAACATCTGGAACACCCAGAGGCAACATGTCGAGTGCATCCAGGTAGACTGAGAGAAAACAAATACACACAGTAACTGACCACAACCCTGTGAGTCATCCAACTAGCTTGTGTTAAGTTATTGATACAGACTAATATGATTTATGAGCCGCTCTGTATCAATAATCAACACAAGCTGGTTGGATTTGTGTACTTTAGTTGACTCACAGGATTAGGGTGAGAATGACAGATAGACTGAAATGAATATTTAACACATATTTTCTCAGTATTATAACCCTAAGACCAAACAGTGAATAACCATTATCACTGTACCAACTTTCCCCTCGCCACCACGTCAGGATCCTCCCGGTGTCCAGCTGTACACCAGGACCAGTCAGCTGACCAAAGGCGGGGTGGTTCTCCCAGTCTATCGCTGCGCCCCAGGGTCGACATCGCTGGAGTCGTTCCACCTGCACCTCAACAGGTTCATCCCAGGTGAGTCACAACACACGCACAACGTGCACACACTAAGTGTGTGTCTTCTTCAAATTCTGACTTTTCTCTCTCTCTAATCTAATTGTGTTGCAGGCACTGCAGCCAGCGGTTGCTTCTTTCAGATGTACCTGTTGGAGGGCCTCACAAGGTGGAACGAAGATCGGGCCCAGGCGGCGGCGGGCGGAGCGATGACTGGGAAAAAGTGCTACAGTGGCCAGGGGCAGCACACTCTCAACCAGCTGAGTCAGCAGTTCTTCGGGCTGATGCTGGTTGAGAGTTACACCAAGCCGCTGGAGTGCACAGGTAATAAAAACAAGCAGGAAGGAAAAATGTTAATCAGAAAATTCTTCAGCCTCAGTTCATATCAGAGAGTATAAAATGTTGTCCACTCCAACTTTCAAAAAATTTCAACACAAGGGAAAAAATGCAAAGAAATATAAATTCATTTCATATTTTTCTTCTTCAGGGGAGCTGATTGGAATCAGCTACCTCTACAGCCAGACTGGGCAGACTCTGCAGGACTTCCCTGATGACCCGGAGGAGCCCGACGGCAGCGAGGAGCTCAATGTTGAGGAGGAGGAGGAGGAGGAGGAGGAGGAGGAGGAGGAGGAGGAGGAGGAGGAGGATTTGGCTCTGGAGGAGGTTGTTGATGAGGGATTCCATGAGTTCCTCTTGGATGTATTACATCCCTCACTGCAGCCACCTCAGCTCCCACCTCGCCCGACACTGCAGCCAGTGTCACCACAGCAGCAGCCTCCACCTGTGCCCTCCTCCCAGCTGACCACTGCATTGTCATCCACGGTTTGTACTGTTCATCATTAGTGACACTACACTCTCCCACTGGTCAGGTTGTTTTTTTGGCTGATCCTGAACTTATCAACTGACGTGTGACCTCTTATTTCTGTGTGTTACAGTACAGTGATCCTGATGGAAGGCCGGGGTACCAGCACGTGGTCCTGCTGGCTAACAGACTGGTGGAGCTCTGCAGGAAGGGCTTCATCAGTAACACTGAAGCTGAGGAGATTGTGGGCCTTTGGCAGAACCTCCCTGCTGCGGACAAGGGTCCTGTGGTGTATCTGTCACGCTACAGGGCCCAGCTGTCCAAGGGGAGGTTTAAGAGGTCAAAGACCTACGCTACTAATGCAGTGGCCATGCCGGGACTGGAGAGTATGAAGCGGTACGTGTTTGCACAGAGCTGATGTGTTCGCTGTGTAACAGTCACAGTGTATTTTCAGTCCACTTATCTCTGTCTCTCCCTCTCTCTCTCTCTCCTGTGTCTGGTTACAGCTGCGTTGTGGGAACGGGCGTCGGGCCTGCCACGTGGCCTGACACCAGCCGGTTGGTGGAGGCCATTTTCATCCGGCTGACTGTCCTCCATCCCAGCAGCAAGAGGATGATGGGGTGCCTGGTAAGCTGCTGGACACTGATTCTGAGGGACTACAACACCATAAGGAACGTGGTCACCACGCACCCTGCCCTCAGAAACAGGACCACCCTCCAGCTGTTTGCCATGAACCAGGCCACCGTCTCTCAGTGGTGAGACTCTCTTCTTTATTTAAACTTTATTTACAGTTGTGCCCCAGATGATCATCTCATTTGTCTTCAGCAGCTGCTCCTGACGCACCAACATCAAATATTTAATGTCACTGTTCAGCACTAACAGCTCTGTGTTCACTCTGCAGGCACAAAAGGTGGACGGCTGCCCAAGAGAGGAGCACCCTTGCCTCTGCCCTCTTCTCCCTGCCGGCCCCTCTTGTGGCTGAGGGCACCCTACTGCCAGCAAGAGAGAGCCAGGAAGAGGAGACCCAGCCTGCCCTGGGCTCCTCAATTTATGAGGACATGCCACCGCTGGAGGGAGATGAGGAGGATGAGAAGCCCATTGCCGGCTTATCTGGGGCTTTTACTGCAGCTGCCACCTCTGCCCCTGCTGCCGCCACTGTGGCCACCACCTCTGCAGCTTCTTCTTCAGTTCCTCTTCCAAAAACCACTGCCTGGAACAGGAAGAGGCTGCAGGAGGCACAGGCAGAGGCAGCAAAGCGAGGACAGACTCTAAAGGTCAGAGCCCCTTCCATCATTCGCTGCAGCCATTGTGGCCAGCGAAAGGTGAAGGAGACAGGCCACAAGCTGCTGACAAAAAACAAAGGGCAGAGGGTGAGTTATTGTGCGGTGGCAGCAAACAACAAAAGCCCAGAGGAGTGGCTGGCCTCCCTGGACTGAACAGTGTGTGTGTGTGTGTGTGTGTGTGTGTGTGTGTGTGTGTGTGTGTGTGTGTGTGTGTGTTTTAAGTTTATTTTAAGTTTATTTTACTTTATTAATCCCCCCTGAGGGGAAATTCAATGTTTTCACTCTTGCTTGTCAATTACACACAGGTCCAAAAGACACACACATGCACAAACAGGACCTATACATGCACAAAGTGGAGAGATGTCAGAGTGAGGGGGCTGCCCTTGGTGAGGTGCCCTGAGCGGTTGGGGGGTTCAGTGCCTTGTGTGTGTGTGTGTCTTTCCTGCAGCATGTACTGCACTATGTATGCACCAACATATTTATCCTACCGCCTGTATATCTGAGCTACAGAGTGTTCACGTCATACCTCCAGCTGTTTATTGTGATGCAGCTGCTGCACTTTGTTCTCCTGTTCATAGTGTATTTATCTTTGTATATCTCCCCCTCACTCTTAATGTGGACATCTGTACATCACTCTGCACTTTACTGATTTTTGCACTTGTGGTTTGAAGCCATAGTTCATGTTGTGTCAGAGCTGTGTGCAGCAGAGTCGTTTGTACTGTGATTGACTGTGATTTGCATGTGTAAAGAGGTTCAGAGTTGAACTGTCGCTGACTTTCACACTTTGAGCATGATTGTTCAACATGTTGCACTGCCACTCTGAACTCTGTTTGGAGTTTGAAAATGTGTGTGTGTCACTGACTGACTACACACTGTGAAACTATATAGTGTCATGTCTTTAAATGTTCAAATATGATTGCACTGCCACTCAAAACTCTGTGTGAAGTTTGACTGTGTGTGTGTGTGTGTGTGTGTGTGTGTGTGTGTGTGTGTGTGTGTGTGTGTGCGTGTCACTGACCAACTCCACTCTGTGAAACACTAGATGCTGTTGTGTCTAAATGTTTAAATATGATTGCACTGAAGCAGCACTCAGCGTTCAATCAGATCTTCGCTGTGAAACATGTGGAGCTCAGTAACACTGTGTGTATCTGTTATCAACCTGTGGTTCTGTTGCTCTGTTCACAATCAAATTACTTATTCACTGTTTTAAAACAACACACTTTAATTGATCATCAAGTTGCACTTGAATAAATTCTGTGGCATTTTCAGTGCAGTCTTCTTTCTGCCCTCTTTCATCATTATTTACCCTCGAAAACACAGGTAGTTGAGACTGTGTACTAAACAAATGTCAGAACCCTATTATTCTGACAGATGACAGAAGTGTCAACCTTTGAACTTCAACTTCAGTACCAAAGCAGCATGAAGTCTAACAGTGTCCCAGCCTCAGAGGGGGGTCAGCCTGTTGACCCTGATGACCCACACCCTGAGAGGCTCCAGGAGATGGCTGGGTGATCTTCATCCATCGTTCTCAGAGGTGTGGAGATGGTGGATAAGAGACGACACCAGAGCTCCGCTGCTGCTGCTCCCACACTGAGGGGGGTCAGCAGGACATGGCTGGGTGATCAACACAATGGCTGCTTGATCAGCAGGATGGTCGGGTGACTGACAGGGCTCATGTCTGACAGGTTGACACATCAGGAACAGAGAGGTGTAAAAATGCTGTGGACACTCGATCATCATCTGTTTTCACATACTGGAGTTTGGTAAGTTTGCTCTCCTCTGATTCTAACTCTGATGTTGCAGAATGAACATCTGACATGTCACATCTCTCTATTTAATGCAATCCTTCCTTTAATCCTTAATGATATACAAATACTTGTTAATATCTCAAAGCCATTCGTGTTTTAGATAATCTCTAAGTAGGAGTAAAGCAGAGAGAACCCATACCACTGTCAGAGCTCAGTACCCACCAGCAGCTCTTCCCTGCAGACTCAGTGAAAAAACATGGCATATTCTTAACTTGTCATATGCTGTGAACTGTGCGTTCAAATTACTGCTCCCTGATCAGGCAGTACAAGGCTGACTGGACCACAGAGTTTCCAGCTGCTGTGCGCATTAAACTAAAGGACAGAAGAGCCATTTAACTATTTATTATTAGGATTAGGATGATTTTGTCTGCACAATTAACAAACATAAATCAATATATTTCCATGCATCCCGTCACCAAGAACAATTATTATTAACCTAAGAAAACATCTGTGGCTCATACTGTGTGCTGATCAATGTGATGTAATGATGTCACCTGTATTGGCCAGGTGTGTGAACACAGACAGAGAGTTTGACCTCATTTTAAAGTTGCTGTCAGATTTTAAAGAACAATTTACAGGATGATAGAACACAAAAGCAATATTGACCGACAGCACAAAGTGTCAGTATCCAAGTGTCAACCTTTGAACTTCAACTTCAGTACCAAAGTAGCATGAGGTCTGACAGTGTCCCAGCCTCAGAGGGGGGTCAGCCTGTTGACCCTGATGGCCCACACCCTGAGAGGCTCCAGGAGATGGCTGGGTGATCTTCATCCATTGTTCTCAGAGGTGTGGAGATGGAGGGTAAGAGGGGGGTCAGCAGGAGATGGCTGTGTGATCAATAGGCCTCACATCTGATTGGTTGGTCACTAGGCCTCACGTCTCATTAGTTGACAGGTGAGGCTCAGAAGTGAAGAAATAGTGTGGCAACATCTCAGCTGGCAGAACTGCTGACGCACCAACAGGTAAGTTTGCTCTCCTCTTACTGTGACTTGACTGTGTTGCTGAACGCTTGGCTCAGTTTACATTAACTCTCTTTAAATTGTCTTTGTGCAGACATGACTGAGAAGAAGGATCTGAGAGCATTGAAGAAGGTGGAGCTCCTTAAATGGAAGTCTGACCCTGTGTCTTACAGCCCTCCACCTGAGCTGAAATTTCAGAAACCCTTCTGGCCTCCTGTACTGAACACAGGGAAGATAGGAAAAAAAGGTAAAACATTTCTTCTTGTAAATCTTCTACTGTCATAAAATCTTAATTTGTAATATCATGCATCTCACTTTCATTAAGGAAGTGCACACGTATGAAGTACGGGTGTAGAGGTTCTTTAAACAATGATTTAGCTTACTAAGATGCTGACAGACACCAGAGAAGAAAAACTGTTGAAAATTATTCTGTTTTTCCTGATTTGAACACACTGAATGAGAAGTTTTGCTCTCCTCTGATTTGCAAGCTGGGGCTTCTTGGTGAATTTGTTGAATATGTCTTTTAAAGCTCTTCTTAAAACCCATTTTTATAGACTTGCCTTTCTGTGATGTTGTCTTTTTATCTCTTTATTTATTCTTTTTGTTTATTCTTTTCATTTATTATATTCTATTCCTTTTAATTGTTTAGTCTTTGTTATTTTATTGTCATTATGCAATGTTGTCTTTTTATCCTTCTATTCGTTTGTTTCTAGTACTTAGAAATAATAGTTTTATTGCCTTTATTGTTCTTATCTCTTTTAACATTCTGTCTTATCATTCTGTCTGTGTTTTGCTGAACTTTACCTCAATTTGAGCTTAATTATGTCCTGCTTTTGTTTGCCCTCACTGTTTTGAGTCTCTTGCTATAGATATTCCTGCATTTGCTTTGTTTGACAAAGCACTTGGTAAACTTTTGTTTTTAAAGGTGCTATGTAAATAAAGTTATTATTATTATTATTATTTATTATTATTATTATCATTATTATTATTATTATTATGTCATTAACTTCATACCATTTCTCTCTGATTTGTCCTCTTGCAGAGCTTGCTGAGCGGGCAAAGGCCAAGAAACAGTACAAGGCCCTCGTCTGTGAAAACAAAGGGACACAAGGTTTGTCAATCCCACCAGCATGCACCCACACACACACATACACACACTCTGACACACACACACACACACACACACACACTACTGTGATTAAACAACTATACAAAACTCAGAGCATAAATATGGAGATAATTTCCTCTGTACATGTTCCATTTACTGTTATTGAGACTTTGCACTTAAATTTATCTCTGCGTGTGTTTCTTTGTGTAGATTCACCGTGGGACAACATCCCACCACACATCTGTCCAGGGTACAAAGTGGACATCAACATAATCGAACACTTCGTACATAATAACATTTATTGCCGCGCCACATCTGGGGTCACCCTGGACCAGTGGATGCGGAAGCATGTGCCAAAGACCACCAGGTGGAAGTGGGGGGTGGAGAAGGTGAACACCTTACCACCTGGTCAGGCACAGGTCAAAAGACAGAGAAAGACGAGGACCTGCAAACAATGTGGCCAGCGGTGGATTAGGCAGACGGGCCACAGCTTTCACCGGCCCACCAGACAGTCTTTCTGTGAGGCCACTGACCCACAGAACAGGACTGTGGAGCAGTGGCTCACTGAGGTCAGGGGAGGGGTGACCTCCAAGGAGTTCCACAGACTCCGCATGCAAAAGATTCGAAAATACAGGCGCAAGCCTGTCAACAGAGAACTGTTAAATGCGTGGAGGAGGCAGGACTACTCTGCAAAGAAGGAGGAGGAGAAGAAAAAAAAGGCGAAGGAGGAGAAGGAGAGGAAGAGGGGTAAACTAGCACATGTCTTGGTGTTTTAGTGTGTTTTGGGTTTTAATTAAAAATATTTGTATTAAAAGTTTATTTTGGGTGTTAATTTAAAATGTGTGTATTAAAAGTTTATTTTGGGTTTTAATTTAAATGTTGTAATTTTGTGTGTGTGAGTAATAAAAAGCATTGAAATCTCTCTAATCTCTTGAGTGCTCTGTGCAGAATTGCCAAGTGGGCTTTCGCATACACGAAATTTGATTTGGAGTTGTGGTGCATCACATAAACATGGTGAGAGAAAATGAAATTGCAAATAAAAGCAAGAACTGCAAAAACCAATAGGTGTGAAGTCAGAATAGATATATAAAAATGAAAAGTAAAGACCATTTCAATGACCACAATGAAGAGTTCTCAATGAGTGTTAATGAAAATGAGTAGAAAAGCAGCTTTTGAGACAGAATAAAACCCTCCTGCACCTTAGTAGAGATTCTGGATATGGATAAGTTCCCTGAAGGCCTCACCAGTCCTCATAGTAGTAGTAGTCCCAGGGTGCCTGAATGCATCAACCTGCTCCCACTTATGGTGAAAGTACCTGTAAAGGCGTAGCTTGCGCCACTGGGGGCCCCCCAGAAGATCAGGCCCCAGCTTTTGACGATGACGGAGACCGATCTTCTCTGCATTGTTCCAAATTTAATTCAGGTGTTACGACAGTATGAGGGAGACCAATCTTCTGTGTATGGTCCCGATTTCAGTTCAGGTGTTACGACAGTTGCAACACCTGAACTGAAATTGGGACAAGGCAGAGAAGATCAGTCTCTGTCATACTGTCGTAACATCTGTAAATTATCCATTAATATTTGCTGAATATCGGTAGAAACACAGTAAAGACTCATATTTCTGTCTGACATCAGTCAAACTGAGTTAATGAGGTGTTTTTATGTGAAATATCTGAGTGATGGATACAACAGTGTAACGTTACAGTCACAGCTTTACACTTCTTATAAAGTCAAACTTTAATTTGGTCGTAGTCATTTAACTCTGTTCATGTTCAGATCATGTTAATGCTGTTTTATTCAGCTCCTGGCTGCTGACATCACTAACACACTGCTGTGTCTGATTTATATAAATATTATATGATGTTATCTGCATCATTCATCTGTCATGATTATTAATGTAGAGCCAAGAAACATGAGACTTCTTTCATCAACAGATGTGTGCATCATAAAACATGAACCATCATGTTCTCACGGTTACACTGTTGGAGTGAAGTTTAAATAACCTGATTCATGACTGTTTCTATCTTTACTATTTACTGATTAATATTCTACTGCACCATTAAGTAAAAGTAGAATAGCTTCTCCATCTTTGCTCCAGTCGGGAACCGAACCGTCGACCTTCTGTTCCGCAGCAAATACACAGGAGCACAACCTCCTCCAGTGTCTTGTTTTATATCCCCTTTACAGAGAAGAATTACGGATCAATTGGACAGTATGACGGAGACAGATGTTCTCTGTGTAGTTCCAGGTTTAGTTCAGGAGTGTGTCTCACTGTCAGGTCTGAATTTAAACTGAGCGCTTGGTGGGAAGAATCCAAGATGGCGGATGGAGTTTTCGCTGTTGGAACAAATGAAGCCATCTGATTGGATGCCAAAAAGTTGGACACTCTGATTGGCTCCGCTGTTGGCACAGAGGGAGTTGCAGGCCTGTGAATTTGCTACGGAACAGAAGGTCGACGGTTCGATGCCCGGCTGGGGTAAAGACGGAGAAGTGATTTGGAACGATCGCTCGTCACCGACCTATGCTGTGGATTTAGATGGTTGGAAAACAGCACAACAACGGTGCTGAAAGTCACGATCTTGTTAAAATTAGAGCTCCTTGGTATGTTGGTTATATGCCGAACTTTCTAGGCTAAAGTCCCGATTAACATAAATCCTAATCCATTTATGTCAAGTTGGGAATTCTTTATGAAAATGCGAAACAAATACAAATTGTGAGATTTTCTCAATGGGATATGGTTTGGTGATCCACGCGCACAATATAACGGCATGTTCTGTGGAATTATTATTGCCAAAACAAGACAAACATTCATATTAAGGACGTATAAATAAATTCAGTTATTGTGACCAATGTTCAAACTGAATTAAGTTAATTAAATTGATGATTTTATGTGTTTTGCTGCAGCCACAGTAGAGCTGTATGAGGAGTTTATCAAACTGCATTGGAGTTTTTTTTCACTGTTCCCCTGTTTTGTGTGTCTTTAATAAATTATAGGGAATTTAATGGGTTATTCTTTGACTCATTCTGTAACCTTCCACCAAATTTCATGTAAATCAGGCCAGTAGTTTTTCCGTAATTCTACAAACAACCAAATTGAACTGAAAAGTTAACCTCTCCATCAAATGTAATGATGGTTCTTAAAAGTTACGAAAAATATCAAAATTAGAGTTCATTATTGTGTTGGTTATATGCCGAAATTGTGAGTCTCAACTCTCCATTCAAAAAAATCAGATGCCACGTTTGCCAAGTTGAGATCTATTAATGGAAAAGCAAAACGAATTTAAAATGTATGATTTTATTAATGGAATATGGTGTGGCGATTTCCTCGCATACAACATACCGGCATCTTTTGCAGATTAACTACTGTTAAACATGACAACAATGTTCAGCAAGGACACATAAATAAATTATTTATTTATATATATATATATATATATATATATATATATATATATATATATATATATATATATATATATATATATATATATATATATATATATATATAAATGAGTTGTTTTGACATATGTTTTATTCATTGAAATGTTTGAATGAATGCTCGCCACCGACCTTCTGTGTATTTAGATGGTTGGAGTACTTAAAGTTGCGATGTACTTAAAATAAGAGCTTCTTGGTATGTTGGTTGTATGCCGAATTATTGAGTCTATAATCCTGATTACAATGAGTCCTGATTCATGTTTATCAAGTTTGAAATTCTTTATGAAAAAGTAAAACAAATATAAAATGTGAGATTTTGTGAATGGATTATGGTGCGGCGATTTCCTCACATACACTATAATGGCTTTTTTAGTAGATTAACTACTGTTAAACATGACAACGATGCACACCAGGGACACATTTATATAAATAAGTTGCTGTGGCTCATGTTTTCTATAATTTTGTGTGTTTTCCTGCAGACTGATCTCAGCTCAACAGCGCCGCTCACTGCATACACTGGTCTTAGGCTGACACCTGGTGGTGAGTTTGTGAAACTGCACTAATTTTTTTTCAATGAAAACAGGAAGTAGGAAGGGTCTCCTCTCCTCCCGCGTCCCTCTCTGTCTCTCTCTGTGTCTTCAGGGGGGGGTCAGCAGGTACTGGAGCTCAGTGGGGGTTTCTGGGGGGGTCAAAGTCCCTCTTGGAGGAGTGCAGCCTGAGGAGAAGAGGCGGTGAGTCAGCCTTTCGTTCTCCTGCCTGCAGCACACCAATCCTGTCTGTGTGACGTAACGGCATTAATTTGCATATTTTCCCATCAGCCCTCTGTGCTCCTCAGCAGGACTCACGGGACCAAGAGTGGGTCAGAGTGGGTCGCTACACCCACAGAGCTCACAACACACACTCCACACCTCTCTACACTCTCATTATTGATGATTTAAAGATACCGAAATACAGTTCTCACTCTGTTACAGCGCTACTTGTCCTCCACCATGACTGAGACTGCTTCCGGAAACACAGCCCCTTAAATACTCCCCCGAAACAGGAGACTGTCGTGTTACTTCGGTAGCACATATACTAAAATTGGAACGATACAGAGAAGATTAGCATGGCCCCTGCGCAAGGATGACACGCAAATTCGTGAAGCGTTCCTTATTGCTCCCCTTTGATCCGTTTGTTTTAATTGTTTAAATGATTTATGAAAGATTTTATGATTTTTCATAATATTTTATCATATTTGGGTGAAACAGCGCCGCCGCTGCTGCTGCGGCCGGTGGCGTCACTGCAGCTGCGGAGCGGAGAGCAGCAGAGCGGAGCGTCTCTCTGCACAAACCTCATCATAAAACTCTTTAAACTCCATTTATCTGCGCAAAACTACAGTCAGACCTGGATATATATGATCTGTCATCACTTTGCTGTCCTCAGCTGTGGATGTTAAACCTTCATGTTCTCTGTGTGTCGGAGGAAATGAGCCGAGAGGAGCCGGGCTGCGTTTAATCACAGGTGAACTTGACATTTCTGCTTTAAACCCGCATTTAAACTCGTTATTTTCACCATTTCTGGTCTTAAATGTTGAATAAAACACCGTGAACATGCTCAGATTCATGCAGAGAAACTGTCCTTATAATAAACTGCGACACGTGAAAGTACAGATTCGGGTTGTCAGAGGAAAACACCGCGTTAAAACTTGTTATTTTCACCATGTCTCGTGTTGAATATTGTCTGAAAGCATCAAACACAACAACACAGCCTGTGTTAAATCATCGTGAACGTGTTTAGATCCCTGTAGAGAAACTATATGTATCGCTATGTGTCCCTGTCAGAGCTGTTTTTTCACATTTCTGCTCTTAAACTGCATTTAAACCTCCTTATTTTCACCACTTCTCATGTTAAATGTCTAAAAACATTCTGTACATGTTTAGATTCATGTAGAAAAACTGTTTCCTCACTATCTCAGGCGAAATGTGAAAGCTGGAGCTGTTTTCAGAGGTAAACTTCACATTTCTGCGCTAAAACCCCTTTAAAACTTGTCATTTTCGCCATTTCTAGTATTAAATATTGTCCTTAAAACAGCGTGTACATGCTTTGATTCATAGGGAGAAATTATCCTTAAGAGTATATCACGAAATGTGAAGGTCAGGACCGCAGTTTTCAGAGAAACTTTACATTTCGGGTCTTAAACTTCATTAAATCTCGTTATTTTCACCACTTGATAATACATGCTGTCTAGAAAACATTATGTTCATGCAGAGAAACTGTGTCCTTTAAAATCTGTCATAAAATGTCAAAGTCAGGACTCAGTTTTCAGAGGAAATCATTAATTATTTTAACTTTTAAATTCATCCAAACGTCTCTCTTCAGATGCTGATTCACTAAACTTCCGCCCAGATAAACACTTGTGCTCATTATTTTACTGTCTGTGAAAGATGCTGTTTCAGCTCTGTACTTCATTTAAACTCCTTATTTTCACCATGTCTGATTTTATGGTGTCTTTAAAACATCCTGTTCATGTTTAGATTCATGTAGAGAAACTATCCTGATTTTATTGGTCATCAAGTCTCTTCTGCAGTTATCATCATACTCCTGTCATCATGAACCACCAGCAGATGGAGACATGAAATACTTTCCAGTGTCTAATTTTATTCATTGTGCAGAAGATAAAGCATGTTGGCTGATTCTGATGACGTACAGATATCATCCTGCATCCTCAGTTAGGACTCAGAGGCCAACTTTACGTCTACAACCTCAAATTTAATTAAAAATTGTTATTTTCACCACTTTCATCACAAACTGTCCTGAAAACACAGCGACTCAATGTGGTTCCCAACTGGTGGGTCACGGTCCAAAAATGGGTCCTGGGTTCCTTCTGATTTGACCACATGTGACTCAAGAACATGTCAAGTTTGTGAAGAAACACTCTGGGTACAGAGCCTTTATTTTGAAGTGCCATTTCCTGCTGCAGAGTGTATGACTCAAACTGTGACCGACGAGAAATCTGGACCCTGTGGCCAGACCAGCTGGGTTTAGATTCATGTAGAGAAACTATCCTTTAATTATACAGAGAAATGTTAAAGTTAGAACTCAGTTTTCAAAGGTAAACTTTACATTTCTGCTGTAAAAAGGCATTTAAACTCGTTATTTTTGCCACTTTTCATCTCAAATCTCTATAAAACAAAAGATTCTCATCAGGACTCTGCGTCCCTTAAAATCTGTCAGGAAACGTAAAAGTCAGGACTCAGTTTTCAGAGAAAAAAATTTATTAGTTTTGTTTTGAAATTCATCAAAGTTTCTCTTCTCTGATGTTCATTCCCTAAAATCACTCCTCCATAACCGTCTGTACTTCCTATTCGTCTTGTTTCTGTTCATGAAATACAACATTAACATTAGTTACACTCAGGGTGACGATCAGGTGTGACGCTGCTGTTTCTGCTTTAAGTCTTTTCTTGTCTCAAACAAACTTCTCACCTCAGAAACTTGACCTGTGCATTTTTTTAAGGCTCCGTACAGATGTTAATATTTTTCTATGTATACATCATGTTATTTATTATCTAGCATGTGACATTAAGTGCTGTTTTATTCAATGTTCGTGCATGTTTTATACATACATGTAAAATACCTCCTAATCTTGTTGTTTTGCACAGTAAAGTTAGTCAGTAAAGTCTATTCTGTTTTATTCTGTTCATCGTTTCGTTGCTAAAATCTGTTCTACAACATGTTTTGTGTCTCACAGCGAAACTGACTGTGAAGAGGAGTCGTACACACTGTGAGACAAACTGTCTGTCCTCTCCACCAAACCTTGCTCTTGTTCTTTAACGTGTCTGTCTGATAAAATCTGGATTGACAACAAACCTGCTGTGTTTTGTAGAGAAACGTGTCTGAATGTGACTGAAGACACTCGCTGTTTTTCTGAAGTCTGTGTTTCCATAAAATCGACTGTTTCATGTCGAAGTTCAACATTACTGACAGTTATAAGACAGTGTATGGCTGCTCAGAAAGAAACAAAACAATGACACAAAGTGTGAATATTACTTAGTTTTTCTGTGACTGTGCGTTTGTTGAACTGAAGAGCAGCTCCGTGGTTCAGAAAACTTAAAGCTACATTCAGGATAATGTTTGTGCTGTAAAACAGCAGTGTCTGTATAGTGACAAATTAAATTAAAAATAGCTGATTTGAAATTGTGTTGCTTTGTTGAGTTTTAAGACAGCCTTAAAATGTAAAATAATTGAGGATTATAATTAATAGTATTATGTATTTAATTAATTTATTTCCTTTGGTTGATACAGGAGAGGCAGAAATAATCCTGGAGCTTCAGTCTGTCTCTTTTCAGTTCCTGACTGTGTACAAAAATTGTGTTAAATAATCTTTGTTTCTTCAGATATTTGTAACTGAAATGAAAACCATTCATTCACTCATTCATAGTAATTCAGTAGTTTCTGAGTGGAGTTCTGTTTTACAGTCTGAGATGATCTGTGAAGGTAATGCATTAAGACAGCAGACTTCCTGTGGCCTCCTTCAAAGTAAAAGCCTGGCTCTGACATGAGCACAGGATTCACACTGAAACACAAAATGAGCTGCACATTTTAAAAAGAGGCAAAAAACATAAATAATAAAATACAGTGCAGGAGAGGTAAAAACCCAGAGGGCTTATTTGAAGCCTCCGCCTGATAAAAATGTTCACAAAGTTATTAAGAACTCAAAAGTACAGGAAGATAAATGCTGCAAACAGAAGCACTGTGTGTATGATATGAAGACACTAAGATGAGTCCTGGATATTTGGGACATGATGACCTCACACAGTCAGTCTGCAGGCTTCGGTCTGTGGAGACAAACAAGGACAGATGTGCATCATCAGTAGCAGCCAATCAGAGTGTCCAGCATTTGGCCATCCAATCAGATGGCTCAATTTGGTTCATCAGCGAAATCACAGCCGCCATCTTGGATTCTCGCCACAGAGCGCTCGGTTCTAAATTGGACATATGTGAGTAAGTATTACTTAATTTATATTAACTATGAGCTGAAAACACTGTAAAAACTCAGATATCTGTCGGACATTAACCAAACTGAGCTGACGAAAAAACAAAAGCAATCTAAGAAAATAAAAGTTGCTCTGAAATGACCTCTATAAACTTCTGAAAACTGATTATTTTTCCACCTGGTAAAAACCTGTATCTATAAAGTGTTACAAAAGTTGTCTGAAAAACTGCTGTTGTGTGATGTGTTTTCATCCTCTTGTGTTACTGTCCATGTTTTAATTTGTTTTAATCATTGTGATGCAGTTTTACTGTTGATCAGGGGTCAACACAATATAAACTATTATCCCCCTAATTACACCAACATGGACTCACACATCACGTTCTCACGTTATGCTCTTAACCCTCCTATCCTCGGGTCTATATGACCCGACGGCCACATGGGGGCGCTATAAAAATATGGTTTTCTTCCATGTAATTGCCTGAAAATTACAAATGTCGTGTATAACTATTCACTTTTTCAAATAAAATTGATGATTACTACTTTGCATTGCATTATGGGTATTTTTCTAAATTTGCAACACCTCTTGTGTTCAGGTCTATATGACCCGAACACCACTAGGTGGCGCTATTGGATAAAAAACACTATTGTGCTTTCTAGCACAATCAACGCATCCAAACCCACGCTCACGCTTGTCCACACACACTCAGACCAACAAACACCCCGACGCCCACACACACACACCCTGGCGCACACACACACACACACACACACACACACACACACACACACTTACAGTTCTGTTTTTGTTCTGTTGTGTTCTAAGTTGAGAGATTTTTGGCAATAAATGTTGGTCTTTGTAAATATTTTTTTGTTTGGATTTGAAACAGAAACATTGCTCCCTGATATTTGTGAATAAAATTGCATCAGTCAGTTTTGATCTGAGAATATTCTGGCTAATACTTGACATATAGCAGCCTCTGATAATCCAAAATAAAGCACCAAAGTCGCAATACAAAACAAGCAGCATATGCTGAATATAACAGACCTAAGCTTCAAATATACTGCCAAATCTTGTTACTACTTTGTACCCCTAGGTGGCGAACATGTGCAGCTGCAATCCTGACGTCATTTGTGGGTGTGTTTCTATTTAATAAGTTTGACAAATAAGAGACACAGAGGGAGGGGCTGAGCGCGCAGCGAGCAGACTGAGAGGACACAGACAGAGCGGAGAGAAAGCCAGCAGGCACAGAGCAAAATACAGCAAAAACACACAAAATGCCTGAAGGAGTTTTCACTGTTGATGAGGTACTTAGTCAGTTACTTGCCGATTCTGATTCTGACGGGAAATATTTGCTCTCTGATGACGATCGGTCGCCGAGTGATGAAATCGACGATGCGTGTCAGGTGCGCCATGCGCAACACGCCCTGCGTTCCAAATCGCATACTTCTACTATATACTTTTAGTATGTACTGCAGCTGCCCTTAAAAAGTATGTAGTGTAGTATGCAGTATGCATGCTATTGGGACACACTAATTCTTTTTCTGGCATACTAAATAGTATGGTAGTATGGGTATTGGAATTGGAACGCAGGGACGGTTCTCATCCATGCCTGCACCACGCAGGTGCGCATGACTTGGGTAATTAGCAGACTTTGCCTCACTGTGGTCGGGGTGGCAGAAATTAGACGAGGAGGGGACGTGTTGGAGGAAGCAGCGGTGGTAAAAGCAGGGCTGTGAACAGTAATGATGGCTGGGTTTTATTTGAGAAACGAGGAGGTGGATCACAGGTGGATTAGGGACTGTTCACTATCAATGGAGACACGGATCTCACAAATTAGATGAGTGAATTTACTCCCATCAGATTCCTGTTCATTTATTTTGAGGATGAGATGACAAAACAACACAAAACAAAAGAAATCTACTGTGTAAATGTGAGATACTTTACACTTTATAACCAGTCAAATAAAACCAGCTCAGTGACCAGAGGTGTTATTATTTGCTGCCATTCAAAAATTTGCAATGGTTCAGAATTTTTTTTTTTTGACAAAACCTTGACAAATACCACTCTGTAAAAATCCATCACTTTATATTCAAACTCAGAATTCATAATTACTGATTATTACTGACTATTTTTACTGAAAAAATAGGTATAATTTTATGCAAACGAGGTCTATGATGTCATATGTTCCAAAAATAAGTGTAAAATTTAATTTAGTAAGTTGGAGTGAAGTTGACTAACAAGGTGAAACACAGAAATTGGTGATAATTTTATGTCACATGCTTTATATCAGTCAAACAAACTCGGGTCAATATGACCTGCGAATACCAGAGGTGTTATTATTTGCTGCCATTCAAAAATTAGAAATGGTTTCAAAAAAATGTTTTCACAAGACTTTGACATATACCACTCTGTAAAAATTCATCAATTTATATTCAAACTCAGAATTCATAATTACTGATTATTACTGACTGTTTTTACTGAAAAAATAGGTATAATTTTATGCAAATGAGGTCTATGACGTCATATATTCCAAAAATAAGTGTAAAATTTAATTTAATAAGTTGGAGTGAAGTTGAATAACAAGGTGAAACACAGAAATTGGTGATAATTTTATGTCACATGCTTTATATCAGTCAAACAAACTCGGGTCAGTTCAATATGACCCGCGAATACCAGAGGTGTTATTATTATCGAGGGTTAAATTAAAACTATTATTGCTGTTTAACGTTTTACTTTATCACTTATATTATTTTATATATTGTTCTTTATCTTTCTGTACTTTTGAGTTCTTAATAACTTTGTGAACATTTTATCAGGTGGAGGCTTCACATAAGCCCTCTGGGTTTTTACCTCTCCCTGCACTGTATTTTATTATTTATGTTTTTTGCCTCTTTTTAAAAATGTGCAGAAAATAAACTATAAACTGTCGTTAACATGACTCAGACCAATTCGGTCTTTGTCAGTCACGTGTCCTAACTGGCAAACACGCCCCCAGGCGCCATTTTGGTTGTACCGCCGATGTAAACACAGAACTGGAGTAGCTGTCCGGGGAAGTCGTAGTTAGTAACGTTAGCAGTTAGTAGTGAGTTTTTAAACTGTTACCCAGTCGCTGAGCTGGAGAAGAATAAGAAGGATGAGAGGATACCGTACAGGACCAAACTTATCAAGGTGGCCAGGGACGGGTATTTGGCTAAATTGTCGACAATCAATAACATAGATCCGTACGACCTCACAGCTAAAGACTGGAGCTCCGACGCTACATTACTGCCTCCAACTACATCGCTGGATATAACAAACTACCTCGTTTACGGTATCAGCGCTTACACATATGAACAGTTCAGAAACTATAAATCTCTCGAAGCTCACGGACATTTCACGAATGGTAAGGTAAGCTAACTTGGCTGTAATCAAGTGAAGTTATGGTTGGTGGTTATGGTTAGTTTGCTTGTTTTGTCTGATTTGCTTTACTTATTTTAATTGTGGGCATAAAAGATTCATGTGTATTATATTATTGTGAAAAAATGACCTCATTCACATCACAGGAGCTAGAAAAAAGTGAAAATGATCTAATAATCCTACCCCTTTTTCATACAACATAATTACTCAAGCATCAAGCGGTTATAAATCATCTGGTTTAACAGACACAAGCTTGTCTAACCACTGTTACGTTCCCCAGCCGCCTGTGTATTTATTATGTGTATGTGTTTATGTCTATGTAGTCTATGGATTTGATCATCATGTTTAGTGGAGAGTCAGACCTCTCTTTCTGTCCGGAGATCGTGTGTGTATTGTGTTAACAGGTGTGCGGGTGATTCGCTGGACGATCGTGACGTTGCTCCGACTGGATTGGCTGAGCAAGGGGCTCGGCCTTCAGTGTCAACGGTCGCCTACTGGATAACAAGCGTGACATCACCGCTGCCGGGTTGGTGGAGCAAGGGGCTCGGCCTTCATAATGCCGGCCACACGGAAGCCACGGACCCACTCTCGTACATGGCAGCAGCACATTGTATCGTTTTCTGGTTTTGTGATTGATAAGTACTTTGTTGTGTGATCCACGTGTGATTATTTAGCTTGCTTGCTAAATAATTAATTCTTTTGTTAAGACCAGCGCCTTAGGGCCAACTGAGTCGTTTGTGTATATTGTAAATAGTCATTGTCACATATTATTGTTTGCACGGAGCGTAGTTATAGCGTAGTTTTGTTATACCTGTTTTCTCCTGTTTTTCGTTAGCCTAGGGAGTTAGGCCTAGTATCGTATTTTTGTTTCTTTTGTTTTTATTAGGGATTAGTTATTTCGCCGGTCGGTAGACAGGTTGCTTTTTGTTTGTTGTTTTGGCCTGGGCTCACCCTGACGTCTTTTGCTCCATTTTGTGTGCGATATTGTACAGTGTGTTTTTGGAGTGTGTAGCAATAAATTGCTCACCTGTACATTTACTCCCGTGTTTCTGTGTGTCCTTATGTTACGCACCCACACCCCTAGACCGGGGCGTAACACCACAGAAATAAACCTGTCAGCCTGTCATCGGCCTGTAAATCAGAAACTGTAATAATGTAGACAACCTTACAAATTAAGCAAAATATAGGAAATGATTGAACACTGTTGTAAACTGTTGTTGTCTGTCTGCCTATGTGTTGTCTACAGGTCTTGCACTCCCAACGCCTGTCTGATACACCACTCAAGGCCTGGGCCATCATCGAGCCATCATCGAGCCATCAGGAGCCATATCATCAGGTCACTGCACATGAATGGCTGGGATAGCGGAGACATGTACACATGTTGCAGCTATGCTGTTTAAGCTGGAGGCGGTTGTCAGATGCAGAGAGACAACAACAGTAACTGGACAACCTGCATACTGGATGATACCAAGCAGCATCAGTGAAGTGGGACATGCAACAGCTAAAGAAGACTTTTGGATCTGCTCTCGTTGTTCCTCTCAGAAACATGATTGAACATGAAAACTCTGATTTGAACATTGTTGAACAGTGTGCGGACCTATTTTTTGTACTTTTGTATCTGTTCTTCTGTCCAGCACCCAGTTTTCAACGTTTTTGGATGTGTGTGCTGTTTTTTGAATCTACAATATTTGAATGTACAAGTATCTGAAACTCTCTTACTTGCCTTTATGAAAATGCCGAGAGCAAACACGCATGAAGGGAGAAATGGTGTCGAAAGTGATGCCCTTCCGTCTCACCGCTGCGACCCAGGCCTCTTCGTTATTTCCTCAACCTGCTGTCCATAACCTCTTTTCCAAGTGGGAAACCGAAAAAATCTCACGTTGTGGTCAACTTTTCTGCCATTTCTTTCATGTGACTTAGTATGACAGCCTTTCACACAACACGAGTGTCCCATTTTATCAAAGATAATGCCACACGCAAAGACGATGTTCACTGTTGAGTTGTTTACAACGAGTGACCCTCCAAAATAGCGATTCAACCCACAATACACTGCGGCTGTCACAAGCGTTACGTCACCTGACAAAGACCGAATCACAATATGCAAATCCTTCAACAGCATTATTCCACTGTCACGACCTCCCTCACTGGCACTCCTCAGAACCCACAGGCCCTCCATATAGCCACTGGTTGGGCCCGCAAGCGCTATGGCCCCAAACTCTCCACACTCACACTTCATACAGTCCAACAATTGTTGGGTTTCTCCTCACTGGTCCCCTCTCCTCTCATCCTCCCCCAACCATCTGCCCGCTCCATACCTCCTCCATCTACATCCGCCACACACACCACTGCACTAGCACCCATTTTAGAAGCCCCTGAAGATCACGATTTCCCTGTTTTACCCCCTGTACAGGCCCCCCATAAACTTGTATTTGGGCCCCCGCAGCTCCCTCTCTGAGGAGATTGCACGACACTCAGCTTCCACGCAGCCCTCTCTTCCTTCGGATCCCCCCACCAGTATACACCCCCCTGCTGATAAAAATCCCTGCTCGCAGACTTCATCTGCTCCCACCCCGATGTCCATCCCTGAGGCCCCTTCCACCCCGGTTCCGACACCTCGCAGGAGATCTCTAACTGTCCCTCCGAAGGCCCCCCCCCCCATCCCACCACAAACCTGTGTCTCCCCCAGCATCCAATCTCGACCACCGGAGAAACCACCCACTGGGGGTACCTGTAACAACCGAGGAGAGCCCCGTACCCCCTCGGGGCCCTCCTATCAACCCACAGGTGGCATACTGCTACCTTCGCAGTCTGTCACCCGGGAGACCGGGGTTCGAGACCACCCTTCACCCCAGGTACCCAAGTCGAATTCTGTGGACTTTGAATCAGTCTCACTTACCACAATGTACACCAAATCTAATGTCGTAGTGCACACTCATGATCTCATTTCCTCCCTAGCAGAAAAACCCAGATTGGGGGTCGAGGTGGCTGGCGACATTGCGTCCCTGGAGGATTCTGAAAAGAGTTCTTTTCATAAGAATCCAAATCCTAAAAATAACCAAAACCAAACTCGGGGCAAACAAACCATGATGAGAGGGACTCTCAAGGCCATGATGGCCGATCAGAGCACCCATTCTGAGCCCTCCCATTGCCAACTTCCCATGGAGCCTGATGCCAACCACACCGACCCATACAACTCTTCTTTACCACAACCCCCCACACCCACCGCCCGCCTATCAACCCCATCACCCCGTCCACCTTCTTCACGCCACACACCTCTCCCCAACATGGCCTTCAGGCCAGCTTACCACATCGCCCGTCCACATAGAAAACTGGTGGACTGGTCCTTTAGGCCCCAGAAATCTGTGGTTATCCTGGGGGACTCAAACATCGATCGTATTCCAGCTCACAGTAACCTGGACATCCAACTGGCTAGTTATCCGGGCGCTTATTTTTACGACTTTCTCAAAATCTGTGAACCCCCCCCCCCCCCCCCCCCCAACCAGCCCCTCCACCAAGATCCTGGTGTTGTCGGTTGGTCTTAATAATAAAGACCAAGACCCAAAACAAACATCAATTAAACAACTTAAAGCACTCTCCAGAACAGCCCGCACGGTCTTTCCCAATGCCGATATCTACTTCCCCATCATCAACTTTTCCACGAACCTTACATCCACCCAACAACACAATCTGAAACTTATCAATAATACCATCGCCACCCACCTACCGTTTTTGATAGAGATACCGCATGACACCTTTATCACCGAGGCAGACAACATCCATTGGACCCCAACTACAGCTGCAGCCATATTCACACATTGGTGCAGACAATTGAGTTTATCGCATATCTGAACCCTACACCGGCCCTGCACACCCCTGCCCTTAACCCCTTCTCAATCGCTCACACCAATAAACACCACAATCCCATACACCCCCCTCCCCCCGATCCCCTTCCCTAACACAACCTCCTTTAGCACAACGGATCCTAACTCAACTAAATTCGGAATCCAATGTCCTTAACCTCTCCTCCCTACTCAATTTGTCCCCATCTCAAACCCAACTGCTTGAAAAAGGCCTATCATTCATCCCACGCCCCTCCCGATATGACTGGGAGGAGCTTCGGAGGGACCTACACCATTATCATAGACGCGTTAAAATAATTGACCACTTCCACGGGAAACATCAGCAGAGCACACAACAATTTACATTACCGTCCAGTTGGGAACCTACCAGCATACAAATCCGTCCACAAATACAATCCATTATCCACTCTGACAATAATACAATTAACATATATCGGCCCCCACCAAATGTCTCTGACAATCTGTCGGAGGCCGAACGTTCAGCCTTACAGCAACTCATAAAAAATCCAAACATCGTAATAAAACCGGCAGATAAAGGATGAAAAGTAGTTATCATGGATCGACAACAATATCTCCTTGAAGCAAACCGACAACTGTCCAACCCACTTCACTACAAACCCATCCCAGCCACAATACAACACAACACTCAGTTAAAGAAACGACACATAGTTCAAACCCTCTATACCAAATGCTACATTTCAGCAAAACAAAGAGATTTCTTATCAGGACCCAATAATCCCCACCGTCGCTACTTTTACCTCCTCCCGAAAATCCATAAGCAACCCCAAAGCTGGACGGTTCCCTCTGAAGTTCCTCCCAGCCGCCCTATTGTCTCGGATTGCAACAGTGCTACAATGTGCCGCAATATATTGATCATTTTCTCTCCCCCCTTTCCACCCGTCACCCAAGCTACGTTAAAGATACCTACCACTTCCTCGAAATGATACGCCCCATGACTGTTCCATCAAAAGCATTTCTATTCACCATCGACGTTGACAGTCTGTACACAAATATAGACACCAGTCTGGGCCTGACAGTCATAAACACAATTTTTCAACGATACCCAGACCCCAAACGTCCCGACTCGGAAATCCTTTCGCTCCTTCAACTCTGTCTAGAGAACAACGATTTTCTCTTTAATGATACCCACTATCTACAAACACATGGAACAGCCATGGGACAACGCTTTGCCCCATCATACGCTAACCTTCATATGAGCGAGTGGGAGCGGGAGGCGCTGGCCAAGTGTCCCCTACAACCTCTTTTCTTTCTGAGATTCCTTGATGACATTATTGGTGCCTGGACACACGACCTCCCTGCATTTCACACTTTCATCCAAATACTCAACAGTCACCACCCCACAATTACAGTGAAGTCCACCATAGACCCCAACCAGATAGATTTCTTGGACACCACCATTTTCTTTGAACCCATAAACACAGCGCATGCTCTCCAAAGTCTTCTTCAAAGCAACAGACACCCACGCCCTCCTGCATAAATCTAGCTACCATCCAAAACACACATTTAAAGGCATAATCAAATCCCAAATCATCAGATTTCACCGCATCTGCTCCCGACCATCGGATTTCCACCAGGCCACTAAGACGCTCTTCACAGCTCTCCGACATAGAAAATACTCCAAACGCTTCCTTAGAACCATTAAAAACTCGACCTTGGCCGCCCTCGCTCCCACTCGCTCCCCCTCACACTCCTCCCCCCCGCTCCCTCCTCTCCCCTCCCTTCATTAGACCTTACAATATACCCCACGTCCACACCCGGCGCCTCACCCATCCCCTCGACTTCACCTACACGAGTAGTATCCCCTCACCCCCATCCTAACCAGGATTTGTATTCCTCTCCCCTTGCCCGACCCAGGGCTCGCATAACTTCCCCATACCCCTTCCTGCTCCCAGGGTGACGGGGGAATGGATCTCCGCTCCGGCGGACCCACCTCCACAAACTACACGTCCCACTAAAATACTACCCCTAGTCTCCACATTTTCACAGAGCATTCTGGCCTTACACCAGAATATTAAACGTAACTTTAACAATATTTACCACTGGCAGTTTTCAGGCCTGTAACCCCTGTCTCTTTTCCCCTCCTTCCCTCCCCTTCTTTTCCCTTCCTTCCTTCCAACCTCACCCTACTCCCTCTGCACTACCCCAACCTACCCCTGCTCCTCCTTGCCTAATCCTAACCCCTCCCCCTGTCGTCTCTAGTTGATTCTTTGTTTAGCTTCCGGCTTTTGCAGTCACAGAGAAATGAGCACGGACAGACGGCTCCAACCGTATCCGTATTTAACGTTGAGCATAAATGGGCCTTAATACTGCAACATCTACATCACAACAGAAGATGTTTAAAGATGGCGGAGATGGCGCAATCTGGAAATACGGAACCGGAAATGTGTTGCTACCAAGCAAACCAATCACAGCCCTCTCGGTCTGCGCTGGGTCTGCATTGCCTCGACGTGTAGTTACATTTTTTGGGAGGTGCACGTCAGGCTTCGCCAGAGGCTACAGTGAGCCTCCTGCGTAGCCACATACCCTACGACGTAGCTACGTTGTTGATTTAACGCAGGACCATAGTGCAAGGCACCGGGACCCTTTCAAATCGACATCAAGTCCAGAGGAACGGCAGCTGTGATGGAGTGGGTGAGTCTGTTTTTATTGTAGATGTTACCTACTTAGCTTATAATTTACAAAATAGTATGAGGTGTAAAATCTGCAAGTGTGTCTGAATTTTATCATCAATAAGCAAAAGTTCTTACTAAAAGAACAGTGACAGTTTTACCAGAGGTATAGGTACATAATTCATGTTGCCATTTATGATTTTTTAAATTATTTTATTTCCCCTTTTTCTCAGATATGTCCTCACGGTGACATTGTGTGGAAATGGGCATCTCAGCCCCAGTTTAAATATGGGATGCTGGCTGGGGACTACATGCTCTCCATGAACATACTTCTGTCTGGAAATAATTAAAAATTTCACTTCTATTCAACTTCATCAAGTTGGGGATGGTGGACAGGTCCAGCTTCTATCAGATCCAAGATGCTTACTGTGTTGACACAGTAAAGGATTTTTGGAACGAGAAGAGGGCTGCCATCATCGCCCAGCTTCAGTCCAAGGGAGCGGTTGTGGTCTTGGGTGAGTTTCTTGAAAAAAAATTCATTTATACAGTGGGACACAGAAACATCTACACACACTCACAAACACATCACTGTTCGTACGTCATAACTAACACAAATGAGTTGAGCCAAATACAGTAAAACTCTCTTCTTACTGTGCACGTTGGCCTGTTTTAAAAGTATCACAACTGGCCCTGGACAGTGTCGTCTGTCACCTTCTTTCAGCTCGATGGCAGATGCTTGAAATTGAAAAGTTCTCAGAAGACTGTGTTTTACAATACAGTAGTATAGGAATTTGTAACTGTTATAGATATTTATGAAAACGAAAAACTAAAATGCTATTCTAACTGTCCGTCACTTTCTCTGTCTTGTTCACATCTGTCTCTATTTCTGTCTTTCTTACTTTATTTCTAGGTGATGCAAGAATGGACAGTCCTGGGTTTAGTGCACAATACTGCACCTACACCACGATGGACAATGACTCCAAACAGATAGTCAGCACGGTCAACATTGACAAGAGACAGAACATGCGGAATTCAGGGGCCCTGGAGAAGGAGGGCTTCACACAAACACTGGAAACCCTCGGGAAGGAAGTAAACATCGTGAGTTCTGCACTGATGCCCACATGCAGATATCAGCACTGTTCAGTAAGAGTAATTGAATATAAATGTATTTTGCTTTTCTACATCACAATTTGAGTCCAAAATAAATTATCACATAGTTTTTAAAGTTTTGAGGATGTTTATGCTGTTACATAATTCTAACTTTTTTAAAAACTGTATTCATGGGCATGTGTTCATACCCAGCAAGCCAGTAAAAGGAAATCACAAAAAACAAACGTGTTATTGTGTAGTCATGTCCATCAACCAAAATATTTCATTTCTATTGTGCTTTTTCACTACCACAGACACTGGCAAATACAAAGACAGCGGTATCAGGCACACTTTGGACATGTGGCACGGTTCCAAGTCACTGGCCAAAAAAATTCATACGGTAAGTTCAGTAATTCATTGTCAACATATAAAGATCCATGATTTGTTCATGAAGAGCAGCTGTCTACTGGAAAACCGAATTTTCAGCATGTCATGTCTTTCTTAACATGTACAGGCAGGACAGCATAAAGGATGTGAAGAACTCCTGGACTGGACAAGAGACATTTGCAATCACTTCTGGCATTGTTGCAAATCAGCTGATACCTATGATGAGTTCATCGTAAGTATTGATATATGATGTGAAGCCTAAACATAAACATTTAGACTTGTTTCAATTTATTTGATAATCTTGGTCATAACGTTCTGTTCTTAGGAATTGTGGAGAGGTGTCTTGCACCATGTAACAGGAGAGCATGAATGGGCTCTTGGTGTCTGTCAGCATGGTCCATTGCCACAGGACAGTGACCAGGCTTGGATGAAAAAAGGATCCGAGGCACACGTGCGACTGGCAGAAATAATACTGGATGCTCGCCGGCTCAAGAATGTACACAAATACCTCAGTTTCAGGTAAATTTGCTGTGACTTTGTAAGAATGATGTATCCCGTATCAGATACTTTGTCATTGTTAGTTATGTGAAATCATAAACAGCTCCTATTTCTTTCCACTGTGCTTTCAGATCAACAGCTGAGTTTGAGTCATTCCATAATCATATGCATATGTATGCCAGCAAGCGCTTCAGTTTCACACCACCGGTCTACGCTGCCAGAGCCATGCTTGCTGGGCTAGACTGTAACCACCACATAAACAGACCCCCCAAGAAACGACCTGACGGCTCTCTACAGTATGTGTTCTTATACCTATTTCCATCCCATTTTGTCAATTCATTCCAGGGTCTTGATTACAAACAATATAAACCATCAACAACAAATACAAATTACATATATGGTACTTTTTCTAGGTTTGGATATTTGGGAGTTCCATGACCTAAAAATACAAAAAAAGCTTATAATCCTTTTTTTGTTGCAGGTACAGGAAGGTCTTCAACAAAAAGTCACACAAGTGGAGCCTTTACACCATAAAGGAGGACAAAGACTATGCCTACGTAAAGGACCTTCAGAGTGCAATCCTCGAAAGACGATTGTCAACCCGCAGTGTGCCAAGGCAGTCCAAGAAGAGGCCTGACGATCCACGGTAGCATGCTGTATTGTCCGGTGTTCCTGCTCCGACTACATGAAACACATGTTAGCATCGGGCTACGTGAGTCAGATGGGAATATGTGAAGAAATGAGAAGTACTAAATTCTAAATAAATTGTGTATATCATATTTGTTTTTGTCTTGTAGGTCAATCACTGTGATGACAAACATCCTGCTGGACCCGGAAACTGATGTGACCTGACTTTTTTGCCTTACACAAATATGTACATTTATAAACGTAAATTTATTTCATTATAATAAAGTTTTAAATAACTCATTTTTTGTGTGTTTTCCTGATACATGTCAACTGATTTATTATGATTGATCTTTTTGAACATAACAACTCCATAGTCATTTTCATTGTTTATTGAAACTTACATATGTAATAAATAATATGTATGCCAGCAAAAATAACTCGTCCAGGAACATGAATTTGAATACAAAGTTGAAATATTTTTACAGGTTTCAGAAAAAAATAAAACAAAAAAAACCAACAAAAAAAATCAGGCCATGTGTTAGACCCTGCTTGGGATGAAGCCTACATACTGTCCATTTGGATCAGGAAATCTGTCTCTTACTTTCCAAATGCAGCAGCTAGGGATCACAACGCGACGTCCACTTCCCAGTGACCCACGCTGCCACACTACCCACTGCCTGTATGCCGCATATCTGGTCTGCCTATTGGTCTCCCCTGGGTCCTGAGAATCCTCTAGAGCCCTGAAATCATTCCAGAGCCTCTGAGCGATACGCAGGTGACCTTCCATGAGGACGTAGATGTCCATGTGTGGCATGATGGACATGCACTCTTCAGGTCAGGAGCTAGATGTATGGTGTTTCTGGATTTCCAGTTCATGAGGATAGTTTTCTTGGCGATAGGGCCACGAGGAGAAGTCTATGGTTAGTTTTAGCTGTTGTGAATGTTGATAAGTCTCCTAGAAGGCAGAGTGAGGGGGATAATGGGATGCGGCAGCCCATAACGTGAGATGGTGACCCAATGACTTCTTTCCAAAAGTGTTTGATGGGGGTGCAGTGCCAGGTGGTGTGAATGTAATTGTCAGTACAGTTTTGAGTGCAGTGGACATATTTCAGATGTGAATCCCATTTAAAACATTTTTTATCTGGTGTAGTGAGTTCTGTGGAGGATCTTATGAGTGGTCCGACATAGTTTTAGCGTATTCACACACCGAGGCAACATTAATTTTTGTGACCTCCGATTGGCGTAACTGGGTGTCATTGCCGCCGACGTGAATAACAATCTTACTGAATCTGCGTTTAGCCTTAGAAAGCAGTTTTAGATTTGACTCAATGTCGCCCGCTCTGGCCCCAGGGATACATTTGACTATGGCCGCTGGTGTTGCTAACTTCATGTTTCTCAAAATAGAGCTGCCAATAACTATAGTTTTCTCCTCAGCGGGTGTGTCGCTGAGTGGGGAAAAACAGTTGGAAACATGAACAGGCTGGTGGTGAGCCGTGGGCTTCAGCTTGGTACTACGCTTCTCCCGGACAGTTACCCAACCTCCCGGCTGCACGGGGGGTTACCGGGGGACCGCTAGCAGAGGCTATGCTAAGTGGCTCCACACCGGCTACAGGGGGCTGGCTAACTACCGCAGCTACTGAGTGGTTTTCCATGGTGCGGAGCCGCACTTCCAATTCACTAAGCCTCGCCTCCAACGCAGCAAATAAGCTACACTTATTACAATTACCACTGTCGCTAAAGGAGGCAGAGGCATAGCTAAACATCTGGCACACCGAGCAAGAAAGAGAAGGAGAAGTCATCACTAACTGTTACGCTAATGTAGCTAACAAGGCTAATAACGTGCAAACAACAGCTAAGATTAGCAAGAATGACGTAAAAAAAGAGGGGAGCTGTAAGTGCTTAAAGATAACTAAGACGTGAAGTAGATGTTAAAGCAACACAATGGAGGATTGTGCTTTTTACTTCACGGGGTCCCCCTACAGACGAAAAATGGTATTGTCTGTTACAGTTGTCGCAAAAATCTTTCTGCGCGTACATTTGTTGACAAGCCAATGATACCGGTGAACTTCCTGAAGCTGGCCGTGTAATGCGCGATCATCATGTCTACAGGCAAAGTAGCCTTTATGTTCCACTTGTCAGCTGCTGCTTCAGTCCTGGAGAGCAGCTCTCACTGCCCAAAATGGCCGATCACGGCCTGTTGGCAGTTCCTCGCACTAGGCTCAGAACTAGAGGTGACCGGGCCTTTGAGTCCATTGCGCCCAGATTGTGGAATGCCCTCCCACAATGAGAGCCGTAGCATCTAAGTTTTTAAGAAGCACCTTAACACCTACCTGTATAGGCAGGCATTCTTCAACTTGTCTTAAGTGATTTAGTTTTGCAACAACTGCTACTGTTTCATTTTGTGTCTCTGTATGTTTGTATATATGTATTCTTGGTTTGTGTTTTAATCCTGTGAAGCACTTTGTGAGTTCTCTCTGTGAGAAGCGCTATACAAATAAAACTTACTTAGTGACTTACCCAGGGGCTGTCCACACCAATGCAGGTATTTATAAAACCGTGACTTTTTGCTCACGGTTTGGCCTTTCATCCACACGTAACCGCAGTTTTGGGCCCCTGTAACCAGAGTTATTTGTAACCGGAGTCCAGGGTGAACTTTTTGGGAAAGTCTGGTGTCAGCAGTCATGTGTGGACAGGATAACCGCAGTTATTTTGTCTCGTCTCCATTGTATGACGTCACAGTGTGCGACGTAAACAGAAAACAGCTGTGTTATTACCCGATCCAGTGTGTGCGGGAGATGATTTGAGGATGGACCTAAACAAAATACTGCTGCTATTCAGCAGCATATCAGCACTTTGTGGCTGTATCATACAACTAACGCTACTCAACCACATCCAGCAACAGAGGCGCAAGAGTGTGCTATTACGGAGACTGCTCCTGCTGCATAATAGTACCCCAACACACCGACGACGCGCCGGCCAACGGAGGTTCTGGATGAGGCCAGGTCGGACCTCTAGCTGGTGGGACAACTTTGATAAATAGTTGTGGCAGAAGAATGGAGAGAAAACTTCAGAATGTCAAGGACATCGCTGCTGTCCTAAAGTGAGCTGCTTTAATTTGCGGTGTCATGTGGACGGAGGTATTTTTATTACACCGCTCGTATGGATGCAGATTTTTTAAAAACTGGAGGCCAAAAAAGTTCAGTTTTAAAAATACCTGCGCTCGTGTGGACTAGGCCTCACTTACTGCAGAGCAGCAGAAGTGGATTGGTCGATTGCTGATTTCCATGGACAGCAGGGGGATTGGTTGGTCAATAGGCCTCACGTCTGATTGGTTGACAGGTGAGGCCCAGAAGTGAAGAAATGCTGTAGAAACATCTCAGCTGGCAGAACTGCTGACTGACGCACTAACAGGTAAGTTCACTCTCCACTTGTAATTTGACTGTGTTGCTGAACGCTTGGCTCAGTTTACATTAACTCTCTTTAAATTGTCTTCATGCAGACATGACTGAAAAAAAAAGACTTGAGCGCTGAAGAAGGTGGAGCTCCTGAAATGGAAGGCTGACCCCGTGTCTTACAGCCCTCCACCTGAGCTGAAATTCATGAAACTCTTCTGGCCTCCTGTACTGAGCACAGGGAAAATTGGGAAAAAAGGTAAAACATTTCTTCTTGTAAATCTTCTACTGTCATAAAATCTTAATTTGTAATATCATGCATATCACTTTCATTAAGGAAGTGCACACGTATGAAGTTCGGGTGTAGAGGTTCTTTAAACAATGATTTAGCTTACTAAGATGCTGACAGACACCAGAGAAGAAAAACTGTTGAAAATTATTCTGTTTTTCCTGATTTGAACACACTGAATGAGAAGTTTTGCTCTCCTCTGATTTGCTTCTTGGTGAATTTGTTAAATAGGTCATTGACTTCATACCATTTCTCTGATTTGTCCTCTTGCAGAGCTTGCTGAGCAGGCCAAGGCCAGGAAGCAACATAAGGCCCTAATCTGCCAAAACAAAGCGACACAAGGTTTGTCAATCCCACCAGCACACACACACTCAGAAGTACATTACTGTGATTAAACAACTATACAAAACTCAGAGCATAAATATGGAGATAATTTCCTCTGTACATGTTCCATTTACTGTTATTGAGACTTTGCACTTAAATTTATCTCTGTGTGTGTTTCTTTGTGTAGATTCACCGTGGGACAACATCCCACCACACATCTGTCCAGGGTGCAAGGTGGACATCAATATCAGAACAGTTTGTCCACAATAAAAAGATATACTGCCGCGCCACCTCTGGGGTCACCCTCGACCAGTGGATGCGGCGTAATGTCCCAAAGACCACCAGGTGGAAGTGGGGAGTGGAGAAGGTGAACACCTTACCACCTGGCAAGGCACAGGTCAAAAGGCTGAGGAAGACGAGGACCTCCAAACAATGGCCAGCGGTGGATTAGGCAGACGGGCCACAGCTTTCACCGGCCCACCAGACAGTCTTTCTGTGAGGCCACTGACCCACAGAACAGGACTGTGGAGCAGTGGCTCACTGAGGTCAGGGGAGGGGTGACCTCCAAGGCCTCCACATGCAAAGAATTAGACAGTACAGGCACAAGCCTGTCAACAGGGAACTGTTAAATGCGTGGAGGAGGCAGGAGTACTCTGCAAAGAAGGAGGAGGAGAAGAAGAAAAAAAAGGCGAAGGAGGAGAAGCAGAGGAAGAGGGAGCAGAGGGAGGAGAGAAAAGAAAGGGGGAGAAGCAGAGGAAGAAGGGTAAAAAATTAAAAACATACATATATCTTGGTGTTAATTTAAAATGTTTCTGTGTTTAAGATTTTATGTTTATTTTGGGTGCTAATTTAAAATGTTTCTGTGTTACAGTTTAAGTTTTGGTGTTAATGTTGTGTGACTAATAAAGCATTGAAATCTCTCTAATCTCTTGAGTGCTCTGTGCAGAATTGCCAAGTGGGCTTTCACGTACATGAAATTTGATTTGGAGTTGTGGTGCATCACATAAACATGGTGAGAGAAAATGAAATGGCAAATAAAAGCAAGAACTACAAAAACCAATAGGTGTGAAGTCAGAATAGAATAGCTATAATATAAAAATGAAAAAAATTTGTAATCTGTGTTGTCCTGTTATATTGTAGATTTTGCAATCTTCAAAGTCGAACTGTAAGTACTACATGTCATTTCGTCGTCGTCGTCGTCGTCGTCGTCGTCGTCGTCGTCGTCATCTTCATCATCGTCATTGTCATTGTCATTGTCATCGTCATCGTCATCGTCATCATCATCATCATCTATTATTTCTCATGATCTTGAAGTAGGCTATTTATTGCAGAGTTCTGCTAATGTAAATTTTCTCTGTTTAGATGGAACACCCAACCTTCAGGAGGGCCGCCAATGGCGCCCTCATAATGAAGGCCTCCCAGGAGGCCCAGGCCGTTGGCCTCCGGCAGCCTGCCGGGGGCCAAGCAGCCCGAGGAGGTGGATGCTGAGGCGTGGGCCCACATCAAGTTCCAAGGTCCAGTTCGGCCGCTACCAGGTCAAGACCTTCCACTGGTTGCTGGAGAATGACGTGGGCTATGCTGTCAATCTGGTCGCCTCCCACCAGAAGGAGTGAGAGAGGACACGTTCTCAGTCCCCACTGATGTCCAACAAGGTGGAGTCCTTCAGTCTGATTCATTCATACAATACAATTAAGGGTGTCCAGTTTTAACCTCCTTCTGAGCTTTCAGGACGCCTTCACCCGCTACTCCTCGGCGTACCCTGACTTTGTGGAGGCAGTCTGGTTCCATCGTGCGTTCGAGGAGGCGCAGGTAAAGTCCCTCCAGCCTGGACAGGAGGTACAGGCCCTTGTTGGCTTTGGGGACTTCAAGTTCGAGACCCTGCAAGCCATGTACGAGTTTGAGAACCCCAAAAAGATCCGGTAAATTATTATGACATCAGGATTATAGTATAGTCACTACACTGACTGTCGATGACAAGAATCATGTGACAGATTGTCTGATTTTTATAGATCTGTCAACTACCTCCGGAGGAAGGCGCCAGCTCCTGGCACGCAGATGGAGAACGCCGTCCAATATGTCCAGAACAGAGACAGACAGAGAGCAAGGGATGCTGCTGCTGCTTCAACTGCCGCTGCTGCTGCCACCACCACCATGGCTGCAGTCACTGCCAGCAGCACCAGCACCACTGCAGCGACTGCCACCGCCACCAGCAGCAGCACAGCCTCTGTCTCTGCCACAAGCAGTATCACAGTACATGTTTTACTGTAAAGCTGTCTGACTTGGATGTAGCTGAATTTTAAAAAATGTCAGTATTTGTCATATTGTCTCATTACAGATGTTACTGTGTGTTTTCTTATTAAGGCCTCTTGGTTCTGCGCTTGCGGCCTTTGTCTCCGGGCGGTGTTCTCTGTCTGCGGTTGACATGCAGGCCAAAATAAAGAGGATGCTGGTCCCTAAGCCTGCACATCCAGGCAAGTCCAGTCTGAATGACATGACATATGTAAAACAGAGTTAAACTTTATTGTACTTCTTGTGTTCATTGTATATGTTCTGTGTTTCTCTCTCATTGTGTGATTACAGCCTCCTCCTTCCAGCCATTCAGTCCAGCTCAGCCCTCAAAACCATCTGAGGAGCTTTCGGATGAAAAGCTGGTCAGGGCGGTAGTTGACATCGAGGAGTGTGAGTAGAAAATAATGTAATTTTCATGTGACATGTTGTAAGTAACTGAAAGGCTCTACGTCTTTGTTGACACTATTTTTTATTTTGTTTTATAAATGATTGTGTAATCAGAGAGGAGAGGACGACAGGTAAGTGTGGTTTGAATGAAAAACTATCTGGTGTCTACCGAACGCACGTCTCAAATCACTAACAGATCTGCGGACCAATCACCTGTCAAAACAATGCTAATGAGGTCATCTGTAGAGAAACATTTTCTTCATCATCCCTTCCCTAGTTGCCTGTGTAACTCCTCTATCTGCATCCTGCATCGCTCCCTCTTGAATTCTCATTTGTTGTCATCATTGTTTTGTCTCATCCTCATTTTCTCTCTCTAGAATCACTGTCTGTGCTCCTGGAGTTTTTAGATGCAGCTTGGCTCATCGTGTGTCTGTCACTCAATATTAACACAAAAATCTCGTGATTTCATGTAACTGAAACATTTTATTTCTCTTTAAGCCTCAGATGTACCGGCCCCTCTCTCGCTCCCGCAGCATCCACCTCCTGCCTCCACCTCAGCAGGATCAAGGATGGGGGCTGGTGACTCTGCTGTGCTCGGTGAGCCCACAGATGAGGAGCTGCTGGAGGCCACCCTCGAACAAGAACTCCTCAAAATGCCTCCAGCAGCTCTCACCACAGGTGAGCCAGCAGAGTCACCAGTTCCCCCACCATCACCTGCAGCTGCCACCCTGCCGCCGCCACTTGCAGCTGCCACCCTGCCGCCGCCTGCAGCTGCCACCCTGCTGCCGCCACCTGCAGCTGCCACCCTGGAGGAAGGATTATGGGAGGAGTTGCCCGGGCCTGCCTCCCTCCCTCCCCCACCACCTGCTGACAGTGCTGAGGTAAAGTTGTCCATCAAACATATCAGGCCTCAGATGTCACTGCTGTCCTAATTCATAAAGTGTCGTCCTCTGATATTAAAGGGCTCCTTATGTTCCTCTTGTTGTCAGCTGCTGCCTCAGTCCTGGAGAGCAGCTCTCACTGTGGAGCAGCAGAGGTGGATCGGTCGGTTGCTGTTTTCCAGGGACAGCAGGGGGAGGCCAGTCAATCAATCAATCAATCAATCAATCAATCAATCAATCAATCAATCAATCAAATTTATAAAGCCCAATATCACAAATCACAATCTGCCTCACAGGGCTTTACAGCATACGACATCCCTCTGTCCTTTGGACCCTCGCAGCGGATAAGGAAAAACTCCCCAAAAAAACCCTTTAATGGGGGAAAAAAATGGTAGAAACCTCAGGAAGAGCAACTGAGGAGGGATCCCTCTTCCAGGACGGACAGACGTGCAATAGATGTCGTACAGAACAGATCAGCATAATAAATTAACAGTAATCTGCATGACACAATGAGAGAGAGAGAGAGAGAGAGAGAGAGAGAGAGAGAGAGAGAGAGAGAGAGAGAGAGAGAGAGAGAGAGAGCGAGCGAGCGAGAGAGAGAGAGAGAGAGAGAGAGCGAGCGAGAGCAAGAGCGAGAGAGAGAGAGAGAGAGAAGGTGCCCGGTGTATTATAGGGGGGTCCTCCGGCAGACTAGGCCTAAGTCAGCCTAACTAGGGGCTGGTACAGGGCAAGCCTGAGCCAGCCCTAACTATAAGCTTTATCAAAGAGGAAAGTCTTAAGTCTAGTCTTAAATGTGGAGACGGTGTCTGCCTCCCGGACCGTAACAGGAAGATGATTCCACAGGAGAGGAGCCTGATAGCTGAAGGCTCTGGCTCCTGATCTACTTTTGGAGACTTTAGGGACCACGAGTAACCCTGCATTCTCAGAGCGCAGAGTTCTGGTGGGATAATATGGCACTATGAGCTCTCTAAGATATGACGGAGCTTGACCATTTAGAGCTTTATAAGTTAACAGTAGGATTTTAAATTCAATTCTGGATTTTACAGGGAGCCAGTGCAGAGAAGCTAAAACAGGAGAAATATGATCTCGTTTCTTAGTTCCTGTTAGTACACGTGCTGCTGCATTCTGAATTAGCTGGAGAGTTTTTAAGGACTTACTAGAGCTACCTGATAATAGAGAGTAACAGTAATCCATCCTTGAGGTAACAAAAGCGTGGACCAATTTTTCTGCATCTTTTCGGGTCAGGATAGGCCTAATTTTTGCAATATTACGCAGATGAAAAAATGCAGTCCGTGAGGTTTGTTTTAAATGAGAATTAAAAGACAAATCTTGATCAAATGTTACTCCGAGGTTTCTTACGGTAGTGCTAGAGGCCAGAGCAATGCCATCTAGAGAAACTATGTCATCAGATAAAGAGTCTGAGTTGTTTCGGGCCAAGAACAATAACTTCAGTTTTGTCTGAATTTAACATCAGGAAATTGGTGCTCATCCAGGTTTTTATGTCTTTAAGGCAGTTATGGAGTTTAGTTAATTGATTACTTTCTTCTGGCTTCATAGATAAATACAACTGTGTATCATCCGCTTAACAATGGAAATTTACAGAGTGATTTCTAATGATGTTGCCTAAAGGAAGCATATATAGAGTAAATAGGATTGGTCCGAGCACAGAACCTTGCAGAACTCCAAAACAAACTTTAGTATGTAAGGATGACTCATTATGAACGTGAACAAACTGAAAACGATCAGATAAATAAGATTTAAACCAGCTTAGTGCAGAACCTTTTAGGCCAATTAAGTGTTCCAGTCTCTGTAGCAGAATTTGATGGTCAATTGTGTCAAACGCCGCACTAAGATCTAATAAAACAAGTACAGAGACGAGTCCTTTGTCTGAAGCAATCAGAAGGTCATTTGTAATTTTAACTAGTGCTGTCTCAGTGCTATGATGCATTCTAAATCCTGACTGCAATTCCTCAAATAAATTATTATCCTGGAGAAAATCACACAGCTGGTCTGCGACTACTTTCTCAAGGATCTTTGACATAAAGGGAAGATTAGATATTGGTCTATAGTTGGCTAACACCTCTGGATCCAGGGTGGGCTTTTTTAGTAGAGGTTTAATTACAGCTACCTTAAAAGACTGTGGTACATAGCCTGTTAATAAGGATATATTGATCATATCTAATATATGAGAGTTAACTAAAGGTAAGACCTCCTTAAGTAGCCTAGTTGGGATGGGGTCTGAGAGACACGTTGATGATTTAGATGAAGAAATCACTGCGGTCAATTCTTGAAGAGAAATTGGGGAGAAGCAATCTAAATATATATTAGGTCTTATAGCTGTGTTTGAGGTTAGATAGGTACTATCTGAGGACAGGAGGTCATGAATTTTGCCTCTAATAGTTAGAATTTTGTCATTAAAAAAGCTCATAAAATCATTACTGCTAAGGGCTAAAGGAATACAAGGCTCAATAGAGCTTTGACTCTCAGTCAGCCTGGCTACAGTGCTGAAAAGAAACCTGGGGTTGTTCTTGTTTTCTTCTATTAATGCTGAGTAATAGTTTGCTCTGGCATTGCGGAGGCCCCTCTTATACGTTTTGAGACGGTCTGCCCTTGTTTTAACTCACAGGTTTGAGAGTTATACCAAGGAGCGAACTTTCTTTGCTTTCTTAACTTCTTTTTAAGAGGAGCTACAGAGTCGAGTGTTGTTCGCAGCGAGCCTACGGCGCTATCGACAAGATGATCAATTTGGAAGAGGTTAAAGTCGGTACGGGAAACCTCTGTTACTGAAGGACTTGGTATTGAATTTAACGACAGAATCATTTCCTTAAATTTTGCAACAGCACTATCTGATAAACATCTAGTATAGTAACTGTTGCTGAGTGGCGTGTAATCGAGTAAAAAGAAATCAAAAGTGATCAGATAATGATCCGATAGCGAGGGATTCTGTGGAAAGACTGTTAGGTTTTCAATTTCAATTCCATACGTCAGAACTAGATCGAGGGTATGGTTAAAACAATGAGTGGGTTCATGTACACCCTGACTGAAGCCAATGGAGTCTAATAATGAGATAAACGCGGTAGCCAGGGAGTCATTATCAACGTCGACATGAATGTTAAAATCCCCTACAATAATAACTTTATCTGATTTAAGAACTAAACTGGATAAAAACTCTGAGAATTCAGAAACAAATTCAGAATACGGGCCAGGAGCATGGTACACTATAACAAATAAAAGTTGCTGCGAGGTTTTCCAGGTCGGATGTAAAAGACTAAGAATGAGGCTTTCAAATTAATTATAATCTAGGTTAGGTTTAGGGCTGATTAACAGACTACAGTTAAAAATGGCTGCAACTCCCCCTCCTCGGCCGCTGCCTCGAGGAATGTGGGTATTATGACTGGGAGGAGTGGATTCATTTAGACTAACATATTCATCTGGACATAGCCAGGTTTCGGTGAGACTGAGTAAATCAATATGATTATCTGAAATTAATTTGTTTAATGTTACTGTTAATTTGCATTTAAAATCCTACTGTTAACTTACAAAGCTCTAAATGGTCAGGCTCCATCATATCTTAGAGAGCTCATAGTGCCATATTATCCCACCAGAACACTGCGCTCTGAGAATGCAGGGTTACTCGTGGTCCCTAAAGTCTCCAAAAGTAGATCAGGAGCCAGAGCTTTCAGCTATCAGGCTATGTTCACCTTGGCAAGAAACTCACCACATGGAGCGGGGACCCAGGGGGAAAGAAAGTTCCCGGGTTTTATGTGTTTCTGCCTCAGCACCAGAACAAGGAGTCCAACTATGACGAGTGCAAAGTAAATATACCACGTAACGTCATGTCTATGTATCATAAACGTCAGAAGGGAGTCAGCCTGTCGGCCTGATGGCTGCTGAGAGGCTCCAGGAGATGGCTGGGTGATCATCATCAGAGATGTGAAGATGGTGGATAAGAGATGTCAACTAGATGGTTTGACACTTTAATAGTTGGCATTTTCAGAATAAAAAAATAGTTTTTGGTTTCCTTTCATCCTCAGAGTTGATCTTATCTAATCAGTGGCACCAGCTGATTCATCACACCTGGTCGTGATCTGTATCTGTTCTGTGACGCACTCATGTTAGTAGCACTGATGACAGTCAAGGACTGAAACTTTTGTGAGCAGCCTTCTTTTTGTGCACAGATGTTTTGAATAAATTGACATTATTTTGCATGGATCTCAACCAGTGAACCTTTTTTGTGGCTGTCCAGCCCAGTTGTGTTGGTGTGGGGGTGTTTCGGTCAGTGAGGATCAAACCATCAGCTGCCTGTTAATGAATGAACTCAGTATCTGTTGTTATTACATTAAATCAATAATTAAACTGACCCACAGTTTAATACTTTTTTTTCCCCCCTACTGAAGCCTCTTGTTTTACACCGGCCCCTTTTGCTGCTTTAACTCATTGCTGTGTTGATTTACTTTATCATTGAGAACCTGTAACTTTACATCAGTCTTGCTGGAGTTCACTTGTGCTGCACAATCAAAACTGTTTTTCTCTCCATGTGGTATTCAAATGAGATTTCAGAGAAGAAATATCAGTGCTTTTTCTGGGTGTTGTATTTTCAGCAAACACTTCTCTGTGCAGCGGCAGCTGGTGAAAATGTTTAACTAAAACAGCATTTAAAATGACTCTGGAGCTCAGACTGTGTTGAAGTGACGAGAGTCAAACAGAGACTGAGCCAGAGGAGCTCTGATATTCTCCCTCAGGCTGACGAGCTGATTGAAGGCAGCTGCACAGACTCTCAGCTATCAACCAGTGTGACACCAACACCTGCACATGACTGTGCATCAAACTGCACTCATTTTAATCTGTATCTAAAGTTTAATTACATTTAACTTTAATGTGTTGTATTTTATTTAGCCTCTTGTAACATCTTGGCCAAAGGACTACAGATGGCAAATAGACTTATTCTGGCATTTTTATACCATGTGTCTTTATTAATCTGCACTGTGCCTTCTTAAATAAACTAAAAACTAATGTCACCAACACACACATACTGAACAAACACACACTGCATATTTGTGTAAAATCAACAGTCACATTTAGAGTCACCAGTTTGTTGATTTGGGGTGATTAGAGGAATTCACCCAACGTCCATTTAAACTGATTTAAACCAAATGACTTATTTCATTTAATGATTTAGTCCAAATAATGTTTCTAGGAAAGTACAAACTGTATAAAGAGTATAAAGGAAACTGAATTTAACGAGAAAACAAAACTGAAACTAGATCGGCTTTGGTGGGTACGTTTTTATTCTTTTATATTATTTTGTTTAACCTTTATCTAACCAGAAAAAAACTCTTGAGATTAAAAATCTCCTTTTCCAGAGTGTCCTGGCCGACACAGGCAAACAACATCAAGTTACAGACAACACAGAGGAAAAAAACAAAATAAAAATATACAGCTTTAAAATAAGCAATATAAAACACAAAATTTGATTACTACAAATAAAAGCCAAAAGGTACATTAATATATGTAAGTGAACCATAAAAATGCAAAAACAAACAAACAAACAAACAAAAAAACATCCTTACTGCAAAGTTACGTGATGTTAAATTTCGGAGGTCAGGTTTAGGAAAAGAAACATGATGAAACATGACATTCCTGAATATGACTCAAAGTTCACACAGTTTGAATATGGTTCTAACTCCCGGGAAAAGTTCTGTGTTTTGTGACCCATCCATCAGCCCAACCTGCTTCTTTATGGGACTACTTCCTTCTTCGCCACCTTACAAAATTTGTGAGTTGTGCACAAAATACTGGCTCGTGATTATGTGGGATATGTACGAATTTTTGCGCATTACTTTTTGTAGGAAAACATACGAATGGTGCATGAGACAACCTGTAACGTTACACCCTCACTCTGTACAAATATTAAAAACAAACATGTCGAGCTGACGGACTCAGAAGTTGTTATTCCACGGTTTGGCCACTACAAAAAATGCTCTCACAGCCCAGCACACTTCCCAGGGGCTTGCATACAGTTAGTGTCCTTACCAACATTTTATTTTCTCCTCAGCGTCCGATCAGCACATCAGAATTATCTCTGATCACGTCCAAGCATTTCCAGTAGAAGTTTAGTCTGTGTTTGGTTCACGCTCAGCACTGACTCATCGTCCAGAAAGATATTTCCAAACAGCTGCAGTCAACTCATATTAGTTCTGCTGGAAGTGTTGCAGAAATGTTTGTTGGTCCAACTTCACAAAATAATTTTCACTGTTGCTCCAAAGTACTGTGAAAGATATTCATATGAATCCAAGTAGGGAAGTTAAATATTTGTTTCTGCTGCTTCTTGCACTACACAGACCTAACTATTTGTTGTTGAGTTTCATGGTCAGGAATCCATGTTGGAGAGATGAACCTGTTTTACTGAATCCAACTTTATTATTCAATATACAGAGTCAATCAAACATCCTTTTGAACTGCAAAGATTTTCTGAAACCGGACTTTTATATTGCTTTTCTTAATATGCATAAAAACTAAGTCATATCATCATCATTACTGTTTGAGCTTGGGGTTTACTGTTGAGCAGATGAAACAAAAGGAAAAAAAAAATTGGTTAGTGAGTACAAGCAAAACAACGTGCTTCATTATTTTCATTAACATCACATCCAAAAATTTGAAGCATCATAAAGGAAACTTATGAAGTAGTTGAAGTATTGTTGGAGGAGCCTCACATCTAAAATTTTCACTGCCAATGAATTGTTAGAGAATAACACATGAACCAGTTTGTGTGTATGTTGTATCATGACAGCAGCAGAAATAATAAATTACCTGGAGTCAATAACTGAAAATTTCAAACTATCAACCAAACTACAGGAGAGTGTCACTGAGGTCTGCAGAAATAATTGCTACAGGGCTAACAAGCTAACAAGCTCGCAAGCTAACGGGCACTGAGTCTGTCTGTCTGAGCAGCACGAATAAACCTGTTTGTTTAACCAAAATAAATTGATTTTGATGGTTGTTGTGATTTCTACATTATTTATCTATCTATCTTGCTAAATCCTGACATGATTCTGATGTTTGCTGTCACTTACACCTATGGTTTGTCGTGACTGCTGTGATCTATACATTAATGCCTTGTTAAATATTTTTTCTTGTCGTATATTTTTCTTGTCATACAGTCCTGTCTCAGGATTCTGTTGGTTGTTGTGACTTATATTGCCTATCTATTTTTTCTAGCTATATCCTGACATGATTTTGATGATTGCTGCTATATTTACATCTATGCCTAGTTGTTATTTTTTTCTTGTCGTATCCTGACAGTCTGGACATATGAATTTGATTGTTTTGATTTATGTATTAATGGTCTGTTATTTTTTTTGTCGCATTCTGACAAAATGGTTTATTGATTACTGCTGTGATTTTTACATTCATACTTCAGTAGTTTTATCCTGTCGTGATCTGACAAGTTGGTCACATGACTTAATCACATGTCCTTCAACACATGCTTGACATGATTTAAAACACCTGTGCGTAATCTGTATGTTCATATCGTGATGAAGACTCGCATAGTCAAAACACGTTGATATCCCCGCTCTATTAAAGGATTTTTACACTACCCCAGAGTGCCTCGGACTTTCAATTTGGACTACCGTTTGTTACATGTTTGATATCTCTGTTTACGAATAGGACAGTCATTCTTCGCTTTTTTATAAACCTGTTTGTTTGTTTGTTTTATTAAGATCCCCATTAGCTTTTGCATAGCAGAAACTATTCTCCCTGAGGTCTTCATAATTATTCACGTGACAACACAAAGCACACACACATATCACAAAAACAACAAGACAGTACACACATCTAAACAAAAACACAACAAAACAATACAAAAACACGCAATACAAGTTCCAATACTGAATCATCACATCCAGTGAATGTTGTCGTCACACTACAAAATACCCTGACCCTTAATGAGAAATACTAATCCTTTGATAGGAACATTTCAAATTCACCTCCATGTCCACAAGCAGATATGCATACAGAGACCATATCAGTTATCATACACTAACAACAAAAATTGTTCATATCATCTATTCAAAACAATCAGCACAATTGGAAAAAATATAAATTACTAAAGTTCTTTGTTAAATAATATTCTATAAGTTTAATTTTAAAGCTATGAATATTTTCCTGTTTTGTTATTGAAATTGGGAGTGAATTCCACTCTTTCATAGCTCTATACATTACTGTACATTGTACAGATGTCTTTGATTTGGGTAAAGTAAAACAACCACGACCAGCATACCTTGTTGAATAATTGTGTTTCTGAACTAAAGGATAACTTTTTGTAGAAAATAAATGGAATCTTAGTTGTGATTACATTTCTTATAAAAACCATCAACAAATACAATAATCTATTTTTTACATCAAGCCAAGACAGACACTCGTGCATTTTTATGACATTTGTCCTGAACCCACAGGAAAGAGCAACACGTGCTGCTTTATTTTGAACTAGTTGCAGTTTTCTGATATTTCCTAGTGATGCATTGGACCAAACCACAGAACAATAATTTAGATGGGACAAAAACAAAGCTTTAATTACTTGTTTAATAGTTTGTTGTGTGAAATATTTTGCACATCTTCTGATCACTGACAAAATATTACCCATTTTTGCTACTGATCTCTGTATTTGTTTTTCCCATGATAGTTTATTATCAATAATAACTCCCAATAATTTACTTTCATCCATCTGTTTAATTAACACGTTTTGTATATTAAGATCAAGACTTGGATTTGAGTGCAGAGAATGATTTGTTCCAATTACCATACAAGTTGTATTAGACACATTTACGATAAGTTTATTACCATTAATCCAATCTAACAACAACTTCATTTCTTGACTTAAGTTAGTATTTAAATCACCAATTGTTGTTTCAGCTAAATAGATTGTTGAATCGTCCACATACATTGAAATATGAGCCCTTTTCAATACTAAAGGAAAATCATTTGTGAAAATAGAATACAGAAGAGGTCCAAGGCAACTTCCTTGAGGCACTCCCTGCTTCACATGTTTAACATATGACTGACTTCCGTTAAAGTAAACTATTTGTTTTCTTTCACTAAGGTAACTATTAACCCATAATAAAGCAGCAGAAGAAAACCCATAACATTTTAATTTTTCCAATAACAAATCATGATCCAAGATATCAAAAGCTGCAGAAAAATCCAGTAAAACAACTCCAATAATTTTCCTCTGTTCAATGTCCTTGTACCAATCATCTACCATTTGAGTTAAAGCAGTAGCTGTTGAGAATTTTTCTCTGTATGCATACTGGAAATCAGTGAATAAATTATTATTGGAAAAATAGAGCTGGATTTGTTCATACACAATACACTCCATAATCTTACTCAAAATTGGTAATAAACTTATTGGTCTACTGTTACATTCAGAAAACTGCAACTTTTTGTTTTTAGGAATAGGCACTATCTTCGCTATTTTCCATAATTGTGGACATTTAATTTTATCAAAACATTCATTAATAATATGTGTTACCAATGGAGCTATAACTTAAGCAATAGAGCTCGTAAGTCACGCCCCTTCCAGTAGACCCCCATGGGACCTCTAGGCTCGGAAAATATGAATGGGAGTAATGGAGAGAAAACTTATTATTTTCTGGTCCCTGTCATTAAATGCCTTGGATTACACAAATGTTTTGTGTGGGTCTAAATAATATTTTTTCATGTTAAGAGTTTGACAGTTTATTGTATGATTCTTCAGTTAAAGGCTGTGGAAACAACGTAATGAGAAAGACTACATGTCACCTATGTGACGTCACGTCATCACACTTTCCCTCCACTTCTCAACTCACAGTGCTGCTGCTGCGTCTTCTGCAACAATCTACGGAGCCATTAGATCAAGATGCCAAAGTGCTGAAACTTTCCACATGTCCAGACTTGTAGTGGTTTTGTCCTCTCCTTGGAAGAAGGCGGTGAAGTGTACCAGAGACACAGCCATGTTCCGAGTGCGAGTGGTGACATACAGTACAGGCCAAAAGTTTGGACACACCTTCTCATTCAATGCGTTTTCTTTATTTTCATGACTATTTACATTGTAGATTCTCACTGAAGGCATCAAAACTATGAATGAACACATGTGGAGTTATGTACTTAACAAAAAAAGGTGAAATAACTGAAAACATGTTTTATATTCTAGTTTCTTCAAAATAGCCACCCTTTGCTCTGATTACTGCTTTGCACACTCTTGGCATTCTCTCCATGAGCTTCAAGAGGTAGTCACCTGAAATGGTTTCCACTTCACAGGTGTGCCTTATCAGGGTTAATTAGTGGAATTTCTTGCTTTATCAATGGGGTTGGGACCATCAGTTGTGTTGTGCAGAAGTCAGGTTAATACACAGCCGACAGCCCTATTGGACAACTGTTAAAATTCATATTATGGCAAGAACCAATCAGCTAACTAAAGAAAAATGAGTGGCCATCATTACTTTAAGAAATGAAGGTCAGTCAGTCCGGAAAATTGCAAAAACTTTAAATGTGTCCCCAAGTGGAGTCGCAAAAACCATCAAGCGCTACAACGAAACTGGCACACATGAGGACCGACCCAGGAAAGGAAGACCAAGAGTCACCTCTGCTTCTGAGGATAAGTTCATCCGAGTCACCAGCCTCAGAAATGGCAAGTTAACAGCAGCTCAGATCAGAGACCAGATGAATGCCACACAGAGTTCTAGCTGCAGACCCATCTCTAGAACAACTGTTAAGAGGAGACTGCGCGAATCAGGCCTTCATGGTCAAATAGCTGCTAGGAAACCACTGCTAAGGAGAGGCAACAAGCAGAAGAGATTTGTTTGGGCCAAGAAACACAAGGAATGGACATTAGACCAGTGGAAATCTGTGCTTTGGTCTGATGAGTCCAAATTTGAGATCTTTGGTTCCAACCGCCGTGTCTTTGTGAGACGCAGAAAAGGTGAACGGATGGATTCCACATGCCTGGTTCCCACTGTGAAGCATGGAGGAGGAGGTGTGATGGTGTGGGGGTGTTTTGCTGGTGACACTGTTGGGGATTTATTCAAAATTGAAGGCACACTGAACCAGCATGGCTACCACAGCATCCTGCAGCGACATGCCATCCCATCCGGTTTGCGTTTAGTTGGACGATCATTTATTTTTCAACAGGACAATGACCCCAAACACACCTCCAGGCTGTGTAAGGGCTATTTGACCAAGAAGGAGAGTGATGGAGTGCTGCGGCAGATGACCTGGCCTCCACAGTCACCGGACCTGAACCCAATCGAGATGGTTTGGGGTGAGCTGGACCGCAGAGTGAAGGCAAAGGGGCCAACAAGTGCTAAACACCTCTGGGAACTCCTTCAAGACTGTTGGAAAACCATTTCAGGTGACTACCTCTTGAAGCTCATGGAGAGAATGCCAAGAGTGTGCAAAGCAGTAATCAGAGCAAAGGGTGGCTATTTTGAAGAAACTAGAATATAAAACATGTTTTCAGTTATTTCACCTTTTTTTGTTAAGTACATAACTCCACATGTGTTCATTCATAGTTTTGATGCCTTCAGTGAGAATCTACAATGTAAATAGTCATGAAAATAAAGAAAAAGCATTGAATGAGAAGGTGTGTCCAAACTTTTGGCCTGTACTGTATATCATACGCGTCGGGAGCAGCGAAGAGCTGTAGTCCACAAAGCGCTCTCACAAAACCTAACAGTATCAAACTAAAATCACATTAAAAATTCACAAACAACATATGTGAAATTTATGGCACAATTCAAACGGGACCAGAAAAAAAAATTCATCTAGCCATTGAAACGTGATGTTGATACTGTGGTGTGGAAAGCAGACAGAAATATTCTCTTTGAAAGAAAATTAACTTGTAGGTGAAGCTTAACATGTAACTGTTTTTAGTTTGTGGTTGTTTTGGAGAAATTGTTGTAAGTCTTCAGAGTTTGAAGTTTAAATGTTCAAAGTCATCAGCAGTGTTTGACCTGAAATGTGTTTGTAATAAAAGGATGTCAGTGTTACACATAAATTTAGCTTTATTCACTATGAATTTTAATGTTGGATTTTCCTTAAATAAATCGGTCATCTTCATTTTGGACAAGTTGTAGCTGACGAAGATCATTTTATTTCAATTTTTGCGAAGCCCTTGATACATCTAGCTTTATGCAACATATCTTAATACAACAATTCGTATAACATTCTACGAATGAGTGCCTCATGTTTTTTTTTTTTAAATGACTCAAAGTTCACACAGTTCTGAACATTGTTCTCTGGGGAAAATCCTGTGTTTTGTGACCGTCCAACACCCAACGTGCCTCCTGATGGGACCTCTGACTCCTGTCAGTACATTGGTAATGTGATCCCAGCTGATCCAAATGCGAGAGACAGCGAGATCCTCCCAGTGGCATTGGCAGGTAGTGGCACTGCAGTGGCAGTCTGTGGCAACCTGTGGCATCTCCTGGCACCCGCTCGGCAGTTCAGAAACGCCTCCCTTGACTCGCTGCCAATAAGGGCGGGGCCACATTTCCTGGGAAAACCCACTGGTCCGTGTTGTTGTTACGACAGTCACTCTGCTTTCCACTTCCGCCATGGAGTCATGACAGGCTCTTTTTATGTCCCCCCCCAAAAAATCTATTGGAAATAAGATTTTATTTTAACTAGTTAGGTTCTGTTCACTGATATTTGTTTATAAATGTTGTCAGTGAAAAGCAGCTGTTGAGACTTGTTACTTTAGAAAATTTAGGCAAACACAAGAAGCTTTATTTACACATACAAAAATAATTTCTTTAATATTAACAACGGGCTCAGTCCATAGGGACTTGGGTTGGGAACCAGAGAGTCGCCTGTCGAGTCCCCGTCCAGACCAAAATATGGAGTGTGGACTGGTGGCTGGAGAGGTGCCAGTTCACCTCCTGGGTACTGCCGAGGTGCCCTTGAGCAAGGCACCGAACCCCCCAACCGCTCGGGGCGCCTCACCAAGGGCAGCCCCCTCACTCTGACATCTCTCCACTTTGTGCATGTATAGGTCCTGTTTGTGCATGTGTGTGTCTTTCGGACCTGTGTGTAATTGACAAAGCAAGAGTGAAAACATTGAATTTCCCCTCAGGGGGATTAATAAAGGAAATAAACTTAAACTTAATTCCCCAAAACTAATCACAGTCTTCAAAAGAAGCATCCACCTTGTAGCCCTTGTCAACAAACTCCTTGCAAAACATGTCAAAGTCACTCTAATACTGAAAAGTAAATAGAAAAAGTTGACATGTTGAGCTGAGATTTTCATCATCCCGACTGTCCTTTTTTGAGGTCTTCCATGGCTCTGCGCTGCTCTTCACTGTCCATCTGTAATACCTCAGGCTTAGTGACTGTTCCCTTGAACACCTTTGTCTGGCACCACTGGGCTGCCAACAAAGTGTGTGTCAGTCGTGTGTCGACTTTTTTGTCTTCCTGCATTAGAAGAAAAGCAGCATTAGCACAAAACTGGATTCATTATAAGTACACATAATTATGAAGTTAACACTGTGAATTACAACTAATTAAACAGGAACTAAATAACCTAACATTATTGTATTAATAAAAAATGAGACAGAACATCAATATGCAAAATCCAAACAGTAATAGGTTGTCAGTGTTATAGAGTAAACCAAATCTTTTTGGTAAATGTGTTGATGATGAAAAGCCTCTGTTCACTGCAGCATGAGTGGTACCTCAAGCCAAACAAGTTGGATGTAACATGTTCCTGTGGTGTTATATTACAGGAGGGGACTTGAGTTTTAACCCTGTGTTTAACTGGGCAATGATATGCTCCTTTGAAACCTGACCTTTTCAATGTCAAGTTGGCCTGTGTGCTCTTGGCCTGTGGGGCTGCTGCTTGCCTGTTGTTGTCCACTTGAAATCAATAGAAAATTGCAAAGATCTAGTTTCCTGTACAAAATTAACACTTTATAGACAGTGATAGATTCTTCAGGGAAACTAAGCATTCATTCATTATTAGAGGGAGCCTTTTCAATTTTTTTTATTATTCATCTACTATTGATCTACTACATTTTTCTATTAATTGCATTGTGACGATGCGAATTTGACCCACATAACCCCAGCTAGTACTGCCAGTAGTTTGTGTTTGTGCTATATCTGCATTTTTTTCATTATCAATTTCATTACATCTTCACTCACCACACACCAACTCCATAGCACCCGTTGTACATACACTTCTATTCAAAGGCATGCACCCGTTGAGTAGATAGCATTAATGCGAGTACAAACATTTCATTATACCGTGCTTCACAAATACCCTCTGTTCATTCACACAAAAATTCATTCCTTTTGCCATCATCAAAACTAAAAATGATCTGTCTCAAAATGTACATAGCTTTTATTAAAATCATCATAAAACGTGCACATTTTAGGACTGCCAATTCTTTTGCATTTGCCTTTTGTATGATTTTGTATTTTGTCATTCCTAAATTCCTTAATTTAGATTTGTGTTACCCGTTCTGGGACTACTTGTGAAATAAAATTCATTACTTTGAACTTACACAGCCTGTGTCTCTCTGACTGAATATGACCAGGCGACGGGAGGAGGGTTGTTAAATTCACACAGAAGCAAACAAGCAGTGTATGTTCAAAATTTTGGATTTAACTTTACAAGTAGGCCCATCCTTCAACAGGTATGAAGAATGAAGACTGAAAAAGTATGTGGTAGTCATAGTTAATACGAAGACTTCTTTCTTGCCATTACATTTGTACTACATCGAAACAGAAGCACAGTAAGGCAATTTGCAGGCAAGAAACAGGGGGAAATGATAGAGGGAAGTTTTAACTGCTGCCACCTAGCAGCTCTCCAACTGTTCCTTACCACAGAGCACACCCCAATATCATACCTACCTTCCCCAAACAGAAGGAATGACATGTCCTACGTGTCACAATGAAAATGATTTACATGTCCAGTCTTACCTTTGGGCATCATCCTGTTTGAATAGGAGAGCTTCTGCCTCATGTCGCCAAAGGCCAAAAGTTTGCCTCAGCCACTGAATTGTTACCTTAAACACAACCAAAATGCACATTGAAGGACCGCGTTTCATTTCTTAAAGACGGACAGAAAGACCTTTAACCTTAACATATACAAGCTGCATACAGAATGCTTGGACAAATAAATAAACAATTAAGTTATTAGCTAAAGTATGGCCAATCGTTCCATGTTTTATATGTTAATTTTGTACAGTCTCACCAAGAGCAAGGATATGGATACATTCTTATTTAATAATTATTTTTCATCGGATGCCAGTACAGCATGGATTTATGTTATTGAGAACAAATCAAAAGTGAATTTCAAACTATATAACAACATTTCTTGTTATGGATGGTATGATCAAGGTTTAGTCAGTCACAAGTGATGTGTATTTCTCATAACTTTTTTGTTAAATACTAAGAATCCTACCTCTGGCAGCATTACTTCTTCCAGGTACATGTGCTGCTCGGTTTCTGTTCCTGGTACAGACAGGATGGTCTGTAGCCTGTTCATCATCTGTGCAGTCTAAAATATTTGACAGTTAGCAATTACACATAATCTCTTAGATACATACCATCATGTGAAGCTTTTGAGACATTGTCATTCTTTTTGCCACACATTATTTTACAGTGCAGTTCGCAATTTAATGTTATCATGGAATGTACAACATGCATGGATGTCATCAGTAAGTGACATTATAATCACATCATTGCTTTTGTTCACTGAAAAACACATGTTGTTGTTTGTTATGAGGTAACATGGCAATGTTCTCGGTGTACCTTTGTTTCGCATACATCATCTGGAGCCCTGGATCAACAGCTGCTAGCCCCTGTTGATAGCGTTGTGTGTTCGACGCTTTTAAATAAATAAATAAATGATTAATATAAATTAATAAAACGTAAAAATTTTATTAACAATGTTATCTTTTGCCCAGCAAAGACGGTCAGATCAGTAAACTATCCCAAAGCTAAGACACTAAAGAATATTCAAAGTAGCCTAGGTAGGTGTTGAGATGTAAACTCATTAGGCTTACCTGCCATGGTGGGGTCCTAATTGCCCTCTAGAATGGTGATTTCCAGCAGTAAGATTCCAATTTTTAATTGTCGTTGAAATGTCATCAACCTAACTCTTACACTAAACTTCGGAGACTCTTTACCTATCTTGCTCGACCTTCGTTGTATGAAGACTGAGCGTGAAGTGTGAATAAAACGGTGTCAAGGAGCCCCTTTACAGCCTAATGTCACCTCTTGGATCTAGACTCATCCGACGCAAGGGATATAGACTAGATCCTCTAAGTGGGGTCCCAAAAACCCAGTAAAATGTAGATTTGCAGCAGTCAAAATCCAAATTTTAATTGTCTTGAAAAAGTCTTCTACATATCTCTTCCACATTAATATTAAGCTTACTACTTTTTAAACTTCAGAGAATTTACCTATCTTGCCCCTCCTCCTTTGCATTGGGCACGCAGTGTCAATTGAACGGTGTCAAGGACCCCCTGACACCTTAATTTCAACTCAAGGATCTACATTTGGGGGGGGCTGTGTGCGCTGTTTCTCAAAAGCCAAAATGGGCAACTTACTTTTGGATTGAAGATTTTTCATGGCTATTACGTTTAGATAAATCGAGAATGTATATTTATAATTACCCTTTTGATCAAGTACTGTTGTTTTTATGACATAATGGCAAGCAGATCTACAATGGACAGATTTTCTTTTAAAAATGTAAATTGGGCAAATGACTCTGAAGAGAGTGTGGATTCACAAAATGTAGCTACATATTACAAAATATGAACAAATACATTAAGTTAAAAGCCATGTTAACGTTGAATGTCATTTACTGTGTTTAGTAATACTCTGATGCAAGGACTCTCTTAATACCTACAATAAACAACTATGTAGGCTAATTATACTCATCATACCACTACTTAGGAGAAGCTGATAAACAAGATTAATACAAGTTTTGCATTTAATAGTATTATTAATGATAATACAGATGATATTCAATGAACATAAAGAGGAAAATTGCACTTGAGACAACATGGTATTCAACAGTATCTAGTTAAGTTATGTAGGTCGGAGGAAGTCCAGCTGTTACAAAGACACCTTGTGGCAGGCTGTGGCAGGCTGTGGCTATGTACATATGTACATGCTGAGAGGGAAATTGAAATAATTGTGCACTTGGTGACAAGTTTTTGAAATTTGGCATAGTGTAAGGTATGGGTGTAAGGTTTTCAAAAACCAAGTTGGGAGAGCCACAAATTTCAATATAGCCCTCACCGGAGATTTGGATCTGCTCCAAATTGTAATGGGTTCCATGTTGGACCATGTTATACCAATCCACCAAGTTTAAAACCATGCCAAATTTCAAAAACTTGTCACCAAGTGCACAATTTTTTTCAATTTCCCTCTCAGCTAGCAATGAAACTTGTAAAACCATGTATATAATGTAAATGCTATTGGTAAGGAAAGTATATTTTCATGTACTCGCAAAACCATACTTTTGTCAACCCTGTTACCATCAACCCTTTTACGCTAGAATGGTAACAGGGTTGACGAAAAATGTTCTTGGCAGCCATTACTAGCCATGTGGTGAAGGTCATGAGACCACATGGTGTGCATTCATTAGAGGCTTATATCATGTTATTTATGTACATTAAAAATTTCTAACAAATATCTTCTTAATTTGTCCTTTTGTGGAAACAGGGCGGACACAATAAGCTTGTCCCCCTCTGTCAAACATTATATAACTCTAAGAAAAATCATGAAAAGAAGACGACACTTATTTTTTCACCAGCATGTTCACAAAAGGAAGCTGATTTCACTCCCAGGAAATGATGCAACTTTCGGAGCAGGCCAAACATGTTCAGTGGATCAAGTTCATTGTGACTGTCCTTTCAATATCCTTCACGTTTTGAAAAATGCTAAAACCTCTCAATAAATATGTCTCCAAAATATTCTTTGATTAGTCATGTTGAATCAAAGGTTTATGGATGTCCCATTATCTTCATTAGACCCAAAGCTGCAACTTAAACAGTATGGTAACTGTTGTCAACCCTGTTACTGAGGTGTCAGCCCTGTTACTTGTATAATATTCTAGTATAATTCAAAAAATTAAAAGACAAATGTCAAGTCAACTCATTTTATATGTTAAGTAAAAGAAACCAGTAATCTACAGAATGAAATATGGGTATTATTGTTTTGTTTCCATATTCTGTTCTTAAAAAGAAAGATGCTGTCAAAGTGTCAATTGCAAATGAGCATATTCATCCATGGATAAAACATAAACACCTCAATATTCCCACTGTACAAACACACTCAGTGTAACAAGGGGAGATTTATCCTTCAAAGTATATCAGATTTGTTGTAAATATGCATTTAAAACATTTTCAAACATTAATTGGTGTAACGTAACAGGGTTGACAAAACACACATATGCATGTTGATTAAATGTGGAAAAAAAATAAAAAAATAAGATAGCCTGAGATGGCACAGCACCTATTTCTGATAGGTAAGGATCTATTTAATCCAAAAAGGGTCATAAATAGTTTTAAAACAGTACTTTGAAAATCAAACATTAAGAATGGGAAATAGCACATTTTCATATAATGACCCAGCAGCAGTCCTTGCTTTTAGGCTGTCTCTGTTCCCGACGTAACGGACAGCACTCTCCATCTGCCTGCCAGGAGCTGGCACCTTCCTCCGGGTGTTGTTGATTAATATATAAAAACATAATTTTTTTTTTTTTTTTTTTTTTTCATAAATGGTCAGGGTCTTGAACTTGAAGTCCCTGAAGCCAACAAGAGCCTGTCACTCCTGTCCAGGCTGGAGGGACTTCACATGTGCCTCCTCCAACGCACGGTGGAACCAGACTGCCTCCACAAAGTCAGGGTACGCTGAGGAGTAGCAGGTGAAGGCGTCCTGTAAGCTCATAAAGGGAGGTTAAAACTGGACGCTCTGAATTGTATTGTATGAATCAGACTGAAGGACTCCACCTTGTTGGACATCAGTGGGGACTGAGACTCTGTCCTCTCTCGTTTCTTCTGGTGGGAGGCGACCAGACTGACAGCATAGCCCACGTCATTCTCCAGCAGCCTGTGGAAGGTCTTGACCTGGTAGCAGCTGAATTGGACCTTCCACAGGCTCTGGACGAGGGTGGTGTTGGTGGTATCGCCACCCTTGGAGTGGACGTGGGCCCAGACCTCAGCATCTACCTCCTCTGGCTTCTTTGCCCTGTAAAGAGCTTGGCCCCCGGTCGTCTGCAGGGGACAACACAGATTACAGTGATTGTCTGGACTTGGATACAGAATCTGTTCATCAGAGCACTTTCATCACATCATCACAGATGTTCTGACATCATTTTATAGACGAAATACACATCACATCTGGATGTAGGTTAATGTTAGCTAGAATGTTAATTAGCGGCTATACTCGGCTGGACTGTTGAATTACACACATGAATGAAAAAACTCATGTTTTTTTGCTCAACATGGAAAATCATTAAGTATAAGATGCAGATGACATTATAACACTATGTAAAACAGACTTACAGCAGTGTGTTAATGAGGACAGCAGCCAGCCACGAGTTGAATAAATAGGTTTAAACAGCATGACCGTTATCTGAAGCAATGAATAGTGAATTTCACTGATTAAATACTATAAAGTCTGACATTATTATATGCTTTTAAATTAGTTAATTGATGAAGACAAATGACAAAGTCAAGAGCATTAATACTTAATTTAAAAGTCAGTACGTCCTGTTCATAGTTACTTTCTTTTCCTCCCATGACCCCAGCAGGCTTTAACAAAGTTAAATATTAAAAGTTCAGTGGGAAATATTTAAAAGAGACTTTGTGTGTTGAGTTTTTAATACAGTGTTTAAATCTGTGAATGAATCAGCTACATACAAACAACAGAACACAGGTTCTGTGAAATCAGTCTTTATTGTCAGCTCACCTGTTCGTTCAGTCATAGTTTAAACAGGTGTGCAGAAGAGCGTCTCTGCAGGGAGTGAAGGGAAACTGTCAAGTGGTGGAAGAAAAGGTGGAGCTGATCTTCAGTAGGTGATGTTCTGTTAAAGCTGCTTCACTTGTGTGTTTGTACACAGCTGCATTTTAACGTCAGCACAAACTACAATTTTTATCTTTTCTAGTTAATATAATATATACGAGGAGCCTCATGTCTAAGATTTTAATTGGCAACAACTCTGTACAGAAAACAGTTATTAAGGAACAATACAAACAATAAAACTGGAAATGATAATGAATAAACATTTAACACTGCAATAATATAAACAACAGGACGTCCAGGTTGTCACGTCCTGCTGCACTGCTGAAGATGTTGAGGAGGTCCTGGAGTCCTTGGCTCCATGTGTCTGACACATATGATTTTTGTATAGTTGTTTAACCACAGTCCACAATATCAGGGATCAGCACGCCTGCCTGCCACCTGACATACAATGCACCGAGCCCTGAATCCTGTCCCTGCAGGTGGTGGATCCACAGGGCGCTGACTCCATGTTATCTATTTGGACTGAGCCCGACCAGGCCCCATGACCCAAGGCCCGACCACCAAACACTCGCTGGCAAGCTCCCTCTACCAGATCTGGCTACTTGTCCATGGGTTAGGAAGCTCTCTGTTCGCAGGCTTCTTTCTAATTTTTTTCATTCTTTGGCGGTGAGACTCTTTGGAGGTCGCCCCTCCTCTGACCTCTGAGCCACCTCAACAGTTCTGTTCTGGGGATCAGTGGTCTGGCAAAATGTCTGTTTTGAAGGGCAGTGGAAACTGTGGCCCATCTGCCTCATCCACATCTGGCCACATAATGAGATAAAGTTGTTGAGCTCCAAATATTCTTCTTACCTCCTACCTCAATTTTTCGCCGACTGACGTGCAGTAGGTCACCCCATATATCTGAGTGTGGCCGGTCTCTAGTCTTTTGGGCTGGCCACACTTCTTGCATACTGCAACATCGCCAGGCAAGTTTTGCTCCCTGGTAGCAGCCCCTGCCCTGCAGCCGCCTTCCTCTTCCTGTATGCTATCATCCTTGACATTTTCGGAGTCGTAGGAGGAGGAGGTAACCGGATAAAAACCTGAGAGGGCCGTGGTTCTTCTCTTCCTCAGACTAGATGACGAGGGGCGGGGCTGAGGTTGTGGTGGTGCAGGAGAAGATGCTGTAAGCAACAGAAAAAGAAAAGCATTGCATTATATTTATCTTACTTGACACATCACATACTAAGATAATAGAATAGTAGATGAGGTGAGACGATGTCACCGTGGCAGCACCTGAGGAGGTGGTGGCAGCTGAAGCAGCAGAGGTGGTGACGGTCTGCCTTTGCTCCTGGTCCCTCCTGACCACATACTGCATAAGCTGCGCCAGTCGTGAGTTGGGCTTATTTGGAGTCTGCTGCAGACTGGCAGGCTGACAAAGAGCAGAGTCAGCCTGCCAGTCTGCGTGTACAGCTGTATGCCTGGTGGGTCCTGGATGCAGCTCAGGTGGCACGGCTACATACTCACAATGTGCTGGATGGGAGTGTTGGTGGCTTAGTGGTAGAGCAGGCGCCCCATGTACAAGGCTGTTGCCGCAGCGTCCCGGGTTCGAATCCAGCCTGTGGCCCTTTGCTGCATGTCAACCCCCTCTCTCTATTCACGCTTACCTGCCCTGTCCATTACAGGCAAAATGGCCAAAAAAAAAAATCATAAACAAAATGTCCTGGATGTGGAGAGCGTTCAGTAATGGGAATTCCATCATGGACTCCGCCGGTTTGCCGAAGGTGTTGAGGAGAGCTGATTCCACTGTCCCACATGGCCGTCTGCGACAGTGGAGCCTCCACTCCTCTCTGGAGATCCTCCTGATGATCTTGGCCTCAGTCAGGCCAACCATCCTGCGCTTCCCCACCAGTTTGGACCGCTTCATCTCAGTGAGACAGCAGGCATCGCCAAGGTCCACCTCGAAGATGCAGTGAGACAGCTGCCTCATGAAGGTGGGGTACAGCTCATGGCTTTCGGTCGTGACACCGGATGCGAAGCGGTGCCAGATGTCCAGGTGCACCACGAGCTGTGTGATAAAAGAACAATTATGTGGTTTAATTTTCTTAAAATGATTATTTCATGTGATGTTTTATAGACAGTAAATACAGTATGATGTAATCATGTTGAATAAAGTCCTGGCTTTGGTCTGTGATAAATATTTTTTACATGAGATAATTAATGTTGTAATTTCACTGTTTTCAGTATTAGTATCAACACTTGGTTTCATACCAGAAACAAGGCAGCTGTCTTGGACTCGCTGTCTTGGCTGCAGCAGTCACGGTCCACGTAGATGATACATACCCCAGCGAGTCGGTACCGCCTCATCAATCAACCTGGGCCCGATCTTCGTTCTACCTTGTGAGGCCCTCCAACAGGTACTTTTGAAAGTAGCCCCTGCTGGCTGCTGTGCCTGCAACACAATTAGATTATAGAGAGAAAAGTTGGACTGTCTGTTAAGCAAATTGACCCTCTGGTACATTAAAGTTTTTTAAATCGGAAACTGATTTTTGCCTTTTATCTGGAATTATATTTATTCTATAGCTCTATGGTGATACAGAGCAACAGTAAGTGCCAACATTCAATCATTTTCAGACATGCTGAAAAGCTTCATTTGTGGTCTCTAGTGCCACCTAGTGACAATCAGGGAAGTGTGGATCCAGATGAGATCAAACAAATACTGAACTGGCACCAGCTCATGGTTACCTGAAGTTACAGGGACAGAGGCACATAAACTGACCCTGTGGTTAATGTTTTCCCCTTGAATTAATATTACAAGGAAGGTGTGAAGATACACGTTTATTTTCTGTGTAATTTAGTATTGTCATTTATAAAGAAGGGCTTAATCATATAAATATAATAAATATAATTCAGTAAACCAGAGAGAGAAGCTGTATTAGATTATTAATGTTACATCAAGCCATTTAAACTGTTGTGTGTTTAATATTTTTAGCTGCTCACGTTGTTTTTGTGGGATTTTATTGTTGAATGCAGAGGTGTTTTTTACTGCATGTTCAGTGCAAATATATAAATAAATGTAAAATCTCTGAATAAAGGACTGAAGAGGAGATTCTAATGATCAGTGAACAAAAACGAGCCAAGGCGTCAGATAAATCGTGATGTAGATGAGGGAGGAGACTCTGAGAGGTTTGCTGACACGATGAGTTCTCATATTTCCGACAGCAGTGAAAGCATCATTTGCTGCAGCGCTGCGGTCAGACAGACAGACAGACAGACAGACACCACGGACACATCAGACGGTGCAGCTCAGCTCTGTGGTCCCTGTTCCTTCCATCAGATTAATAGACGGTAGATTAACGGGTCGCCGGTATGAACACGGAGGAGACCAACGTGGATCTGAGGGATGCTGAGACAAAGGATGCTGAACCGAAGGAGGCGGCGGATCCCGCTCCGGTCCCCTCGGATGCTGATGCGACGGAGGCCGATGTGAGTGAGGCGGATCTGGACCAGGAGGAGCAGGAGAGGATACCGATGACCGGAGGAGGAGGAGGAGACCGGACCGAGGAGCCTCCGTCTGCCGGCGGAGAGGAGGCGGCGGCGGAGAAGAACGGCTCCGTGAAGCTGAAGATCCCCGATGAAGAGCAGGAGGAGGTGACATTCACCGGGCTGAGCAAGGAGGAGCTGCTCAGGGTGGCCGGGACACCGGGGTGAGGAGGAGGAGGAGGCCTGGACACACACACACACACACACACACACACACACACTGTACACACAGACAGATATTGATCATATAGATTTTGACGTCACAGTCAGGACTCAGTCACAGATGTATTTCACTGCAGACCTGAGATCAGCTGTTCAGACAGGGTGTGGCTCTGCATGGAGAACAACATCAGTTAATATGTGGCGTGTATATAAATATAAATATAAATATATAAATATAAATATATGAAGAACATCAATACAACAGCTGATTTTCCTGCAGTCCTGTTTTCTAATCTTCCTCCATATGTCCTCATCTTCCATGTGTCCTCGTCTTCCTCCATGTCTCCTTGTACTCCTCCCTGTGTCCTCATCTTCCATGTGTCCTCGTCTTCCTCCATGTGTCCTCGTCTTCCTCCTTGTGTCTTCGTCTTCCTCCATGTGTCCTCGTCTTCCTCAATGTCTCCTTGTACTCCTCCATGTGTCCTCATCTTCCATGTGTCCTCGTCTTCCTCCATGTGTCCTTGTCTTCCTCAATGTCTCCTTGTACTCCTCCATGTGTCCTCATCTTCCATGTGTCCTCGTCTTCCTCCATGTGTCCTCGTCTTCCATGTGTCCTCCATTCCTCAATATGTCCTTTCTTCGTCAATATATCATCGTCTTCTTCTTCTTCTTCTTCTGTGTGTCCTCGCCTTCCTCCATGTTTAACTGTACCCCATCATGTGTCCTCGTCCTCCCGAATGCATCCTTTTCTTCCTCAATGTGTCCTGGTCCTTCTCTATATGTCCTTGTCTTCCTCCATGTGTCCTCATCCTCCTCCACGTTTACTCATCCTCCTCCATATGTCCTGGTCTTTCTACATGTGTCCTCCTCCTCGTCCTCTGTGTGTCCCCAGCTGGGTGAGGACCCGCTGGGCTCTGCTGGTGGTGTTCTGGCTGGGCTGGTTGGGGATGTTGGCTGGAGCCGTCCTCATCATCCTTCGGGCTCCTCGCTGCAGAGACCTGCCTGAAACCAACTGGTGGAACAACGGCCCGCTGTACCAGATCGGGAGCATCCAGGCCTTCACCGACACCCACGACCTGAAGGGTGGGAACAAGGCATTCTGGGAGATTCAGAGAGAGAGCCAGACAGCAGTTTGAATTCAAATATATATTTAATAAAGAGAGATCATTTTTATGAGGAAAAACAGCAGCCAAGCTTTTATCTGATGGTCAGTGAACCTCAGTCAGTATTTTGTGCTGACTGAGCACAGACCTGCTGACATTCAGCAGAAGTCTGAACTTTACTCTGAATGAGCAGAAGCAGAAGTAACAGAGCTGGTTCGCACATTTTACTGTCACGCGACGCAGCGGAGGAAACACCACCTCCAGAGAGCTGAGGTCAGCTCCTTTGTTTCCCTCTGTGTTTAAAGATAAATGAGGATTCAGGCGAATCAGAGTCAGAACTCTTCCTCCTTTTCTTCACACTGTCCAGAATAAACGTCCATAAATCCAGTTAGAAATCACAGAAAAAGAGGCTGCAGGAGGTGCCTGAGAATCATCATGTTTCTAAGTTTCCTTCAGTGTCAGATTGATCCAGTGATCCAGGGGTTAACAGCAAACAGCAGCTGCTCACACAGTTCATCACACTGTGAATGGAAATAACTCTCTGTAAGGAGAACAGCATCATGACCTGCAGCTGACTTTATAATAAACATCTGGTGAACTTTAGGGTCGTTCTCTGCTGACATTGTTTCCTGTTGTCATATCAGCTCCCAAACAGCTACTCTAATGGAGTAGGTACTTTAATGGAGTGTTTTATTTTACGTTTACTCCACTTGATTTCAGAGGGAATTGTGCTTTTTAATGCACCACATTTATCTGACAGCTACTTCACAAGATCTTTGCAACAAAAAAACCCCACAAGTTTTATGAAATAATTTGTCATAAATTAATCTACCCAACAGCTGTAAGGAAATACAGCTGGAAGCAGTAATCTGTAATCAATTAACAAATTAACAGAAAATTAATTGGCAACTATTCTGATAAACATTTATGTCACAATTTTTTTTTTAAATTAATTTTTTTTTTCTTAGACTTTTATGCATCAGGAACTTTTTTTTATCTTTTCACCTTTTTATACTTTTAAGTTCATTTTCACAATTTCCCCTCAGGGATCAATTTAATATTTCTGATTCTTTCTTCATTCTGATAATACCTACGTATTTTTATTTAAGTGTCATTTTCAATGCAGGACTTTGACTGTTTCCCCCAACCTTGTTTATTAGTTTTCACATTATAAAAACGTGTATTCAAAAGTACAGGAAAACATTTTTTAACCCCCCAGAGACAAACAGACAGGTACAGTCTAGTATGAGACAATAATTTGCCCCCGTAATAAAAAACAGAAACAACTGTACAAGATTAGATTTCGATCAAAAGTCGATTGCAGATGTTGAAAACAAACAGGACTACAAATTCACAGCTGTTCAAGCAGATACGTAATAAAAGGTTACCGTTCACTGCTGAAATTGTTCTGAGATCCTTGTAGAGCAGACGCTAGTTACCTTAGTAAACCTTCTGGCATCCATCTGAGCATCTGAGAGAGACTAAAATTCCTCCTCCTCCTCCTCCTCCTCCTCCTCCTCCTCTTCTGCAGGTCTGGAGCAGAAGATCAACAATCTGGCACAGCTGAAGATTAAAGGTCTGGTGGTCGGTCCGATCCACGTCGCTCCAGCAGACGACACCATGAATCTGAGGTTCGAGGAGATTTCCTCTGAGGCCGGAAACCTGGAGCAGTTTAAAGGCCTCGTCCAGGCCGCTCATAAGAAGGGTGAGGACACATGTCATTAAAATGATAGAACATATCAGGTTGATGAAACAGACAGTTATCAGGCTGATTCTCTCTGATTATTGGTTGAAAAATACCAAAGTTTCCCTTTAAATATTCTGTATGAGTAATGTGATGTTCTCCACCATTAACTCCTTAAAGTAACTATATGTAATTTTGGTATTATTGAGGAGAAATAAATGTAAATGTGAGGTTATTCTGAGGAATATTTGGTTTATATCGACATCACAGGACTAAATGATCTGCAGAAAATGCCACTTTGCTTCTTACAGTGTCGCCATAAAACTGACATTTCACAGTTCATTGTGTGTCTTATTCAAAGCCTTAAAAACAAATATCTCAAATATTAAATTATTTGAACATTTATGAGTTTTGAGACAGAAACCTGTCCTGTCCTCTTGATGGTTAACATCTAATATTAAATCAGACATTTCACATTGAAATGTGCAGGAAAAGAAAAGAGGAACGTGTCAAAAGTCCTGGTACCTCAAACACACCATGATATAAGTACAGTCAGACGGATGTGTGTCGTTTACATGTCGTGTGTCTCTGCAGGTATTTCTGTGGTTTTGGATCTGACTCCAAACTACCAGGGATCATCTGGACCCTGGTTCTCCAACATCAGTGTGACCAACGTGGCTGAGAGACTGAAGGTGAATACAGACAGACAGGTGTTTGCAGGTGTCCTAGAAATGACAGGTCAAGTGATGAATGTAGAAGCTCACAAAACAGAAATTATTTAAACTCCCTGTGTGACTCCAGCTGTCTGTCTGTCTGTCTGTCCTCAGTCCGCTCTGGTGTTCTGGATGAATGAAGGCGTAGACGGCGTGCAGCTGTCGGGGGTGGAGCGTGTGGCCAGCGTGGTGCCGTCTCTGTGGACCGACATTCGAGCCATCGTCCAGAACGTGACGGAGGAGCGCCCCAACAGGAAGTTAGTATCCAAACTGTCAAACTGGGACCACTGGGACCACTCAGACTGTCCTCATACTAAGTTCTGTCCTTAACATAAAGAGTTCAGGCTTTTAGATGAAAAGAAATAAAATATTGCAGAACAAATTCAGCTTCTCCTCCACATCTGACAAATCCACTTTTCCTTAGAACTAAAAAATGAACCCAGTTTTTTCTCTCTAGAGTTGTATCAAGACAAATCTGGCAGGCATGGGATGAGCTGTGGCTTAATAAACTGTCCCATGTTCATCTTCTTTACTGGTGTGGAAATCAGAGAAATGTCACACTGTAGAAAAGACAGACCTGCACACAGAGCAACAAAAGATTCAGACTGAAGTCTGGATTTAAAAAATCAGGGCAGTACGTGCGGTGGTGTGTCTGTGTCACTCTGCAGTTACACCTCCAAAACACTAGTCGGCAGCGGAGTTTCTGTGAAGTGCTGTAAAGTTTAGTTGATTCTAAACACACATTAAACACACATTTTCCCCACAAATACAACATGTTAATGTTATTAGCACAAGCCGATGGCATTTTACATTGTATAAATTAGCCTAGCAGCTAGCAGACTTTTCCTCTACTCATATGAAGCCAGGGACAACAGCAACATTTAACAAAGGTAACGTTACAATTTGGCTCCATTACAACTCACAAGGTTCACTGACAAAACAACTGTCTTATACTAAACACGTTTTCCAAACAAATACAACATGCTAATGTTATTAGCACAAGCCTATGGCATTTTACATTGTATAAATTAGCCTAGCGACTAGCAGAGATTTCCTCTGCTCATATGAAGCCAGGATAAATCACACAAGACTTAAAATGTTATTTTTGCGGAGGCTTTATTGTCTTCACAATTTATTGTTTCTTATCTGTGAAATTAAAGTAAATCAAAGCTTTGTTTCCACTGAGGGAAATGGTTTCAGCTTACAGAAACAGACAGGAGGTCTGCGTCATTGTAACGTGTAGTTATATTTCTGGGGAGGTGCCCGTCAGGCTATGGCGTAGGCTTTACGTCAACGCAGAACCTACGCTGTAGGTACGGCGTCTATTTGATGCAGAAGTATAAATCCCACATTACAGGTGCATCTGTAAGACGTCAGTCGACTGCGAGTCGTCCTTTGCTAAATTATATCATGAAATATCTAAAATGTTTGTGCAGCTTCCAAAAAACATTTATTTGCAAAGTAATTCATCATAATTAATATGTAGTGTTTTCTGTTATATAGAGGCAGATCAGACATGGATTAATATTTACAGACTAAATGTTTCACCTCCCCCAAAAAGATGCAGAAATGTTCTGATCTTTTTTTCTTCGTTTTTACATCTGACATCAGTTTGTTCAGATCCAACACGTCCTCTCCAGAGAAAAGATGAGATGTGTGAATAAATTTAAAATGAGCCTCTTTGATTTTGTTACAAGTAAATAAAAAATATATTCTGCTGCATAAACAAATAAAAGACTTCATCTGAGGCAGGGACTGATTATTAAACGGGCCTACCTCAAAATCACACTTCAAAACTGTGAACTGTGTTTTTAAAAAAGAAATATGGATTTGTCTGAATATGTGATGTGTGATCGATGTGTTCTCCAGGGCCTTGATCGGCGTCACAGAACGTTCCTCAGCTGAAGACGTGTCCACCCTCCTCTCCTCAACCGGTGTCGACCTGCTGATCTCCAGGGTCCTCCGCTCTGGCAGCCCGGACGCTGCGAAGCATGCTCAGTCCATCCAGCTCCTGTATTCATCCCACAACCAGAGCAAGCTGGCCTGGAGCCTGGGGGGGCGGGCCGAGGGGCACCTGGCCTCGCTGGTGGGACCGGCTCTGGTCAAACTGCACCAGCTGCTGCTGCTCACACTGCCCGGGGCGCCTTTCATCAACTACGGGGACGAGATCGGCCTGATGGACGAGGTGAGGGAGCGTCCCTGTCAGTCCACAGAGACGGATTTATATTGTTGAATTAATGCGTGGAGTCTGGGTCACAGCATCTTCCATGTTATGTGAAAGCAAAATGAAATATTACATTGCTCTCTGCATGAATCAAACATGATGATTGGTTATTGATATGGACATTTTAACTTCTGTGTTAAAGGGCACCAAGTTTCCCATGATGCTTTGGGACTCTGACGAGCAGCTGAACGGGACACTGCAGGTAAACAAGCGTCAAGTAAACATGAAGATAAACATGAAGATCACACTTCTGTTCATGTGATAACAGCAGTATTGGTAAATATCCTGTTCATGTACCGATCTCTCTGTGTGCAGGAGGAGCGGGCCGAGCGTCTGTCGTGTCGCAGTTTTTTCCGCAGTGTGAGCGATCTTCGTGTTAAAGAGCGCTCCCTGCTGTTCGGAGACTTCTTCCTCCTCTCCAACTCCTCCTCTTCCCTGGCGTACCTGCGGGAGTGGGATCAGAGCGAGCGTTACCTGGCCGCCTTCAACTGGGCGGACGAGGCGGCGACGCTGCAGCTGAGCGGCGCAGGGCTGCCTCAGCGAGCCACGATCGCCTTCAGCACCAATAGCAGCGCCCTGCCTGCAGACAGCAGCGTGGACCTGATGGAGCTGCGGCTCGGCCCCAGGCAGGCCGCGCTCCTCAAGTTTCCCTACACTGGATAGACCTCAGGTTATTGTGATGTTATCACCAGATGATTAAAGCTCCATTCAGACTGGAGGAGGCGAGATGTGTGACTTCTCTTTATCTCTAATGTCCATCCAGAATAAACGTCCATAAATCCAGTTAGAAATCATAGAAGAAGAAGAAGCTGCAGAAGTTTCCTTCAGCACCACATTAACCCAGTGAGAGTCTTCTGTACATTAGTGGGTACTCTGCAGACAGGAGCTGCTCTCTGGCTTCAGGCCTAAAGAAACAGAACCACAGTCTGAGCGGAGCTTCAGTCAAATCATCTGGTTAACATGTTAAATAAATGTTTATTCTCTCACGACAGCAGGTGCATCATGTTTACTGTAAGTGATGAATATTAATCTGACCATGTGATGATGATGATGATGAGGATGCAGCTGTCCTCTATCATGTGCATTCTGTGAAAACAAAATAAAAAATGAAGGAAAGGCATTTTGAAGTTTGTCTTTTTTTTGTCCGTCTGTGAAGCTAAATGTTAATGTTAATTTTTTATTTCATCATAAACAATTTTTCTTTTTTTTGTATGTATCGAGGATTTGTTCTGATTCACTGTTGTTGTTTTTATTTTTGCTCTTCTCTTACATAAGAGTAAATTTGACGTGTAGTTGAGTATTTTTCACACAAAAACATTTCATGATCACAGCTTCTAAATCATGAGGACTTGTTACTTTTCCATTTAGTTATTTTCATTGATTCACTTGATTTAAACTTTTCTGCATGGAATACTTTTACTTTCAACACATACATACATTTTCTTGATTGTACTGACATACTTTTACTCCAGTAACAATTTCAACGCTTTTACTAGTAACTTTTAGTACTTTTAGTTAAACAAAGGATCTAAATTCTTCCATCACTGCTGCTGTGACATTTACAGCATCACAAATGTTTAATCATTGCTGGGTTTTTAATTTTCCTGTAACACCAGTACTGAAATCATGTTCATTTTGTTTAAGTTAATTTAACAGTACGTCTCCCTTAAAGGTTTTTTTGAGAAGAAAAAAAACCCTCTTATATCCAACAGTTCATTTACTGATCTGTTACTTGACCTTGTTTGTATCTTAATTAAAACATTCAGGTCATTTAAGGTACAAATTAAAGTGTAGTTACCTGTGATGTTATTCTGTATATTTTAAAGGTTTTTACACTTAAAAAAAAAAATATTCAAGAAGTCATTTTCGATCAAGGTGAAAGTTGTGAGGTTTTAGATTTTAACCAACAGGCTGCAGATGACCCATTAAAAGTTTAATAAGGTGAAGGTCACATGACCAGCTCCTCTGTCATATGATCAGTCAGCTGATCAGCCTGCACACTCAAACACATTTAAACTGAAAACAAGAAACATTTTAAAAATTGCCCGTCAGGCTAGCTAGCTCGAGCCGTGGGCCCAGTTGGACTTACACGTTTTTTTTTTCCTCCTTGATGGACGATGTTGGAAATTTGCAAGTTGGTGTAAAAACAATTTCCGCACACTTGCATCTTTGCAGTGTTCCACTTTATTTGTTGAGCTTTCAGTCGACTTGACCTTCATCAGAGCTTACAACAGGCAACAGTGAACAAGCAAGAAATTCGCAAGTTGAAATCCAATGAATGGCTTTTGTGATGACAGCCTTTGACAAATGAAACCACACTCCTGTATGACGTACCTCAGGTGGGGATTGAACCCCAGTCATTAGGTTGACAGTCAGCATCCTTCACCACTGGACCATCTCTGTCGCTGACTGACACTGAAAAGCAGAGACAAAGAAGATCAGTCTGAAGCTGCTCAGACTTTACAGACACAAAATCTCTCCTGACAGGGAGTCACACATTTAATAAAAGAATAGACATGAAACAGACAGGAATCAGAGATTTAAAGCATCCTGGCCAGTAATGGCTCTTATTGGAATAAATACCACTTTATTGCATATTGTTTTTTTCTTTAAAAAAGATAAAGTCCTGACAAGAGATTGTTACCCTTTTTAAATCCCTTAAACCATCCATATAATTGATTAAAAAACCCTTTATATTAAAGCCACAAAAAGCCAGAGCACCAATTAAAACCCTTTAATATTCTGCACATTTAAAGACATTTTAAACTCTATAAAACATCAGTGTGAGCTCCATCAGCAGCTCCTGACAGGTTCAAACTCCTCTGAGACAGTTCAGCTGAAATATGACTCACTTCCTGTTTGTAAAGTTGATCAAATGTTTTTACTGTTTTGTTTCAAAAGAAGAATCAAACGTGTCACTGTGAGAACTTTGTCCAGTTGAGACTGATTTCGTCCTCTGAGACACTTTGATGAGTGTCTTTATGAAACACAGTTATTCTTCAGGCTAATTAAAGACAGGCTTTTCACAATAAGAGTCTCCTTTATAAAACAGCCCTCTGAGGGTTGTCAGAAGGAAAACACAACCAGCTCAGAAGGGATGTGAACCCATGACTCTCACACTGTGAGGCAGTTTCTCTACTAGCTGAGCTCTCAGATCTCTGTATCAGACATTTCATGTTTTAATTAAATAGATTATAATACAGACAAGGTTACAAACATCTTAAAAACTTTTTTTTTCTGGCTTTTAATTTGATACAGATCTGACATGTTTCAGTCTGTAAACTTTGTTTTCTTCCTTTGTTGTTTCTCAGTTTCTGAAGTTTGTGCAGTTTCAGTCTGATCTTCTTTCTTTCTTTGCGTCATGATATTAATCGTCATCGGACGTGGTCCAGTGGTGAAGGACGCTGACCACCAACGCAAAGACTGGGGCTCGAACCCCACCTGAGGTACGTCACACAGGAGTGTGTGAGATGAATGTGTGTGTGATTTCATTTGTCCGCTCTAAACGATTCTAGCGTTGCGATCACGAAAGCCGTTCATCGAATTTCACGTCAATTTCAACTTGCGAATTTCCGTATTTCCAACATCATCCATCGTGGAGGAAACAGAACACGTAAGTACAACTGAGCCCAGGGAGTCGAGCTAGCTAGCTTAGCAAGCTAGCCAGCCTGATGGGCAATTTTTAAAATATGTCTTGATATCACAGGTCAGTAATAGTTATAATCTTGATTTAATACACTGACTGGTTCCAGTGTGGCCCCTGCACTGGTTTCACTGTTGTGGAAACATGTTTACTGGATTTTGTTTCCTTTGGATGGAGCCAGGAGAACCAACCCAGTCTCAGTCCTAAGTTATAGAAGACCGGCACTTAGTCAGTGACTTCTGGCATCAGACACTGACGAAAAAAGCCGTCCTCTCACATCAGCTGGTCACTGTTATTCTGTAACAATGCCCAGCAGCGTCAGGGGAACACACGACCGGACAACAGCAAAAGTTATTGGGATGGAGGTCTAACTGGGGTTGGTGGGAGGAGTCCAGCAACCACTGACTTTCACCCAGGAGGCCGGTGTTTGCTTCACATAGATTGTAAAGCCAAACCCTGTTTCTTTTTCTAAACCTAACCAGGTGCGTTATTTATTTCAGATGTCACAAAGAACGTCTGTGATCAAGATAAAACTAAAGATTTAAAAATGAACGCAGACAATAAAACCTTGAGAGAAACGTGTTGTTTTGGTTCCTCCTGCAGGTTCAGTCAGTGGGAGTCATCAGGAGAGTCTAACATCATCTCTAATGTTCAGTCATGATGCTTTGATGAAACATCTTAACTTTTATCTGTTTAATCTCAACATGAAGAACAGACAGAAGAGAAATGAGGAGTTCACTTCAGTGTTGTTCACAGTTTGTCCTGCAGAGGGCGCAACGTGCACATAAAACAACTCAATGATAACGTAGCTTATGTATGTACTGTAACATATGACTCAAATGTACTTAAGTACAGTTCTGTTTCACCACTGTGTACAGGAAGTTAATGCACTGATGAGTTTTTTTCACATCAGTTGATGATAAATGATCACTGACACAAATCAAATCGACTTTCACAGCTGAGAATTCACAACTTCACCTGTCAGTTCACCGCAGAGAAACAGAAACTGAAGAAGCTGAACTACACTAAGGCTCCCCTCAGGAGAAATCTCCTTTGTTTAACTGAGTTCATTGCAAAAAAGTGCCCACTTACTAAAATCAAAAACTAAGATACTCCACTATTCATGGTAAAGTTCAGGAATGTCAGCTGTGGTTTTGTCGACAATGGCCATCAGTCAACAGCTGCGTCCATGTGGGGTGGACTGTACCAGTCATCAGTATCACCAGTAATCAATACTTATTATTAGTTGTGGTCAAAGAGGGCTCAGTCACAGTAGAAAAGCAACAGCAAAATAAAAAATTGAAAAATCTTTCCACTTAAAGGACTGTCGTTATCAGAGGAAGTGTGACTTATCTTATTTTATTTTGACCCTCCCTGACAACACATTCTCACTGTGACCTCGTCACATGTCCATGTTTGGTCATGGACTTTCCACGTCCACATATGTCGTCCAAGGTACCCTGGGTGTGTTGGTTGTTGACGTTCTGGGACGCCGTGTCAACTTCAGGAAATGTACAGTTTGATACAGTCTTTGTCAAAATAAAAGCACTATGTCAGTACAACACTACAAATTGACGTTTTTTTCCTTCAACAACAAACACAGGTGGTTAGGTTTAGAAATTAAGAACAGGGTTTGGCTTTATAATCTCACGAGACACGAACACTGCTCTCCCAGGTGAAAGTTGTGTTTGTTGGACCCATGCACTACTCCTCCTGCCTGCCCCACTGGGACTTTTGTCGCCTTAACTTTTGTCCTTGTCCTGTTGCATTTCCTCCTGACGTCACTGGGCGCCATCAAACAATAACGGCAACCAGCCGTGTATCATGCCAACGTTAAATGATGCCTTTTTCTGTTGGTTTCTGATGCTGCAAGTCACTGACTTCAGAGTGAGGCTGGGCTCTCCCTGAGGTTACAAATATTTTCCTTGAGCCTCTCTGAGTGACTGGCAGAAAATGCATGTCCCTCCCTCCATCATGAATTAGTTATTAGATTTTTAAAACTTACCATTTGATGTTTGAAGGTTAAAAATTGAAGATTAAATCCTGGTGTTAAAAAAAAAGCTTCAGTTTTTCACTCTTGTCGTGCACTGCATCCAAATTTTAGAGCCGTAGATTTAGTTATGTTTTTTTCTCTGCCAGAAGCATACCAGATGATGTGTCCAAGGACCATCAAAAATGTGAAAATCCAACAACAGTTTCTATTTTTACAGCGTCTTGCTGTGATAAATGGTGTAATTTTGGCAATTAATAAACATCATGTCAAATAAATACAAAATACAACCATTTAAAGTTGTATGCCCCTCCCATAAAGCCCAAATAAAAAAACTTAAGTCCCTCTCCAGTGTTTAAAATTATGTGACACGCCTCCCCCTTTTTACACCAACCCCCCTCTCTTAAATAATGAACAGTCCCTTATGGCCCAAAAATGTTTGTAGTCTCAGTAGTTACACAAAAAACATTTAAAAAAGTACTTTAACCACTTGAATCACTGCAAATATGACCAAAGTTTAACTACCAGAAAGCCACTGCAAACTGTACATGAACTTCCAGTTAAATTACATGTTCACTGCTCTCCACATGAACTGAGATTGTTAACGAGCGTGTGGACGGACTGGGATCAGTGCCCTGCAGAGATGCCCCCGGCTGAAGTTCAAAGACACAGGCTTCAGGCACAAACGTGGAACATGTTGTTCCAACAGCAGGAGACCTGAATTCACAAAGTACAGCAGGTGAACAGTCTGAGTGCAGAACTGTACATGTTCACATACTCTTTACACACCTGAATAAATATCACGCTGACAGACTCAGCGATGAGTTTGTTAAACTGTATTCAGTCGCAGAGAGAACAGGAGGTGAAGCTGAACATTTTGATCCTCTGGATGTATCCTGAGAGCTGATACCAGAGTCTGAGAGGGCTGAACCATGAAATTAAACACATTACATATAATTATACATAAATCAGCCAGAGGGCACAAACAGAGAGGCATGATAAATAAAACTAATACAGTACAGTAGAAATAAATATAAATGGACACAGAGCTGCAACACAAACTGGAAATCAGAGCACAGATTTCACAGCCTGTGTTAAAGGTCTGTCGGATTTAGAGGGATGTAATGTAATAACTATGTTTTCTTTAGTATATAATCTCCTGAAAATAAAAGTGTTTTGTTTGATATTAATGCTGCTCTGTTCTGTTCCTGGAGGGTCTTTGCTGCTGCTCTCCTGGCTTTAGGCTGTCTATGTAGGCCCAAGGAAGGGCAGGGAGGTGTGTTCTCTCTGCCTCAAGCTTTCCACATAGGCGCGTGGAAGGGCAGAGAGATGTGCTCTTCCCACCTTAAGCAGGATTTACACTTATACGTCAGCTTTATGCAGAGCCTGCACACATCAGCTACACCGTTGTGAGCATTTATACTTGTGTGGTGGTGTGTCTGTGTCACTCTGCAGTTACACCTCCAAAACACGAGTCGGCGGCGGAGGTTTCTGTGAAGTGTTGTAAAGTTTAGTGGATTCAAAACACACATTAAACACACATTAAACATGGCTTAATAGAGACAATTTTAAACACAAGTACACAAATCAGCTTCACTGTAACTCGCAGCATTCACAGACAAACACTTGTCTTTATCTGGACACATTTTCCCCACAAATACAACATGCTAACCTTATTAGCACAAGCCTATGGCATTTCACATTGTATAAATTAGCATGGCAGCTAGCGAACTTTTCCTCTACTCATATGAAACATTTAACAAAAGTAACGCTACAAAATTTTGGCTCCATTACAGCTCACAAGGTTCACTGACAAAACAACTGTCTTATACTAAACATGTTTTCCAAACAAATACAACATGCTAACGTTATTAGCACACGCTTATGGCATTTTACATTGTATAAATTAGCCCAGCGACTAGCAGAGATTTCCACACAAAACTTAAAATGCTATTTTAATTCTCACACTTTATTGTTTCTTATCTGTGAATTTAAAGCAAATAAAAGCTTTGTTTCCACTGAGGGAAATGGTTTCATCTTACAGAGACAGACAGGAGGTCTGCGTCACCACGATGTGTAGTTATATTTCTGGGGAGGTGCACGTCAGGCTACGGTGCCGTACCTACGCAGAAGTATAAATCCTGCTTTAGGCTTTCTGCATAGGCCTAGGAAAGGCAGAGAGGCCCCAGAACAGAGCCATACCACCAAATATAATACGGCAAATGGGGAAAAAAGAAACTTGTCTATACAAGAGAAGATTATATCTGACAGTTTGTCCTGATTGTGGTGATTTAAATCTGAAGAGTTCGACCACTGAAGAAAAATATTGTGAATATCTTCAATAGATGATGAGACATTTCACTCTGCACCAAAATATTTCTCTCTGTTTATCTGAGGAGAACTGATGTGAAACATTAACGAATGTCATCATTAATATATGTGCAAATATCCTCTGCTGTGTGTTTACATGTTGCCTCTCTGTGTTAATGTATTCATCTGAAAGGATTCATTTCATCTCTGGAGTCTTCCTCCTCGCTGTCTTTTATAATTAAGCGTCGTCTCTTAATTCCCTCACCTGATGACTGAAACAACATAAAACATTCAAACTGGAGCTCAATCAGCGCTTATCGTCATGACAACACCCCAACCCCTCCACCCTCCCTCCTTTAAACTTGGATATGAATCGACGGCGACACGACGGAGAACAGCATCTCTCTGTCACATACAGCCGCCGCTCTTTATGTTCTTCTTCTGGGAGCAGGAGAGTCGGTGCAAGCGGAGCGGCGATGAATAAAAGATGTTTTATTCTGGAGAACCTCAGACTCTAATGGTGGCATGTTACCCCCACCCCACCCCACCCCCAAATCCAAATCCCCTCCATGAATAAAGCAGCAGCCCTCAGGTTGGAGACAGGTAATCACACCGGCTGCTTCTCATTTTTTATTCAGGGGCATTTTTTAATTTATTTTTTTTTACAGCTGATCAAAACCTGAAGAATAAAAACTCAAAGGAAACACAACCTCTATAATTTACAGGAGAAGAAGAAGACAAAGACGAAGAAGACTTGGTTGATGGTCGTTATCCCAGTAACACCATCAGACTTTGGCAGAGGGACCAACAATGATGTTTTTGATGTCAACAACTCTTCTTCTTCTCTTCAGTTAAACTCAAACCGCTGTGACTTCAGACGATTTGTGTCTGTGTTTATAACCTCCTGTATCAAATTAATCAGTGAGGTGTTCAGGGACCTCTTTAACTGCCACATTAAATCAGAAGGCACCAGTTTAATTTAACTGAATAAGGAGCTCCACGCATATCAAACCTGAATCATCCTGAGAGGAAACAACATGTTAAATTTATCTCCTGACTGAGTGACGACCTTCAGTTAGACTGCTTTAAACCAAGGGATTACTCGGTTTAATTTGGTGAGATAAATGAAATTTATTACTAAAAGCCTGTTAATAAACGTACCACAGTTTGCTATCTTAGGATTCAGAAATTGGTGCCCAGGTGACCCATCTAACTCTGAGGAGTTTCACTGGGGCGAGGGGAGCAAGGAGATCTAGGCACTGTTAGATGGAGAGAAGTTTACCACAGTTCATTTACACATATACCCACATTGTTATGATATGAAGCTGGTTGAAAATCGGCTGAGTGTCCTTGTAACGGAATTGGGTTTTCTGGGTTTTGGGGTTTCTGTTTGCTGTGTTCTTCCCGTCCTGAGTTCCTGACTGCCTTTCTTTCATTTGCCCATCCACACACCTGTCCTGCATCAGCCTCATTAGCCCTTCCGTACTCCAGAGTCTTCTCCAGCCAATCAGCTCCCTGCCTGTTCCTCTGGCTAATCACCTTATTTGCCTCACCTGAGCTCCTCCGTCCTGTTCGCCACTTGCACTTCATCCTCTCATCAGACTAGTTTGTATTTAAGGTTTCAGTTCAGTTGTTGTTGAATCCCTGGTTTTGTGATCTTGATTTTGTGTTTTTCTTGCTACAACCTTCCCTAAGTCCTGTTGCCTGCAGTCTCTTGCGTTTGGCTCCGCCTGCTCCACACCACATGATAAAACCTTTTAATATGGTGAGTGTTGAGATGGAGGAAGTTCTACTGACTTTATACCAGTAAATGATTCCAGTGTTCAGACTTTGGCTCATGTTACGGTTGGAATCAGGCGATTGTTTCCAGGGAATCTGCAACTAGTATCATGGCGGCCGAGTTGTGTTGAATGTACTGCATAACCAAGGTGCTGTGCAAACTCAAAAAAAACACAAGCACAATAACTGAAAACTTCAAACAGAAGGCACCCAGGAGGATCCTGATCAGATGTTGAACCATCTCAACTGGCCACGTTCGCCACTTGTATCTGCTCTTTCGGTCACTACCCAGAGCTCATGACCATAGGTGAGGGTTGGGACGTAGATGGACCAGTAAATCGAAAGCTTTGCTTTCCTCTTCACCACGACAGACTGGCACGTCAACATCACTGCTGACACTGCTCCACACTGCCGATCCATCTCACTCCATTTTACCCTCACTCACGATCAAGACCTTGAGATACTTGAACTCCCTCGCTTGGGGCAGTAACTCTCCCAACCCAGAGGGAGTAATCCACCATTTTCCAGCAGAGAACCATGACCTCAGATTCGGAGGTGCTGACTCTCATCCCAACCATTTCACACCACAGTGCATGCTGGAGGTCATGCTGTGATGGAGCCAACAGAATCACATCATCTGCGTAGAGCAGAGATGCAGTTTTAAGGTCAGAAATGATTTGCTTTTATATATTTAGTTTCAGTTTATTATACATTATTATAATGTCCAAGAAGTATGAAGCTACATATGCAAACTGTACAAAATACACGGTTAGAGAACTGTGTCAGGAACGGCCTTAATGTTTAAATCTTTTCATTTACTCTGTAACTGCTACATTCAGAAGAAAACTCAACCCCGGCTAGTTAACGTGACACCTGAGCTTCACGGCTCTGTTAAATGGTGTTTGATCTCCAACAGGTTCTCGTTTAATTCTCAGCCGACCCTCCAGAAGAAAATGTTGGCATTGTACATTTTGGCCAATCGATTTGTATGTTTTATACCTATCATATCAACGTTTCTAAAGTAATGTAGTATATGAGCTGACTTTGTCATAACAAGCTGGATGGGATGGTGGATGGTGTGACACCTAGGTGAGACAGCTGCCAAGTTGCAGACGAGTGTTTGAGGCCAACAAACAACAAAACTGGTTGTTTTTTAGCGATTCATCTGCTGCCTTCAGACACCTTTCGCAAGTATTTAAACCTTTGAACCCTGAGCAACTTGGTGCCATTTCTTTTAAAAAATGGGAAAATAGGCAATGAGCAACTTGGGAAGAAATGTCCCCCAAATTGCAAATAAATAAATAGTTTGAGAAAAATATTTAAATAAATTGCGGAAAAAGAAAAAAAACTAGGAAAAAGTATATATACTAATAATTATTATTACTACATTTTAAAGAGAGTTGAGTTTACAAAGCTGAGGTAAATAACAGTCTGTTCCTACAAAGATCAGAGACAATAAAGGAGCAGTCCAACATTTACTGAACTCCTCAGTATCAGTTTCATCTGTGTCTCAGGTTTAGCCTAGCATAGCACAAAGACTGGCAACAGAGGGAAACTGTTAGCCTATAGCTCCATCATGACAGAATAAAACTCCAGCTCCTCCTCACTCAGCTGGTCCTCTCTGCTTTCTGCATTATTAATGAAGGGCAGATTTCTGCTGTGTTAATAATACATACAGATGTTGACTTTAGTGAAGATGCTCTAACTGCTGAAACAGGATCTCCTCGTCTCACTGCTGCTCTCTTTAGGAAAGAAACACTTTCACTTTGTCGCACGGCTTCCTCTCGGACGGGAGGTCATCAGCAGTGTAAGCAGCCATCTCTACCTTCATGATATCTTTTTCATTGTATATTTATTATCCTGTCTCTGGAAATCTTAAGTTTGGTTCATTTCTTCACAGAGTCTGACTCTGAACATAGGGATCTGTTTTTGTATGGTGGTCCTCAGGCTCAAAACACTACAACATCTCACAAAACACTACAATGTTTCACAAAACACAACATTTAACAAAACGACATTTCACAAAACACAAAAACATTTCGGAAAACAACATTTTACAAAGCTATAACATTTCAGAAAACACAACAGCGTTTAACAAAACAACATTTCACAAAACAGAAACATGTCACAAAAAACATTTCACAAAGCACTACAGTATTTCAAAAAACACAAAACACAACATTTTACAAAACATAACATTTGGTGAGACTCAAACTGGAACAGACAGGTAGACAATGATTCCTTGTTCCTGATTGGATGCTCTGTCTGTCTGTGACATATGGATGTGCGGCACATTGCTGCCTCCCATGGGTCAGGAGTGTAAGATAAAATAAAACTTTATTTATTTCTAACATGCATGTTGTGCAGCAGTCTGCAGTCTGCAATGTTAGCTGCTACTACAGTTCCTCTCCACCTCCTCAACTGTGGCAGCGGTTTTGTTTTTTTCCGAAATGTTGTAGTGTTCTGAGAAACGCTGTTGTTGTTGTGTTCTGACCCTCAGGGCCACCGTTGTTTTTTAAGTAGATCGTCATCCTTTATAAATTGATATCATCCAACAATTGACCTGTGGCTAAGCCACGCCCCCCTCCACTCACTCGGACAAACTATCAACATTCAGTGACCGGCGCTATGGCAGGTGTCACAGTACACGGCATTTTGCAGGAGACAGTTGATGATTTTTGGGGACATAACGATCAGATGTCATTGAGAAGTAACCAAAAGGGCCTAAACTACGCATTGGAGGGATATATTCATCATTTTATTGTTGAGAAGGTCGATGAAAAGCTTAAATTACAAGCCAAAATTTACAGGTCACAGTGTACGCTTGTGAACCGCATCTCGTTGTCGTCACCATCAAAGACAACAAGTTAAAGTGCCACTGAAGTTAAGGTTTTTGGCTCAGAATATGAGAAAAGGATAACGGCCTTTTTACCATCTTTACCAAGAGTGTCTCTCCGTTAGTTTGGTGCTACAGTATTTACACTGAATCATTCAGCATAACGTTTGCCAACCTTTGTTATCTCTGCCATTACAGATAAGTTAATGAAGCTAAGCTCCAGAAGTTAACGTTAGCTTAACTAGAGCCCTTTGGACAACAGCTAACAATGATGTACGATCACCAAAGTACAAAACTAGAACAAAATAGGCTAATGAACTCCCAGCAAACAAGGTGACATGATGAACAACGCAGCTAGGAGCTAACGTTAGGCTAACTTTAGCTAACGTTAGCTAGAGATGTTAAAGATAACTTTATATTTCTTTCCAGCAAAGTGACAATATGTTGCCTCAAACACAATGTTGACTTACCTTAGAACAGATGTAGACATCATTGTTAATCTTATTCACGTTGAGTTGATGTTGTGGTCTAACGTTACCACACAACTTTATCCAAAGGAGACACTTTTCTCGCTTGAGATGTGGTTTAAAGTGTAAAAAATACACCTGGTCGCCCAGCCTCTCAGGATACCTTGTGTCAGAGTTGCATGTACCCCATGCACACCGTTTGACCATTTTTAAACTTCAAATCTCAGAAAAAGCTCATAAAACCGAACAAAACTTACTTTCTGTAATGCATTTCAATGGACGTCCAGGCAGAGAATGTCCGAGTGTATGGGAATGGCTATATGCACTGTGATTGGCTCATAGCGTTTGAGGGCGGGACTTAGCACGTGAATTTACATTTAACTTCATACTTTAAATAAACTTACATTTACATAAAGGACTCCTCAGGTGACATATGGCTCCTCACTGCTTCAAGAAAAATAATGAACTCTTAAAATGTTTTTGAGGTACTTTTATTTGACTTGAGTGTTTCCATTTTCTGCTTCCTTTTCATCCCGACAGCTTTAGTTACCTTACAGATTTGGATTGCAGAATAAGAACTTTTACTTTTGGTATTTTAAGTAGGCTACAACAGAGTATTTCTACACGGTGGTGTTACTGCTGTTACTGAAGTTAAAGATCTGAGTCCTTCTTCCCTTTATGATGCTGATGATAACTGAGGCTTGGAGCTGGCTCATGCAGTGACTCTGATGAGAATAAAAGCAGCTGGAGGTTCACACAGTTAAATCAGAAAAGGTTTAATACCTTCTGAAGTGACACGCAGCTTTAATAAGCTGTTTGTTAAAGTGTGATGAGGTTTTTCATTATTATCTGTAACATCCTTTAAAGTGTGACCACAGTTGGAGTTGAACCATGAAACAGACTCAGAGGACCACAGCTACATGTTTTATTCTTTCCTCTTCTCCAACATGCTTCTTTAATCCTGTGATGTTGTTTCTGAGAGTGCGATGAAAGCTGGCTGAGTTTGATCTACAGGAAGAAATAAACCTGACTGTGTGTCTGATGAATACTGAATGAACATCAGCAGCTTCACAAGACTTCTCACATCACATCAGTTTGTACAAGAGCTCAGGAGCAAAGCATGGTGTCAGTGTGTTTAAAGACAAAACCTGTGTTCAGTAAAAGCTTTGTGTGACGATTCACTCAGAGACTCAACTCAGCTTGCAGCTTTAAAGGAACATTACACCAACTCATACAAGTCTGATGTTTGTTCTTTGATGTCAGTTAAAGCCCCAAAATGTCCTTGCTTTATTAAAAGTATTCTTGTTCCCAAATTGTCCTCATTTCGGAATATGTCTTCACTTCTTAAAAAAATTGTTAGCACTTTCCAAAAATGTCTTGATTTCTCAAAAAAGTGTCTTTGCTTCCCCCAAAATGTCTTCACTTACCAAAAAATGTCCCTACTTTCCAAACATGACTTTATTTCCCAAAACATTGTTTCCCAAAAAAAGTCCTCATTTCCAAAAATGTCTCCACTTCCTAAAATTTCTTCATTTCTCAAAGTGTGCTCACTTCCCAGAAATGTCCTCTTTTCCCCAAAATGTTCCCACTTCTCAGAGAAGGTCTGCACTTTCCAAAATGTCCTCACTTCCCAAAAGTGTCTGCACTTCCCTGAAAATGTCTGAATTTCCCAAAACATCTTTACTTCCCAAAAATGTCTTAGTTTCCCCAAAATTTCTACACTTCCAAAAAAATGTATAACTGCCCAAATATGTCTTTACTTCCTAAAAAACATCTTTACTCACCCAAAACTGTCCTTACTTCCCAAAAATTGTAGTCACTTCCCAAAAATTAGGCCTATCCTGTCCCAAAAAGATGCTAAAAATTTGGTCCACGGTTTTGTTACCTCTAGGCTGGATTACTGTAACTCTCTATTATCAGGTAGCTCTAGTAAGTCCTAAAAAACTCTCCAGCTAATTCAGAATGCAGCAGCTCGTGTACTAACAGGAACTAAGAAACGAGATCATATTTCTCCTGTTTTAGCTTCTCTGCACTGGCTCCCTGTAAAACCAGAACTGAATTTAAAATCCTACTGTTAACTTATAAAGCTCTAAATGGTCAAGCTCCATCATATCTTAGAGAGCTCATAGTGCCATATTATCCCACCAGAACTCTGCGCTCGGAGAACGCAGGGTTACTCGTGGTCCCTAAAGTCTCCAAAAGTAGATCAGGAGCCAGAGCCTTCAGCTATCAGGCTCCTCTCCTGTGGAATCATCTTCCTGTTATGGTCCGGGAGGCAGACACCGTCTCCACATTTAAGACTAGACTTAAGACTTTCCTCTTTGATAAAGCTTATAGTTAGGGCTGGCTCAGGCTTGCCCTGTACCAGCCCCTAGTTAGGCTGACTTAGGCCTAGTCTGCCGGAGGACCCCCCTATAATACACCGGGCACCTTCTGTCCTTCTCTCTCTCTCTCTCTCTCTCTCTCTCTCGTATTCTATTACTGCATCTTGCTAACTCGGCCATTCTGGATGTCACTAACTCGGCTTCTTCTCCGGAGCCTTTGTGCTCCACTGTCTCTCAGGTTAACTCATATTGCAGCGGTGCCTGGACAGCGTGACGCGTGTGGTTGTGCTGCTGCCGTGGTCCTGCCAGATGCCTCCTGCTCCTGCTGCTGCCATCATTAGTCATTAGTCATACTTCTACTGTTAAAGGCTCTGGAGAAGAAGCCGAGTTAGTGACATCCAGAATGGCCGAGTTAGCAAGATGCAGTAATAGGATGAGAGTGAGAGAGAGAGAGAGAGAGAGAGAGAAGGACAGAAGGTGCCCGGTGTATTATAGGGGGGTCCTCCGGCAGACTAGGCCTAAGTCAGCCTAACTAGGGGCTGGTACAGGCCAAGCCTGAGCCAGCCCTAACTATAAGCTTTATCAAAGAGGAAAGTCTTAAGTCTAGTCTTAAATGTGGAGACGGTGTCTGCCTCCCGGACCATAACAGGAAGATGATTCCACAGGAGAGGAGCCTGATAGCTGAAGGCTCTGGCTCCTGATCTGCTTTTGGAGACTTTAGGGACCACGAGTAACCCTGCGTTCTCAGAGCGCAGTGTTCTGGTGGGATAATATGGCACTATGAGCTCTCTAAGATATGACGGAGCTTGACATCGTGATTTCCCCAAACTGAATAAATACCACACATAGCAACACAAAACTGCTTTGCTAGCTCAATCATGTTGTAACGGCTGGATGATTGATGCGTACATGCTGATTCAGGTGCCATCAGAGCTGATCTGCGCATCACTATGGCTTAATGATCAACTCAGTCAATTAAAACAACCCGTCCTGTGTTAGGAGTGTATGTCACTGACAGAAAGAAAGAAAGAAAGAAAGAAAAGGGAAAAAAGATAGAAAAGCAGCGTACACCTCACATATTTATTTCTCACAGTTACGCACACGTGTAGCTGGCATGCAGAAGCACCGTCTGTGTGTCGAGGGTATGAGCCGCAGCTGTGCACTTCCCTAAAGAGATCTTCACTTCCCAAAAAAATTTGCCTTTCCCAAAAAATGTCTCCCAAAAACATCATAATTTCTCAAAAACGTCTTTACTTCCCAAAGATGTCTTAACTAACAAATTATGTCTCCACTTCCGGAAAATGTCTTCATTTCCCATAATGTGTGGACACATGAGCAGTTTGTCCTCAGCTCACTGTCTTCAGCTCACTGTCCTCAGCTCACTGTCTTCAGCTCACTGTCCTCAGCTCACTGTCTTCAGCTCACTGTCCTCTGCTCATCGTCTTCAGCTCTCTGTCCTCAGCTCACTGTCCTCAGCTCACTGTCTTCAGCTCACTGTCCTCAGCTCACTGTCTTCAGCTCACTGTCTTCAGCTCACTGTCCTCAGCTCACTGTCTTCAGCTCACTGTCCTCAGCTCACTGTCTTCAGCTCACTGTCCTCAGCTCACTGTCTTCAGCTCACTGTCTTCAGCTCACTGTCCTCAGCTCACTGTCTTCAGCTCACTGTCTTCAGCTCACTGTCCTCAGCTCACTGTCTTCAGCTCACTGTCTTCAGCTCACTGTCCTCTGCTCACTGTCCTCAGCTCACTGTCCTCAGCTCACTGTCTTCAGCTCACTGTCCTCTGCTCATCGTCTTCAGCTCGCTGTCCTCAGCTCACTGTCTTCAGCTCGCTGTCCTCTGCTCATCGTCTTCAGCTCACTGTCCTCAGCTCACTGTCCTCAGCTCACCGTCTTCAGCTCACTGTCCTCAGCTCACCGTCTTCAGCTCGCTGTCCTCTGCTCATCGTCTTCAGCTCACTGTCTTCAGCTCACCGTCTTCAGCTCACTGTCCTCAGCTCACTGTCCTCAGCTCAATGTCCTCAGCTCACTGTCCTCAGCTCAATGTCCTCAGCTCACCGTCCTCAGCTCACTGTCTTCAGCTCACTGTCCTCAGCTCACTGTCTTCAGCTCACTGCCCTCAGCTCACTGTCTTCAGCTCAATGTCCTCAGCTCACCGTCCTCAGCTCATCGTCCTCAGCTCACTGTCCTCAGCTCACTGTCTTCAGCTCAATGTCCTCAGCTCAATGTCCTCAGCTCAATGTCCTCAGCTCACTGTCCTCAACTCTCCTCAGCTCACTGAGCCTCTCACACCTTGTGTGTTGGTAATAAAGCTGCCGTAGAGTTGCAGCAGCTGACTGGACGGTTGTTGCCTGGAGAGTTGACCGTCTCACCTTCTGACTGTCTCACCTTCTCACCGTCTCACCACCTCAAACAGTTTGTCTGGAGGCGGCCGCTGATCTCAGAGATGCTGACTGTTAAGTCTGACGTTTCATTTTCCCCCGTCGTCTCCTCCACGTGTCCCTCAGGGCCGTAAACAAACTGCTGATCTGTGCTGTTACTGGCCCACCGTCCGCCGCCGGCTGACACCGAGCATTACCATGGAAACAAGGAAACAGGAAAACGCAGAGCAAAGTGGTGGTGAAGGTGGCGGTGGCTCGGGGGAGAGGAAGAGCTCTGTAACTGTAACGATCTGTGACAGCAGCAAAACTGTGGAGGAACAAGTTTTCAGGTTCAGTCGTCTCACTGTGTCTCACTGATGGAGACAGACGCTACAGAGACATGTGTACAGGTCGCCCTCTGTAACTGTATCTGTACATGAAGTATAAGATTTAAAAGGGATTAAATGATTTAAAATCCACAACAGTGATAATACGACTGATAATTTCTATGATTAACAGTTTAAATAAGTGAATAAAGGCCTCCTTTAAGGTGATAGAGCTGTGCAGCACGTCACATGTACCTGGCGTCATGTAAGACTGATGTAACCACAGATTTCTCATTTGGCAGTTTAAGCTCCTCCTTCCTTGCCTCCTCCGCTCGCATCTCCTGTTGGCGGGAGTAAAGGCAGATTCATAGTAGTGCGTCGGCTCTACGCTAACAGATTCTCACTCCAACCTCGTCACATGTCCACGTTTGGTCATGGAGTTTCCACGTCCACACATGACGTCCAAGGTACCCTGAGTGTGTTGGTTGTTGATGTTCTGGGACACCGTGTCAAATTCAGCCTGTTACATGCTTTGTCTGTTTTCAAAATACACTTCTGTTTTCACAGGAAATGTACAGTTTGCAAACAGTCTCTTTCAAAATAAAAGCACTACATCAGTACAGTACTTCCACAACAAACGCACATGGTTACGTACGGCCAACAGACGCATGTGGTTGGGTTTAGGCAACAAAAGCAGGTGTATCATGCTAACATGAAATGACTGTAGAGCCTATGCATGTGGCCTACGCCACTGTGAACATTTATCGGTCACTCAGGAAAGCTGCTTAGCCTTGCATCAATTTTTCCAGTGGCCACTTGCAGTATTGCAACAAAAAAAAAATTCCCCCTTAGGACACCACTGTAAAAGAGATGTCCGTAAAACTGCTGACACCTCAAACTGCAAACTATTGAGCTATTGAGATTTTATATTTGTAAAACTTTCCCCAAGCCAAGAAAAGTGATTTAAAAATCTGTGACGTCACCGTAATTTGAAGTCCATGAGCTGAGTGGGAGGGGCCAGTGGGAGAAACACTAATGTGCATATTCAGTGGACCACATACCATGAAAGTAAACTCAGAAGCTAGAAAACTTTTTGGTGTATGTGACTAAATTTGAATGAATAGACGCCATCTTGGTGTCCGGTATCTAGTTATTATTAAAATCCATGACATTTATACTTGTGTGGTGGTGTGTCTGTGTCACTCTGCAGTTACACCGCCAAAACACTAGTCAGTGGCGGAGGTTTCTGTGAAGTGCTGTAAAGTTTAGTTGATTCAAAACACACATTAAACACACCCTAAACACACATTAAACATGGCTTAATAGAGACAATTTCAAACACACAAATCAGCTTCACTATAACTCGCAGCATTCACAGACAAACACTTGTCTTTATCTGGACACATTTTCCCCACAAATACAACATGCTAACGTTATTAGCACAAGCCTATGGCGTTTTACATTGTATAAATTAGCCTAGCAGCTAGCTGACTTTTCCTCTACTGGTATAAATTTCGGATAAATCCCACACAGGACGTAAAATGTCATTTTGTTGGTAAATAAAAGTAAATAAAGCTTTGTTTCCACTGAGGGAAATGGTTTCCAATTTACAAAAATAAACAGGAGGTCGCTGCAATGTGTAGTTACATTTCTGGGAAGGTGCACATCAGGCTATGGCGTAGGGTATGCATCTGGCCTACACCAAAGGTATGGTGTCGATTCGACACTGAAGTCTATAAATCCCACTTAAGACACAAGGAAGGGAAGCGAGTGAGGGAAAAGCAAGTCACACGTTAGCATGATGGAGCCTCTCTGCTCTGCCCTGCTCTCTGTGGATAATTAAGGCTGCTTTCAGACCTAGAGTTGTCTCCTTTGGTCTGAATCAGGGACTCATGTTGTTCCAAAGTTGTATAATTGACCTATGGCTAAGTCCCGCCCTCAAACGCTATGAGCCAATCACAGTGCGTATAGCCATTCCCATACGCTCGGACATTCTCTGCCTGGACGTCCATTGAAATGCATTACAGAAAGTTAGTTTTGTTCGGTTTTATGAGCTTTTTCGGATATTTGAAGTTTAAAAATGGTCAAACGGTGTCACTTTGCTGGAAAGAAATATAACGTTATCTTTAACATCTCTAGCTAACGTTAGCTAAAGTTAGCCTAACGTTAGCTCCTAGCTGGGAGTTCATTAGCCTATTTTGTTCTATTTTTGTACTTTGGTGATCGTACATCATTGTTAGCTGTTGTCCAAAGGGCTCTAGTTAAGCTAACGTTAACTTCTGGAGCTTAGCTTCATTAACTTATCTGTAATGGCAGAGATAACAAAGGTTGGCAAACGTTATGCTGAATGATTCAGTGTAAATACTGTAGCACCAAACTAACGGAGAGACACTCTTGGTAAAGATGGTAAAAAGGCCGTTATCCTTTTCTCATATTCTGAGCCAAAAACCTTAACTTCAGTGGCACTTTAACTTGTTGTCTTTGATGGTGACGACAACGAGATGCGGTTCACAAGCGTACACTGTGACCTGTAAATTTTGGCTTGTAATTTAAGCTTTTCATTGACCTTCTCAACAATAAAATGATGAATATATCCCTCCAATGCGTAGTTTAGGCCCTTTTGGTTACTTCTCAGTGACATCTGATTGTTATGTCTCCAAAAATCATCAACTGCCTCCTGTGAAATGCCGTGTACTGTGACACCTGCCATAGCGCCGGTCACTGAATGTTGATAGTTTGTCCGAGTGAGTGGAGGGGGGCGTGGCTTAGCCATAGGTCAATTGCCTAGAGTTGGTTCGTGTTCTCACAGCAGAAGGGGAAGGGGAAGCAAACACTGCTCTCACAGGTGAAAGTTGGTGTTTGTTGGACCCATCCACTCCAGTCAGGCTTTTGCTGCCTTAACTTTTGTTCTTGTCCTGCTGCCCCTGACGCCGCTGACCACAGTTAAACTATTACAGTGACCAGCCACGTATCATGCCAATGCTGAAGTGCCAGATTTCGACGATTTCGGAATGAGACCAGGTTGCATGTGTTACATATGCCCTTGAAAAAAGCAAACACATCTTATGATTTTTTTATTTTCTTTTGTAAAATTGTCAATAACATCTACGACAAAATAATATGCTTATTCCAAAGAAACTATAATAAATTATTAAAATTGTTGCATTAGATTAATAATTTATTATTTTCCTTGGTATTCTTTGTCATACACAGATATGCAGTGATGATTGTTGGGTAATATGTATGTTGATGCGATCCAGTGTCACGTCTCTGATCAAGTGACACAACGCACAAGAGGGCCTGTCGCAACTACCTGGAAATTAAATTAAACTTTCTGCTTCATTTGGACAAAACTTGATTTTTATATAACCTGAAATTAGTGAAACTGAAGGTTCTGGAAGGTAAAAATAAAAATAGGAGGAAACATAAAGCACCTGTTGATCATATCTCCATCAGAGGCCTCACAGTGACTGTAGCAGTATTTTATTATCAGATTTTCATCCACACTGCTGACGTCATCCTTCATTCAATTTTCCATATTTTATCAATCAATAATTTATCAATCCGTGTGTAGTTTCTGAGTGAGACATCTGTCTCTTTTCCCGCCTCAGAGGAGTCCCGGGAAAAAAGAGAACATCACACACGTGCGCAGTGAGGGCTCGCGCTGTCATTTTCCACCCCGCGTGCCGCCTACAGGCTCCTCTTGTCTCGTGAGGATGTTTTTTCTTCTTTTTTTTACAGTCACGGTCAGAAACCAGCGGCTCGTGATGTTTCGCGCGGCAGATTCCGCGTAACGTCAAACTTCCGGCAGTTAGTCACAGTGAGACCGGAAAACATGTCGTCAAAATAAAAGCCTACAGATTGGGAAGTGGTGACATAGATAATGGATTATGTAATAAGTTCAGCAACTTTCCAGAACTAGTGATAGTTTACATTACTTTGATTTTTTTTTACAAACATCAGATTTGTTGAGTGTTTTAATTTATTAATTATTTGTTTTGACATTAACAACAAAATTTTAACTCTCTTTATTTTTAGTATCATGCAATGTCACGTCATATTTCAACCTCCATATGTCAAGGATGGAAATAAGTTATTCATTTGACTTTATTTGTTATCCCTCTGCATTTTGAATTAATGTCTTTGGTGCAATGTATATGACCTTTTTATATTCGTTTCGTTTGAAATGTTGAATGGATTGATTCAGTAAAAAAGAAACAGAAATAATAAAATAATAAATAAGCAAATTGATAAAAAATGAGAAAAAGTTTAATAATTTTTAAGGAAAATTGATAAAAAAAAAAATCATTAATAAGCAAAATAATTAAACAATTTGATAAAATAAGTAAAAGACAAATGTTTTTCTTTTGAAAGAGAAAAATGGATTAAAATCCAACTAAGTGTGTAAAGTATAGTTACATAGTTATACTAATCTACAAGTGAGTGGTAATTAACACTGAACATTTTTTTAACTTCACCCTTTTGTGATTGTTTAAAGTGTAAGTAATTAATAGCTTACATTATTAAACACTTTTTAAACAAAAGACAAATAAAAGAAAACATGACCAAATGAATATATCAAAAGAGTTTCATTCATATAATGTGATAATTAATCCTATTAATTTAACCATCATTGATTTACAACCTTCTCTGACTTGTGACACCTTAAATTACAATTTATTTTTAAACCCCTGCCAAAGTCAGCATTTTGTAAGTTGTAAATAGTTCAACCATAAAGTCATTTAATTCTCTTTTAGTGTTTTAGGTGTACTGTTCAAAAATTGTTAAGACATCTACCAGGAAAAAAGGCAAAAGTCAAAAGAAACAACCATTTTCAGAAATATTCTATTATTATCCCTATTGACTCCTCAGATTCAGATAATTATTTATTATATTATATTTTATCATATTATATTATATTGTCTGCACACATGAACAGTTTTACCAGCTGTTTTGTATCACACGTTAGTAGCCTATTTGTTAACTGGGTTTTATTTTGAAAATGCCTCCCGGAAGCTGTGTCCCTGTCCGTTCTATTCCTCTTTACCGCTCGGTTCGCTCGGTGACGTCTCTCACCGGTAAAATCCACCGACGAGTCGTCGGGACTGACCGCTTCTCCTCTCTCTGCTTCGCCGTATCTCAGAACGGCATCACAGCATCACGGAGCCCGACTCTCTGCCTCTCCTGCCCGGCCTGACGTGCCGCGACGAGCCGCTGACAGCAAGGACACGGAGCGGGACCCGCTTCTCCTCAGCATGATGGATGTAACTCCGGTACCGACTCACGGACAAGGAGCCCGGTGGACTCGGCGGAGGGGCAGCGGGGACTTGTGAACATCCTCCCGGTGTGAGGATCTGTCGCACCGACTTGTTTTCTCCTGAATTTGAATCTTTTTCCTACAATGTCACCATCAAGGAGACGCGGCTGAGGCACCGGCTCTTCCTCTCGGGTCTCCGCTGACCGTCATCCTCCTCAGCTGGTCTCTGACGGTTTTAGCTAACGTTAGCTCCGGTATGAGCAGAACCGGACCTCCCTGTCACATCTGACCGGGGATCGGGGGGTGGTGGCGGGGTGCCGGCGGGGACACAGTTGGATTTGTGGATGAGAACCGGTCACCGGGCCGGATTCCGTGCGGAGGGACGCCGGCCGGAGCGGAGGTGGAGGAGGGAGGAGCAGCAGCGGCAGCAGCAGCTGCGGGGAACCGATCTGACAACCTCATCCCCGGGGGGAGAGACGCAGCGAGGCGGCCAGAGGAGGATGTGAAGATGGGTTTAGTTTTCGGTCTCCTGTGGCTGTTTACCGGCTTCCTGCAGGGCGTGCACGGCCAGGGCGTGTACGGTAAGGACGTCATTAACATGCAATTAACATGTTGTCATTCTCCAAATATTCTTGCCCGGTAAATTCGGTGTGATGCGGTGTGAACGGCCGCAGCGCAGCACAAGCAGCGTTTAACCCGGAATACCACCCACACCAACTTGACCTTGTGAGGGATTTAGCGCGTGTAGGCTAAATGTGTGTGTGTGTGTGTGTGTGTGTGTGTGTGTGATGCTCATTCAGTCATATTACATTCATGCCTGGCCTGAAGGCACAACAGGTAGGCTGCTGCACACCAACACACACCTGTGAACACAGTGAGGGGGGCTCCTAATAATACCTCTGCAGTAACTGACTGATGTTCAGTCTTTGTTAGATCATCCTGACGCCATCATGTCTCACCGTGTCTCTGTGTGTAACAGTACTGCAGGTCTACAGGGTCTGTGCAGGTCTACAGGGTCTGTGCAGGTCTACAGGGTCTCTGTGAGACTTGGGGTGTCTGCAGGTCTAAAGGGGATTTGCAGATCTACAGGGTTTCTGTGGGACGCACTATGGTGACATGAAGTTACTGCTGCTGTGTCATCTGTGACAGCACACGAATATTTGGGTCTTTGTGGGACTTAAGGTTTCTGCAGGTCTTCAGGGTCTCTGTGGGTCTTCAGGGTCCCTGTATAGGCCTATGGGTGTCTGCAGATCCACAGGGTCTCAGTGGGACTCAGTACATGGTGACATGATGTTACTCCTGCTGTGTTATTTTTATCCTGTGTGACAGTGCAGGAATATTCTGGTCTTTGGGGGACAGAGGGTCTCTGCAGGTCTCCAGGGTCTTTGTGGGACTCAGGGTGTCCTCAGGTCTACAGGGTCTCTGCAGGTGTCTCTGTGGGACTCTGTGGGACTTACTGTAGTAGATTGCATGATGTTACTGGTGCTGTTTTATTGTGTGACAGATCAGGAATATTATGGTCTTTGGGGGACTCAGGGTCTCTGCAGGTCTACAGGGTGTCTGCAGGTCTATAGGGTGTCTGCAGGTCTTCAACGTCTCAGCAGTACTCAGTAGATGGTGGCATGATGTTGCTGCTGCTGTGTTATTTTTATCCCCTGTGACAGCTCAGGGATATTCTGGTCTTTGGGGGACAGAGGGTCTTTGCAGGTCTACAGGGTCTCTGCAGGTCTACGCTGTCTCAGTGGGACTGTGTGTCTCTGCTGGACTCAGTAGATGGTGACATGACGTTATTGCTGCTGTGTTATTTTAATCCTGTGTGACAGTGCAGGAATATTCGGGTCTTTGTGGGACACAGGGTCTCTGCAGGTCTACAGTGTCTCTTTAGGACTCTTTGTTTCTGTGTCTCTGTGGGACTCACAGAGCCTGCAGGTCTACAGGGTCTCTGTGGGACTCTGTGCCTCAGTGGAGCTTGTTGTTTCTGTATCTCTTTGGGACTTAGGGCGTCTGCAGGTCTACAGGGTCTCTGCAGGTCTACAGGGTCTCTGTGGGACCCTGTATCTCAGCAGGACTCAGTAGGTGGTGACATGTTGCTGCTGCTGTGTTATTTTTATCCTGTGTGACAGCTCAGGAATATTGGGGGTCTCTGTGGGACTCAGACTGAGCTCTGAGTGACCTTTGTGTCATGATGATGATGATGCTGGTTCATCACTGTGACATCACTGTGACATCATCACTCTGATCCCTCTGAGCTCTGAACGTGACGTCTGTTTGTTTCTGCTCTTCATAATTTAATCCTGTCAGATTATTTATTTACTTTAACATGATTTAATTTATTCATGTTTAATCTGTGTGAACATCACAACACACACCGTTAGCACGTGACACTGATGTTGATCTGGTTGAGACGACTCACACACACACACACACACACACACACATAAAAATCAAGGGCCACTTACTAGCTTTGCTCTCTGACATGTTTCTGGACCTTTAGACTGCAGGTCATGGTCCTCATCAGCAGCTATCATCACATCTTGAGTGGAATTTCCACACGCATGTCACATGATAATAACTGACCAACCTCCATCTGCTGAAGAAGACCATGTGATGTGGTTGAAAGCTCAAGAAAATAACTCATAAGTGACCTTGAGTTACACTTATTTTTACTCTTTCCAAGGTCAAGAATCAACTTTGATATTTCTTCTTTCACATCTTCTCCAATAGAATATTTCTCTTTAACAAAAAAATATAAAGGTCCTCTTACTAGTCTGAGCTTTCAGCCACATCTCATGGTCTTCATCATCAGTGTCAGAGTTTGCTCAGTTTTTAAAACTGAATTTCAGTTCTTACTGTAGCTGACATGATAACAGCAGTGAAGACTTTATCTGCTGATGAACAGGATCTGAAGAAAAAGCAAATAAGGGACCTTTAGCTCATTTAGCATCTTGTTTTGAATCATAAACAGGTGTAGGCACTACGGTAACACCAGATAGAGACATCGGGGACTGTAACGGGTGGTACACTGTCATGTTCACGAGGGTAACGTCAGTTTTGTAATGTGACAAATTACACGTGACTTAAATAGGGCTGCTACTGACAAAGAGTGTTCCTAGTCGACCAACAGTCATCATCAGGGTCCATCAGTGGACTAGTCTCCTGCATGTTTCTGATATGAATGTAATGATTAAATGATATATTTTGATGGTTTGAGTTGAAGGTGTGAGAAAGAATAGTATCAGTAACATTGTTAACACTGTGCTACATTACAGAGAAATACAAACTGTACTAATGAACCTTCATTAATATAGGCCTATATTTTATCTACAAGTGCACGTCACACACTGAGCGAGCCGCCTGTTAATGACGCTGTGGGCTAATGGGCATGTAGCTACTTCCATGTTTCAGATGATACGTCATGTTTGTAGTCGACCAATGAAGATGAGTTTACATATCACCTTGGGTTCGTCCTTCACCTTCTCAAAATGATCCCACACTTTGGATTTCCTGCCCGACATGTTATTAACTAGCCTGTGGAATAACCGCAGGTACCAGCCCTGGAGATTAACCTGACTCCTGTCTGACTGCTGAGCGTGGACACTTCCTGTGTCTGTCCTTTCAAATTAAAGTCACACATGGTCCAGTCATATAGGTTTTGATTTATTTTGATAAGGTGCAGGTCCTAATAGAGTTTTTGTTTGTTTGTTTGTTTGTTTGTTTTCTGTGACTAAGTGACCAATGAAATCTTGCCAACTAATGACCTTTCTGATCGACTAACGTTTGGTCGACTATCAGGGGGCAGGTCTACTAAGATGTAGTGAGAAAATACACCTGATTTAATATCCCATAGCTCCTAATAGAATCAACCTGACATCACTATTGAGTCAAGCCTTTTAAAAGCTCGGTGTTAGATGTTAACTGCTGCTGCTTAATCATGCTAACACTCCTGCAGCCCTGTGTCTAACTTGTGTCAGGCAGTTGGAGATCACACTAGTGATGGGCAAAGTAGAATCAGTTCATTAGAAAAATTTGTTCAAAAGATTTGTTCACCGAATTGTTTAGTGCTTGGCGGGAGGAGCCCAGACTGTGTACTGCGTAGTCCGACTCACTGAACTGATACACGGCTGAATGATTTATGATTCAGAGCTTAGTGGGTGAGTGGCTGAGTATCATTACTGTCCAGCCTAATGTTTTAAGTTTGTTTATCTGGAAACTAAGTCTGTTAAAACAATGGGGAGGTGTGTGATGGTGTTCATGTGGCCTGACTCCTGGCTACATTAGCTGTTAGCTTGGAGAAAACGGTCCCCATGAAAGTGTATCGCTGAGAAGAAAAGATTTGAATCACTCAGGGATCGAGGTTACGTCGTTCACTGAGTGATTTGTTCCCTGAGTGATTTGTCACGCAGTAGGTAGTCCCTCCCTGCACCCTGGCTGCCTTGCAACTCGCGAGTGATTCATCGTTCACACAGATCAAATCGGCAGTTCCACTCCCAGCCTGCACGCTCACTGCTGAGAAATGAACGAATCAGTTCCGGAAGTGATTCAGTTCAGTACGTCCACTCAACAGATTAGTTCTTTTGAACGATTCGTTCGTGAAGGACACAACACTAGATCAGACCCTTGGCGCAATCCTGTTGTCTTCCTCTGTGAACGACATGCTCTGTCCTCTAGACAGCGTGCTGCAGTTGTTGTTCTTCTTCTTTGTGTTTATTGGCAGCTGGCAAACCAAGTTTAAAGGTACATGCACCACCACCCACTGTGTTGGTGTGTAGATGCTGCCCTTGTTAAGTCAATGAAAGCAGTTTGGCTTCATATTATCGGCGCTATTTATCAGCTATAATTTTTATAATAAAAATGTCCCATTATTGGCTGATAATTTAGCGGCCAGATATATATCGTGCAGCCTTAATATTTATTATTGCTCCATCTGGACATTAAAAATAAACCTGTTGTCTGTCCAGTTGTGTCATCTGCTGTGGTGTTACTGGCGTGTTGCTGTGACTCATTTCATCCACTGCTCGTGTTGCATTAAACTCTTTGGTATCACCTGAGACATCTTATTATAATCATTATATTTATATTCAGGTCAGTAACCAGAACTTAAACATTTTTGACACAGCAGTATTTCTGTTCCATGTTTCTTTGATTCAGTTAACTGTTCATTTATGCTGTTTATCTCCCGACATGGAGCCTTAATTGGTGTTTCAAAGCCTCCTTCACTCTGCCAGCAGTTTAATTATGATGCATTAATACTTAAACCTTATTTATTCATCTACTTATTTATGTGTTGGCCTGAAACACGAATCTGAAAAATCCTCCAACTGTTAGCAGTAAAATAAACTCCCCACAGGTCGCGAACATTCCTGAGAATCCCCAGGAACAAATATTAAGTTCACTAACCTCAGTGTCCTCAGCTGGAGCTGCAGCCTCAGCCACGGTTCCTGGAGTCCTTGTAGTCCTTTTATTATCTGTTTTATGACCTCGTCCTGAGATGTTCCTGTAATGATTTACACTGGAAGTGTGTCTGACACAGTTTACAGTGTGTTACTGTTCTTTATGGAGCCAGTGAAATATTCCTTTAATATTTCTGTAGGAAGAGCAGCGGGTTGATCTCAGCGCTGACCTCAAGACTGCACACATACAGGATTTATGAGTGTTTGTTTTTCAGCTGTAATATTCCCAAAGGAAACTGTGGTGACGTTAGAGTACTCCTCTGTGTCCTCATGGTTTGTTTTTACTGTAGTACTACAGTAATATTTACAGAGAGGACTTCAGTAAACTGAGCTGTATGTTTAGTGTCCTGTGGTTGCTGTTTTAAACCATCAGTCAGGTTCTTCTTCCCTCTGAGGAAACTTCTGGATTATTACTTTGTATCTCAGTCCAGCTGCAGTACAAATACATGAGGTATTTAAAGGAGGCAGGACGCTCACTGATGTTGGAGCTTTTATTTCTGCAGCCACGTGTGTGTCATCACTCGGTCAATCAAACATTATGTGCAGCACCTTTGGTACCATACTGTCGTAATAACAGCGTAGTGACAGTGTTCCCTGCGTGACGTCAGCTCACACTCAGATTATCTGTAATCTTATATGTCACAGATTAGAGGGGGAGGAGGCGTATTACATCATGCTCACTGTTACTTACATTCACGCAGTTTAGAGCGCTGACGTCTCTGAGCTCATGGAAACTCAGGTCTTTACGAATAATTCCTCTTCATCTGTGTGTGTGTGTGTGTGGGGGGGGGGGTTCTGTTTGCAGCCGGGATGCAACAGAGGAGGGAGGAAGGAAGGAAAGAGGGAAGGAGGGGATTAGGATGCAACATCTGTGCATTTGTTTTACATTCAGTAAACGATGGAGGCTTTAGGAGACGATGATGGAGATGAACTTCTGTTTCTGGTCATAAAGTGATTCTAAGAATCAAACAGAGACTTTGTGGTCAGTTAATCAATAAGTGAATCAACAGATAATTAATCATGTGGTTCCAAAATCTGAACTGTGAATATTTTTGTCTTTAAGAAATTAAAGGGCAAAGTCAAATCATTTTCTTAACACATTTTACATGTCAGAAAATACTTGCGGAAAGACTGAAAACTGTGTCGTGATGATTTATGGAGTAACTCTGTGTCCAAACTGGATGTGAGTGTCGCATCGCGTTACATCAGACGCTCTCTGTCCACACTGGATCTGTTGAATATGGAACTCCGCAGGTAACTTAGATATCGTTGTCGTAGCTACTGAACTATATCATAACACCGTCCCCAGGGCGAAAGTCCGTTTTTTTGTGACCCATCCAACACCCCAACCTGCCTCCTTGCAAGCACTCTGGACTGGCTCCTCGTTTACTGCCATCAGTGCATTTGTCTCGTAATCACAGCCTTTCAAAATACGTGGGATACGTACGAATTTGGGTGCATTACTTTTCGTAAGTAAACATACAAAAACACTGACACTTTAAAAACATTAGTACATCAATTTCACTACTGCATAAGTTTTTCTCCTTACATACTTTTTTTGGTTGCACCTCTCCAGTTCTTTGGCATGTGTCCGAGTCTTTGCACACGGCACCACACCTGCCCTAATGTACTGTTTCAGTGGTGTTACTTATGCTAAGTTACTTGTGGTCAACTGGGATTCATCATTCAGCACAGCTGGATGAGAGCAGATTGAGACGGTTAATAGCGTTTTGTGCAACTGGAGTTGACTAATTTTTACTCTCTGCATGTGGCTCGTTGCTGTTAGTGCCATGAAAACCAGGGATTTTAAGCCAAAACATGATCTTTTCCTCACCATAACCAGGTGGGTTTTGTGCCTAAACATAACCACAAGTTAACTACAGTTAACAGAGTTCAATGTATCTGCTACCTTATAACGTAAAATATCTGTGGTTTCCAGATGTTTACAATGGTTACATTAAATGTGTTGACTGGGTTGCTGTTCTCGTGTGTGTGTCTCCACATAGTGTTTTTCTTCAGTAGAAATGTACTGGCAGGACGCTGGGGAGCTTCGTAAAAAAACACTCCCTGTGCTTTTGTAAAAATGACGTGCTCCGCATGGGTATGTTTCTACGACAACAATATCTTGACAGTGACGTTAGCTAGGTAGCTAATACAACGCTACATTAACAGAGGGTTGGCACAGTTAACTTTAAGCTTACAAGGGTCGTAATAGCACAACACTCTGCAGCAACATCCAGTGTCCGCTGGCTGATCTGCTCCCAAAAAATAAACTTTTCTGCCATAGCTGTGATAGCCGACAGTGGCCCAGCTAAAGAAGCGGCAGTGACGTCCTTGGCGCCTTTCTCAAAAATCAGAAATTTTCAACTTAAAGTGCTCGGAGCAGCCGCACAAAAAAGGCGTAATGCTTGGAAAATTATAATAGGTGCAGCGCCTTTTCTCTAAGCAGCCACATGCGGCCACATACGCTCTCTGCTCAGTGGGAACAATTAAAAAAGACGCTGCTGCTGGGGAAAAATTGTTTGGACACACCCTTATATGATATTAAAATGAACAGCCTTGGATTTTTGGGCATCTGAAGACGTCAGCTCAGGGAAACTACACAATAGGACATGTTCGACTATTTTCTGTTTATAAATAATCAGCAGATTAATCATTCATCATTCAGTAACAGCTGCAGCAGCACATGTGATCTGTTGGCTGCACCATCATCATCATCGTCCTCATGATGCAGCTGCAGCCTGCAGTCAGCCGGTCAGTGAGCGAGTGTGATCTGTCCTGTGTGGTTGTTGTGGTCGTCGTTGTTGCTGTTGTTGACTGGCGGTCAGATGTGGTGTTTGATTTGTTGTCATGATCCTGATGTGATTTCACAGCCATATGGGCTCATTTTCTGCCTCATAAACTCTCCGCAGCACAATGTGCAGTTAGAGCTCATTTGGATGGAAAAGGTCAGTCTGCTGCTCACTCACTGTTTGGCTGCTTCTCTCTGAACAACACCAAAGTGACAACAGGCCTAGGAGCCCATAGCGCCCCCTGCAGGCCGCTAGGTACACTGCAGCCGCAACATGATGACACACTGTAAGTCCTGCTGACTCACCACAGCAGAGGTGGAGTGTAACTAAGTACATTTACTGCAATATTTTTTATTGAGTATAAATTCCTCTCCATCTCAGAGGTGAATATTGTGCTTTTTACTGCACTACATGTGTTTGACAGTTACTTCCTGACCAGTGAAAACCATGTATCTCCAGATGTGCTGATGCTGAATGTTTGTTTTTTTATGTGTTGAGAAAATTCTCCTTCTTAAACTTAAGTGAGCACAGTGTTAGTTCAGGCAGGACACAATGTCAAGCTCAGCTCACTTCCCAGCTACATCAGCTGATCTCAAACAGCCCAATCAACTGATGGAGCAGCTGATTGATGGGAGGGAGTCAGCTGATAGATCACATGATTCCTTTCTCTGCAACCAATTGGCGAATCTCATTCAGTGCGCCCTATTTAAACTGCTCTGGCCTGCCTGCTGTTGCTGCTTCCTCGGCAAGCTGCTTTGCAACCTGCCTCCACCCCAGCTCCTCCTTTTCATGCTGTGTCTGACTTATCAGTGTCATTTATGTTTGTCATTGATGCTGCTCTGTTCTGTTCCAGGGGGGTCTTTGCTGCTGCTCTCCCTGCCTTAAGCAGGATTTATAGTTGTGCAGGAGACCCTACACATGTCGCCTACACTGTTGTGAGCATTTATACTTGTGTGGTGGTGTGTCTGTGTCACTCTGCAGTTACACCCCCAAAACACTAGTCGGCGGTGGGGTTTCTGTGAAGTACTGTAAAGTTTAGTTGATTCAAAACACACATTAAACACACCCTAAACACACATTAAACACACATTAAACATGGCTTAATAGAGACAGTTTCAAACACAAGTACACAAATCAGCTTCACTATAACTCGCAGCATTCACAGACAATCACTTGTCTTTATCTGGACACATTTTCCCCACAAATACAACATGCTAACGTTATTAGCACAAGCCTATGGCATTTTACATTGTATAAATTAGCCTAGCAGCTAGCAGACTTTTCCTCTACTCATATGAAGCCAGGGACAACAGCAACATTTAACAAAGGTAACGTTACAAAATTCGGCTCCGTTACAACTCACAAGGTTCACTGACAAAACAACTGTCTTATACTAAACATGTTTTCCAAACAAATACAACATGCTAACGTTATTAGCACAAGCCTATGGCATTTTACATTGTATAAATTAGCCTAGCGACTAGCAGAGATTTCCTCTGCTCATATGAAGCCAGGATAAATCACACACAAGACTTCAAATGCTATTTTAGAGGAGGCTTTATTGTCTTCACAATTTATTGTTTCTTATCTGTGAAATTAAAGTAAATCAAAGCTTTGTTTCCACTGAGGGAAATGGTTTCAGCTTACAGAAACAGACAGGAGGTCTGCGTGGCCACGACGTGTAGTTACATTTCTGGGGAGGTGCATGTCAGGTTATGGTGTAGGCTCTGTGTGTCGACTGAGATATGTGGCTCTCACAAGACGGCCAGGCTACAAACGCATGATGGTCTTATAGAATATGATGCATCGCTGTAGATTAAACTACCCAACAGGATATAAAAGAGTTAAAATGAGCTCAAGCTGAAACATCTACAGCAGAAACATTAGTGTGAACTCATCGACTCTTTCAGTGTCGTTAGGGTTTCTAAAGGAAAACAGATGTTGGTGGAATCCAGTGAGGATGAGCAGCTGTTCAGAGTCAGGTGTCTCCGTCCTCTCTGTTTCCATTCTTATTCTGGTTCAGCTGTTTAATGCTAACATGTTAGCATGGAGCTAACAGCACTGTTAGTATGTGTGTGTGTGTTTGTGGTTAATCTGCCCCAACAGCAGCATCCTGAGGCCATCTGTCACACACACACACACTCACACACATGCACACACACACACACACACACACACACACACGCCACAACAGATACTGTCAAATGTGTGTGTGTGCTGATTGACAGCTCCTGTTGCAGCTCTGACACACAGCGGAGGAGGGGAGGGGGTGTGTAACTGAAGGTGACAGGTAGCAGATGTGTCCGGATCGCAAACACACACACACACACACACACACACACACTGATTGGTATTTTGGTGGTGGGGAAACTGTGTTTGTGTGTTTCCCAGCATGCTTTTGGGTCACAGGTGACAGTGAATGTGTGAAATACTTTCTTGTATTTAATTCTGGATGTTTGGTGAGCTCAGGTGTCGACACACATGATGATGATGTTGTCTCGTGTTTCCAGGATTCTGGAATCAAAATGTTATCATCGTGCTGTGGAGGGAAAAAGCTCTGGCTTGTTTTTATTTCTTTGAACCAATCACATTGGATCTCAGTCACTAATATGTGCATAGAAACATTCTTACTCTGTGCATAAATGGTAAACGCTTCTCTAGTCCTCCAACCACTCAAAGCACGTTAACTCTACATGCCACATTCACACACTGGTGGCCGAGGCTAACACATAAGGTGCCACCTGCTACTCAGTGACCATTCACACACTCTCACACACTGATGGAACAGCCATCGGGAGCAATTTGGGGTTCAGTATCTCGCCCAAGGATGCTTCGACATGTGGACTCGAGGAGCTTTGAACTTCGGTCTTCCGATCAGGGTTTGACCCACTCTTCCTCTGAGCCACAGCCGCCCAATAAAATAAGTACACACGCAAACTTATTGTTGGATTCATGACACGTGCGCACCAGCTGATTTTGTCTTTACAAAAAATTGACAGGTGCGTAGCCGCTATCTGCAATCAGCATCCCGCCCCCATTTCTCTACCATCAGTGAGTGTCTGTGAAGTGAAGGAGTGAATTCAGTCAGAAACAGCTGGCCAGCCGTTCATCACTGTCTTCAAACATGCTTTAACATGTCGCTCTCTGATGTGCTCTCCTGAAGGCACAGACAGCAGCAGCTTCCAGCAGGGTTACATATGGCAACTTAATACCTGCCTGGAGGAAGATCAGAATCTTTATTTATCCTGCATGCTTTTTTTGTCGGCTATAAATGAACATATGCGCAATTTCCTTTGAATAAGAACTGAGATACTCCGCTTTCAGGATGACAGTGTGTCAGTTTCATAGGTATTTAATACATTTGACCAAATGTATCAGTGATTTAACGGTTTTAAATATTGTCTGTTAAAGTCTTTTAAATAATTACAGTCTTAATGTTACTCATGTGGTTATCAGGTGTTTGTTCAGATTTTCTGAGACAGACAGGCTTTTATCATTTGTGAGTATGCATGGTCTGAGGGAGATCTAAATTTGTTCACAGAGTAGGAAAAAAGTCAGGTAAGGAAATATTGATGATTCCCAGATTTCTCCTAAAACATTCATGCGCACTGTTTAAACACAGATTTGTGCGTACTTCCTGTTTGTGAATGAGGCCCATTCCTCCTAGGTGATGCTGAGCTCAGGATGCAGCGACAGTAGTAGTTCCAGTGGAGGTTAACCTCCGTCAGCAGGTAGTTCCGGCCACTAGCTGCTAACTGCTAACAGCTAACTGCTAACCGCTAACGTTAACTACTTCTCTTCCTGCTGATTTGTTCACAATGTAGCATCAATCATGAGGTTGGGCGCTACTCTTGTGTCTTTGTTTGATATCCGTCAGCTGTGATTGCTTGTTTCTCATCACATGACGTGGTGCGCGCTGCTGCATTCCAGAAGTTGACCTCAGGGTGCAGCTGTTGCACCCTAAAGTAGGTGCTTGGTAACATGTGCTTGCGACAGTTGTGTCGCTCTGGCGCACCTGCTGCACGTCTACATTAAAAACAATGATTTCGAGGTCGCTAAAATCACGACATGTGTACGGCCCCTTGAATGGGAGCGTCCCCTGACGTGTTGATAGTGAGTTTACTGCATCCTTTCATCCCAACAGCGTCCCGGGGAGGATCTCTGTACATCCCAAACACATTTCCTATTGTTAGTCTCGAACCCTGATATTTAGCCTGCGCATCATTGATGTGACACAACACAAAAACATCGGCCACTACCAAATGCAAATGTCATCTTATGTGCCGATAAGGTGAACAACAAGGCCAATATCGTCTGATACTGATGTTCAGCCTATAAACTGCTGCATCTTTACTGTAAACTATTTCATGTGATGGGTTTGCCTGCTCATTATTCTCTCAATGAATTGATTACTGGTTTGTCTGGTTTATAAAATGTGAAATAGAAATTTAAAACTGTGCATCACGTTTTACTAAAACTCCAAAGTTTAGTACCTTATCAGAAGCCTCCTTTTGTCTGACTATATTTCTGTTTCAAACCCCAAAAATTTTGAATTTATGTCAGTCAGACGTTGGGAGGAAAAACAAATCAGTACATTTAAAACTGAATTATATATATGAATCTTTATATATCAGAGATCAAAATAAAATAAACTGATCAGATTATTTAAACTCACAAATATCAATATCAGTACTGACCTAAAAACAATCCAGTATTAAGAGGTTTCTGCCCAGATGAAATTAAATCTACTAAAAACTTGGGACTGATCAGCAGGAGATTTAACATTGTCTTAAATAACGTGTAAAATCAAAATCTGTCTCATATCAAAATGTGACATTATTTTCCCTCCCTGCTGAGGCTCTTACACACTTCCTGTTTCCTCCTCAGTCTCGGGTGCATTGTGTGTTTTGTGTGAGTTGTTTGGATGTGAAAGGCAGCAGAGGGATTACAGGACGTTCAGCAGCTCTTCACTGTCACACACTGAATCACACTAAAGAACTCCTACAGGCTGTTATTTCTGTATCTGCTGTGTGAGGCTGCTGTTTGTTGTCCTGGACGATGAGATGGAGGAGAGGCTCGTACACTGCTGAAGGTTGATGATATAAAACGATCCAGATCCTCAAGGCTGAGGGGGGGGAGGGTGTGTGTGTGTGTGTGTGTGTGTGTGTGTGTGTGTGTGTGTGGGGGGGGGGGGGGGGGGGGGGGGCGAGGAGGGGGTGTCCAGATTCCTCTGAGGTCATGGAGCTCAGCGAGACTCTGAAGACGTTAAGTTCAGTTCAGCTGAGTTTATGTGACAGTAAAAAGAAAAACAAGTTAGATTCATGATGTCAAAGAGTTTGGTCACACAGAGAAGAAGAACTGAAGATACAGATGCAGAAAGAAAACACACTGCACCAAGTTAAACCAGATTAACTAAACAGAGTAGTGGAGCCCGCCTGAATAAACAACAAACACATATTATATTAATACAATTAAGACAATCGATTAACATGTTAGAGCGTCCCACGAGCTCTCTTTGCTCTTTCAGTCTAATGAATATGTGAATAAACGTCTTTGTTAAACGCCACTATCATATAAACACAAGCAGAATCGCTGTCACTAACGACAGCACCACATTACTAATGTAACTAATTACTGATAAAAGTTCTGTAATAAAATGAGTTACCTCAAAACCAACAGCTTGTTAAACATTACTTCTGTTATCACGTCATACTAACATGAAATACAACATCACATCAGTGGACTCATTTTCATAATCGTCACACTGAGCAGGCACGTCACGAAGCAGCAAGCTAGTTTGAAATATGGAAACACTTTTTACCTCAGCAGCTGGAAATATTCCCATTACTTTGATTTTGTCAGGAGGAAAGATGACAAGAACACTGTTGCTGCAGGTAGTTGGACTCAAACACATCCTCAACCCTCTGGTCTGAAACACTTATAATGACCGACGGTACAACAATGTGACACTCCAGGAAATACACTCCACTAAAGGTGAGCCCTCCTCAGCTGCGGAGGTCAGCTGTAGCCCTGCAGTGATTGATTAAACAACCAAAACTGGATTTTACGCAGGAAAATACCGGTCACAGGCAACTGAAGACGCCTGGGTAAAAATCGAAGCTATCTGACCTTAGCCACACACGTAGCAGCTATTATCGTGACATTCACACAGACGCACACATCTGAATTTTGGGGAGATACTCGAATACCAGTTTTATGGGATGTAAGGGAAAGTAATATATCAAGTAGTGTAACGAATTACTGTTGGCAGGGAGTGATAAGTAAAGTGATATTATTACTTTGCAAAGAGTAACGAGTAATATGTACTATATTACATTTTTAGAGTAACGAGCCCAACGCTGTTGTGGGTGTGTGCTTTGTGCTAACGTTAGCTGCTGATCGAGAGGCTGTCGCTGTGCAGCTCCGCTCTCTTGATCTTTTGTTCGGAGGGTATGGTGCCATTGACTGTGTCCTACTGGGTTAGCATGATCCTGTTGTACTTTGTAGTGGCTTGATCTTTGTTGCCCTCAGCGGACATGCTCCCCAGAGCCGAGAATACTGCTCATTTTTTCATGTTTTTAAAATCTAATTTGATATAGCCAACCAGTTTTTTTGATCATTCAAATCTGGCTGGACGGTTAACCCACTTTTCCGTGCTATGGCAAACTGATTACACATATATTTTTGATTTTGACGAACTTAAAATCGTTCTGTTGAGCATCTAAGAATCCTGAAACTAGAAAACAACCTTTCACCACACTCCTGGATTCATTTGTAGTACAACACATTCTCACTCTGACCTCGTCACATATCGATGTTTGGTCATGGACTTTCCACGTCCAGATACGACATGCAAGGTACCCTGGGTGTGTTGGTTGTTGACGTTCTGGGACACCATGTCACACTTCCGTTTTCACAGGAAATGTAAAGTTTACTACAGTAAACAGTCTTACAGTCTCTTTCAAAATAAAAGCACTACGTCAGTACAACACTTCAACAACACACACACGTGGTTATGTTTAGGAAAAAACAACAGGGTTTGGCTTTACAATCTTACAGGATGCAAACACGGCTCTCTCGTGTCAAAGTTAGTGTTTGTTGGACCCATCCACCAACCCTCCTGCCTGCCCCACCCCGACTTTCATCGCCTTAACTTTTGTCCTTGTCCCGCTGCGTTTCCTTATGATGCCGCCGGCAACCGGCCGCGTATCATGCCAACATTAAAGGACACCTTTTTTTTGTTGTTGTTGGTTTCTGACACAAATCACTTCCCATGCACCGGATATTGACGACTTCAGAGTGAGACCGGGCTCTGTAGTAAGTCAAAGTAAATCAGAGGCCAACAGTCCATCTCTTTTTCCTTTCTCCAGACCAAGTGAACCAAACTAAAGGGGTCCAACAGACCTGAAAACAATCCTCAGGTGTGAAGGCAGTTCAGGGCATTTTCATATTATTTACAGTTGATTTCATCCCACTCCACCCCCGCTTAGGTTAGCATTAATGAACACTTGTGTCATCTCCTAGGTGATATTTTTGTTGTGCTACAGTGTAGGAAAGAGCGAGACCAACAGATGCTGCCACCTCCCCCCGGAGCACCAACTGCAGGTCGTAGGCGATTGCAAAGTAATTTCTGGGTCTATCTGCAGTGGGCTGCACTGCCGTCTGATACAGAGACATCAAGACAATTTCATAATCTATTAAAAATACCCTGTAGTCGCAGTAAACATCAGTCCGCTTCTGTGTTTGATACAGTTAGTGTTCACACCTGATGTGAACTGTACCAGGTACACATGAACCACACTGCAGACCACCTCTTTATGTGGTATCAAGTACAGATCGGCGCACTGTGTCCAGGTGCGGTACAAAGTGTTCACACTAATCAAACAAACTGGACTTTGGGGTCAGGTGTCAGATCCAGCCCTGAGTCTGTGATGTGAACGCCACCTTAAAAATCAAAGAAAATCCACAAAGATTTTGTTAAAAGTTTAGATTTTGGGGAAAAATCATTAATGAAAAAGCTGAAGAAACAAACCTGCGCTGGCTGAAGGATGAAACAGTGTGTGTGTGTGTGTGTGTGTGTGTGTGAAGGTGTGCGAAGGTGTGTGTGAAGGTGTGAAGGCGAGCTGTGAGTGGCTGCAGACAGAAATCTGCATATTCCTCTACTTTGATGAAATCATTAACTCTGCATATTTGACCTGCTCTCTCTTTACCTTCTCTGGGAAATTGGGATTAATTATAATTGTTTTTTAATTACCTCCTCCTCTCCCAGCTGTTTCCTCGCACACAGGAAACACCGTTCACACCCACCATTGTCCCCCCCGTCCCTCCTCCCCCCTCCTCCCAGTGTGTTCCTGTGTTTATCAACCCATTAGCTGTGGGTTTACTGTGTTAATAAGTGTTAATGTGTGGTAATGAGGATGGAGTGCGGCAGATTACTGGGAGCACTGTTGGCCCACCTCCTGTTTCCTGCCAACTGGCTGTTTGATGAGAGGAGGAGGAGGAAGAGGAGAGGAGGAGGAAGAGGAGGAGCTCCACTCAGACTAACTAGTTGCTGCTGCTGTGAAGGATGGTAGCTGTGAAAACATAGGGACAGTAGGTGGAGATGATCAGCAGTTAGCAGAGGGGCTTTCAGTCAGGGTTCATGGTCGCCACCTCTGGCTCCGATGTCTCTTTAGAGTTTTCATATATGATATGATTCCCTTTGGAAGATAAACTTTGGTCTCAGTGTGTAAATTTAAGTTTTGTTGTTGTGACATGAGTTAGTCTGAAGGTGAAGTTAAGGCTCATGTTTTTCAGCTAACTGATGGACTGCGATCACACTGGCCTCTAGTTTCACAGACCGGGTGAGGCGGATTGGGTGTGGCCAGGCTGATTTTGCAAGTTTGGCACACCGTGCAGCTGGCGCAGCTACTCCTCTTTCCCACCTCCGTCCCTCCTACCGGCGCAAGTCGGAAAGAGGGAGGAGAGAAGGTGTGGAGTGGGTTTTACACACATCACACCAATCAAATGAGCCCCTCTCCTCGCCCTTAAAAGCGCCGCACAAAGGCGTAATGAGAGTTTACTCTATTCGCCATGGCAGAAGAGAGCAGCAGCGTCAGACAACCAAACTTCTCCCAGGAGGAAACTGATGTTTTGGTCCGGGAGGTCCAAGCTCGCAGTGTCTGAATATACGGAACTGCGAGCAGACCTCCACGGGCTGATGATGCAAAGGTAGCTTGGGAGGAGGTCACCACAATTGTAAATCAATGTTGCGTTTCTCTCGTGCGCGCTCTCTCTTTCTCTCTCGCAGTCTCACTCTGTTTCTTTTCTTTTGACTTTTCTAAGATGACAGATACTGAATATATACTCCCTATCTGATGCTGTGGCTGTTTGTGGTTGGCTGAGAGGGATGTGAACTCATTAGTTTGCAGCTGTGTTAATCAAATCAGGTTGGGTTTCCATTACGCGTGCCAAATGTGCCAAACGGTGCCAATCCCCTTTGATCTGACATCAGATGTGACGGGACAGTCGATATAGAGATACATTTATATGCTGATTGCAGATAGTTGTATTGAATAGTGGTTTTGTGGGTATTTATTGCATCGTTAATGTGCCTGACATTCTGGAAACCTGCCTGTGAGGTTTTGGTGACGTGTGCGCACTGTCCGCTGGTCATCCAAACTTCCACTTACACCGGCTGCGCTCCGCCTGCGCTGACAGTAGACCTGGTTTCAGCTGGCGAGCTTTTAGCGCACCTTCAGAAACTGTCACAGCGCCAAGCTGGATCTGTCGACACCTCCCCCTGCTGCGCCGCCACACCCATCTCAGCGCACCTCAGTCTGCCAAACTACCAAACTGAGCAAGCCTCGGGTTGCGCTGCTCGAAACTAGCTCTGCGTGGGGTTCTCCACCCTGCGCCGCGCCGGGAAACTAGAGCCCATAATGTTCAAACGTTCATGTTCCCCAGAGGATTAATCCCACTGACTCTGATGATCTTGTGACTTCCCTCCTTCCTTGATGTTGACATTTATATCTGACACAATATCTCAAACACCATAAGACGGGCTATTGCTGATGTTCCTGCTCCTCACAAGATGAGCCTGTCTGTCTTTAATGACACTCTCAAGGCCCAGACACAACCAACTCACATCAAAGAACCAGCAGAGACGGAAGTCGACTGTTGCATCGCCTGTGTCTCGGCCAAGAAGTTGCACTTGAACAGACCGCTAAACTACAGCCGACAGGTATTATGAAATGTACCGGCTGCCATCTCTCATAGCATAAAGAGCGAGAAAGTCCCTATAGGGCGGGAGATGAGGTGGATGGGTCCAGACTTTCACCCGGGAGCCTGCTGTTTGTTTCTTGTGTGAAACCAACAGTCAGTGGAGTTATTTCAACACCAACATTGTGCCAGTATGTGTAGCATGCTACAGCAGTGACGTATGTGACATGATGTTGAGCCAAAACATGGTGTTTCCTTTTTTTCTGAACCTAACCATGTAGCTTTGTTGCCTAAATTTAAGGATATAATGTAAAAACGAAGTGTTTTACCAAACACATTCTCACTCTGACATCGTCACATATCGGCCTTTGATCATGGACTTTGCACTTCCTTCATGGTACCCTGGGTGTGTTGGTTGTTGACGTTCTTGGACGGCAGGTCAACTTCAGCCTGTTACATGCATTGTCTTCTTTCAAAATAAACTTCTGTTTCCACAGGAAATTTAATGTTTACATTCAGTCCCTATCAAAATAAAAGCACTACATTGGTACAACACTGTGAATTGACGTTTTTTTCCTTCAACAACAAGAGCACATGGTTAGGTTTAGGAAAAACAACAGGGTTTAGCTCTAGAATCTTACGGGACACAAACACCGCTCTCTCAGGTGAAAGTCGGTGTTTGTTGGACTTTCACAGCCTTAACTTAACTTTTGTCCTTGTCCCACCACATTTCCCCCTGACGGCACCGGGCACTGTTAAACTATAACAGCAACCGGCCACAACGTTAAAGGACGCCTTTTTTGTTGGTTTCCATAAGTCACTGCCCATGTGCAGGATTTTGACGACTTTGGAGTGAGACCGTGCTCAATTTACCCGGTGTTTAAGTCTGTAAAGAAAAATATGGTGGTGAAGATTCTCAGTCATCCAGGTCATAATAATCTCAAGTGCTATATCATAGGCAACTGAGTTTCTTGAAGACATTTCACCTCACATCCAAGAGGCTTCTCCAGTTCTGATGTTAGAAAAGAAAAAGATTGTGTGCATGTGAGGAGCACACACTGATCATTTCCTGTGAAAACTGAAGTGTATTTTGAAAAGACACAGTGACACAAAGACACATGCCATCCCAGAATGTAAAAAACAGACACAGGAGGGTACCTAGAGCGTCATGTGTTGCTGTTCAGGGCCACAGATAAAGCAGTGGTATTTGACGAGTTGGGATGAGAACATGTTGGGGCGTAGTGGCCGTTACATCGAGCGCTGAATCAATAAGTCGACGCAGTTTATATTCCGTGTGAAGCTGCACGTTGATCTCATGGAAGATTTCACTGATGACTTCTAACGTGGTTTGTGGTCTGTGATCAGAGTGGGACATTCCTCCACAGATCAGGTGTTCAACAGTAAATACACACTGACAGAGTGACCTTTGACCTCTTTCTGTCAGGCTGCGTGTCCGTCCCGGTGTGGGTGCATTTGCTTTGCTGGATGGCGCTGCCTGTTTGTGAGGAGCTGAGGTGGAGACAGCAGAGTGACACTTCACGGCTCAGAGAACATCTCTGTTTGTGTACCAGCCAGTGTGACAGCCTCTTTTCTGTTCCACTAAACATTTGGCTGAAGAAATTAATCAACATGTCTGTTTGGATTTACTCTGGATCCTCCCGGCTGGCCTGACCAGCCGAGGAGAAGGAGGAGGAGGACTTTCACTGAGAGAGAAGAAGAAGGAGACAAGAGAGGAGGACTTTAACTAAGACAGAAGAAGAAGAAGAAAAACTCCTCAGGTTTCTCTTAAAGTAGAAAAGTTTGACTTTTTGTTGTTGGTGTGAAACAAAGTGCTGCAGCAGTTTAACTCTGCTCCCCAGAGGAAACGCCTGCAGGAGCTCCTCCTTTGTTGTGGATGTTTTCTGGAAGACACAGGAAGTTAAAATCTGTTTGGGAGCTGAGACAGGAAGTTCAGACAAGTTCACCTCGTTAGTGATGATCGTCGGCTTCAGTTCAAGAAAGCTGAAACTTCATGTTTCTGATCTTTTTGTCTGATGACCTCATGAAGTGAGCCTTTAAAAGGAGCCATGAGAAGGAAACACGAGAGGAGAGGAGGAAACAAAAGAACAGGAAACAAGAAATGGGAGGAGGAAACAAGAAGGAAACAAGAAGAGCAAACACGAGAAGAGAGGAGAAAGGACGGAGGAAACACAGCAGGAGAAGAGGAAACAAAAGAAGAGGAAACAAGAAATGGGAGGAGGAAAAAAGAAGGAAACAAGAGAGGAGGAAGCATGAGGATGAAACAAGAGTAGAGGAGGAAACAAAAGAAGAGTAAATAAGGAATGATAGGCGTAAACAAGAAGGAAACAGAAGAGTAGGAAACAAAAGGAAGAAACATGATAAGAGGGAAGGATAAAAAAGAGAAGAGGAAACACAAGAAGAGAGGAGGAAACAAGGAGGAAACGCAAGAGAAGAAGAGGAAACAAAAGAAGAGGAAACAAGGGAGGAGGATATAAGTGGGGGAAACAAAAGAGAAGAGGAAACATGACAAGGAAACACAAGAAATAAGAGGAGGAATCAGGAAGGAGGAGGAAACAAGTTAGGAGGATACAAGAGGAGGAAACACGGGGAGAGGAGGAAACACAAGAGGAACAAATGAGAGGAGAGGAGAGGAGAAAAGGAAACAAGAAAAGAGAGAAGGAAACAAGTGCTGAAACATGAATGGAGAGGAGGAAACAATACTAGGAAACAAGAGATGGAAAGAAAGAATCAGGAGGAAACAAAACAAACACACAAGAGAGTAAAAGTAGGAAACAAAATGAGGAGGAGAGAAGGAAACGAGGACACAACAAGAAGAGAAGGAAATGAGGGTACAGAAGCAAGTAGATCCAGATCCTTCTTCTCCTTCTTCTTCTGCCTCGTGTCTTTCCACCTGATCCATATTTGAACCCTCAGGTCTGCTCAGTAAATCTTGTCCCAGTGCATGCTGGGAGCTGAGAGGAAGGTGAAGCTGAGATAAATATGGCCGCTGCAGAGTGAAAGCCGTGTGTCTGACATGTAATGTGTTTCTCAGAGTGTGTCATTGATCATGTTTATGGTTCTGTATGAATGTTTGATTCATTCAGAGGAAGTCACTGTGTGTGTGTGTGTGTGTGTGTGTGTGTGTGTGATTCATGGAGGACTGGAGGTGATTAATCAGATGAGGGAAACTGTTCGTCCTGCAGCAGAGAAGAAGAAAATAACATCTGAAATATGAGATTTAATCAGAGATAACGACTCCACTCTTATTACCTCATAACTCGTATCTGCACTCACATATTTCACTACATTTGTCTCATACACTGACTCATACGACTTTAAACTGTAAACAGTCAAACACCAGAGCTGGAAATTAACTTTTTCTCCACCTGACGCTGTGGCTGATAAACTCCCAAATTACAGCGGCCACTCAATACATTACCATTGTGTTATTTTGGCAGGTAAAGGAAACACATCCAGCAGCCACTTGCATATTTTACCAGCGTTTGGCCGGTGGCTGGTGTTAATTTTCAGCCCTGTCAAACACTGACCTTTATTTAAAACAGACTCCCACACATTCGTTTGTTTGTGGCAGCGATTAAAACATCTGCCGCCACGTTTGCCGCTGAGCTGGACTGTTCATTAGGTGTGTTGTTGTGTTATATACTGTTTGGTTATTCATGCTTCACACTCCTGGAGCTCAGAGCAGACTCTGGGCACAGACAGAGCAGCAGAACGCCAGGTGTTGTGAAAGTGGAAATTAACTGTTCAGTGCACTGGTTCTAAAAGTTTACTCAGCAGCTCCTCTCATCTATCGATCTGATCTGATCAATTATCCCACGACTCAAAACTCCACAAACTGCTTCTGAGCATAAAAAGAAAGTAGTCCATACCCATTGGTAGCTTTGTCACCTTCTACCTATGCCAGTCCTCAATGCCTATGTGCAGTTTCACATAGACTGACCACGTCAGTGAGTAGAAAAACGTGGGACAGACAGAATGACTGACTGACAGAATGACACACTGACAGTTTCTGTGATTATGTACAGCATACCACACCATGACTTAGTCATACCAAAAATTAGAAAAAACCCCCAACAACATTGGTCCACAGGGGGAGCCACAGCGATCAGTCGCATTTTAGCCATTTTGAAGCATTTTTCTGTTGTTATAGCGCCACCCAGTTGCTAATTAGAGTTAAATTTCTCCAGTCACCTTGAGGCGTCCTGTTCTACATATCTACCAAGTTTAGTAAAAATCCATATGGCAGTTAGGCCTAGATAAGAAATGAGCTCTCTAGCGCCCCCATTTTGTTTGATGGGGTCAATAATGGAGGGGTCCCCTCAGATTATGTGTGGTCATATGCCTACAAAGTTGCGTGGTGATGGGTGAAACCCTTGAGATGTTATACACCTTTATGTGATGAGCCACGCCCTCCGCAGTATTCATTGCCTTATAGAAGCTCAGTTTTAGTAAGTTTTCCAACTTTTGCCAAGAGGGAACTTTAGATATTGGTCCCTAGATTATGTTCACCCAGTTTCATGCAGATCGCTCAAACTTCCTAGGAAGAGATCGATTTTAAAGAGGACCTATTATACTCATTTTTGGGCCTTTGTATTTGATTTCTGGACTCCTATAGAGCAGCTACACATGATTACCTGCACACGATACACACGATTACCTCTTCAGGACGCTGTGCCTCTCACTGCACTGCTTCCTTGTATTTCCTGCATCCCGCGAAAACGGTCTGTGTAATTTACTCTACCGCCCGGCCCTCGCCTCCCACCGAGCCCACGCCGCTGTGATTGATCACACTCCCGAGGACTTCGGAAGTGCCTGGGCATGCCCATATAAGTAAGTCCAGCACGCATTAACATGACATGGACTACACTGTTTAAAAAAAGACTGTAAAACACAGCGTGCAGAGCCATCCAAAACAGCTTGCAGGGCTCACTTCCAAATGCACGAATCTCATTATTTGATGCGTTGGCATCGTTTAACACGACTATGCAACACTTATAGGTCAGAAAAGAGGAAAAGCATAATAGTTCTCCTTTAAGTGTTTTTCAAAAAATCCAAAATGGCGGAAAATCTATATAAGCGGAAGTTATGGGTTCTTGAGGCAAATGTGTTCCTCATGAGGAGAGGCATCTCTGTGCAAAGTTTCATGTCTCTACGACATACGGGGCATGAGATATGCCCATTCAAAATTTGCAATTTCATTCGATTGCTATAGCGCCCCCCTTTGGCCAATTGATGTAATATTGCTTCATTCACATCCTCCCATGACCCTCTACCACTGTGCCAAATTTCACATGGATTGACCAAGTCAGTGAGGAGAAAAACGTGGAACACACACACACACACAGTTTTCCTCATTATATAGTAAGATCATGAAGAGTTTCACCTACGCTGCGTTCAGGGACCATCAAAAACCTCAGAATATTGAGAGGAGACACAGACTGATACACAAGGACCATCGATCAGAGTACTGCACGGGTCCATTTTTGAAAACCTGCACCCGCCTATACCTGTAAAGCTCAGTACCAGAACCGACCTGTTAACGGTCATGTTTTAGTCAAAGCCGCATCCGTTAACAAAACTCCCAAGACGTCCCACCTGTGATTAAACCCCCCCAGGCTCCAGTCCCTCACATTAAGCTGGTTCTCCGTTCTTGAATTGGACGTCTCTTTGACTGGATGATGAAAACATTCAATCACTGCCAGGTTAGGAAACATGTTAGCATGCTCCTTCCACCACCATCAAACCTCCAAAGGATCCTCCTTGGGTGTCTTGAACTCCATGTAGGCTGCCACCTCATCCTCGGCCTGCAGAGTTTCATGGCTGGAGTCCTCCACGTCGGTGACCGATGTGACCACGGGGTCAAAGGTTACACTTGTGTCACTGACTTTCAAATTAAAAGGAACTGCAGCTTGATAATAGTGATATTACGTGTTAAAATACTATACATATACTGCACATCTTTTTACTTTGTTTTATTCTGAAAAACAAAAAATATATTTGTGTTCTCACCCGCTGCCCGCCTGTGTGAAGTTCATTTTTGCCCATGCCCAACCATGGTTATGGTTAGGAAAAGATCCTATTGTGGCCTAAAATACCCGGCTTTGGAGGCACAATCACAGCTGGAAACACAGCGACAGGTCCCTAAAAAAACAACTGCTTTTGTTGTATGTGGGTCTTGAACAGTGGTCGCAGCTTGGCAGGTCTCTGGGGACGGACTCGCTCCTGGAGCCAGCCTCAAATGGCCATTAGTGGAACTGCAGTTTTTGGCACTTCATCGGTGATTATACTGATGATGATGATGATGATGTTTGTGTTATTTAAATAATCTTTTTACTGGATGATCATCAGTGAAGAGGCAGGCAAGAAACTGAGGCATATGACATCATCAAAGGTTGAATATTGAACCCTGTATTAGCTGTACTCCCTGTACGAGCAGGCAGCAGTTGCTTTCTGTCTTCCTTGCTCTTTCCTTTATGATCCTCACTGTTCACTTCTTTATAGTTTGCACTCTTTCCCTCTCTGCTGCAACTGCTGCACAATAGTTTCCCTCAGGAGGAATAAAGTTCTGTGTTATCTCCCGGTTATGTGCTTTACAAGGTGACCATGTTGTTACTGAGGAGCTCCAACAATAATTTATGATGTAAGTGTTTTCATAATTCTAGAATTTCTGCTCCTGCAGCTGCAGTGACATTACCTTAAAGGGGATCTGGGATGCTTTTCCTTATAGCCCGTCATATTTATAATCTTACAGTGTTGAATGTTTATATTAAAAGTGAGAAAAGTTTTCAGTAATGAGGGTAACTTATGTAAAGGTGTCAGACTGTTCTGAACTCTGTTTCCAGTGAGACGAGCTGAGGTCAGCAGGTGACAGATTTCTTTCTATGGTCATCTGCTTCAGCCAGTGTTTGGTTTGTCTGTTCTGGGCTACTGTAGAAACATGGTGATCTCCTTAAACAATGACCCGCTCCCTACGTAGATATACACTTTATTAGGTGCACCCTGCTAGTACCAGGTTGGACCCCCTTTTTAATTCTTGGTGTCACAGATTCAACAAGGTGCTGGAAACATTCCTCAGAGATTTTGGTCCATATTGACGTGATGACATCACACAGTTGCTGCAGATTTGTCGGCTGCACATCCATGATGAGACTGAGATCTGGTGACTGTGGAGGCCATTGGAGTACAGTGAACTCATTGTCATGTTTGAGATGATGTGAGCTTTGTGACATGGTGCGTTATCCTGCTGGAAGTAGCCATCAGAAGATGGGTACACTGTGGTCATAAAGGGATGGACACGGTCAGCAACAATACTCAGGTAGGCTGTGGTGTTTAAACCATGCTCAGTTGGTACTAAGAAAATCTCCCCCACACCATTACACCACCAGCAGCAGCCTGAAGCGTTGATACAAGGCAGGATGGATCCATGCTTCCATCTGAATGTGGTTTTTCCAATCTTCTATTGTCCAGTTTTGGTGAGAAAACCCGTGTGAATTGTAGCCTCAGTTTCCTGTTGTTAGCTGACAGGAGTGGCACCTGGTGTGGTCTTCTGCTGCTGTAGCCCATCTGCTTCAAGGTTGGACAAGGTGTTGTTGCTTCAGAGATGCTCTTCTGCACACCTTGGTTGGAACCAGTGCTTATTTGACTTCCTGTTGCCTTTCTATCATCTTGAACCAGTCTGGCCATTCTCCTCTGACCTCTGGCATCAACAAGGCATTTTGGCTCACTGGATATTTTCTCTTTTTGGGACCATCCTCTGTAAACCCTAGAGATGGTTGTGCTGAAAATCCCAGTAAATACTCAGACCAGCCCGACCAGTCCATTTTCAGGTGATTAATCACTAAGGAAAACACTTGTTATATTCCACTTCTGCAAGTACATCCCCTAAATCCAACACTGAACCTTTAATTAAGCATGTCAACATGTTCTAGTAGAAATCCAAAATACAAGTATGAATCTAAAAAATGAGCAAGAAATACATTTTTGACAGGTCATGCTTTGAGTATCTGTGAAGTCATGAGAGTTCATGTGATGTAAACTTGGTCACCTGCTGTTCGTGAAGGACGTCCAAAATCTGTGACCCTGCAGTCTGCACGCTCTGTACGTGCACCAACTGTGCATGGACGTGATAATAAAGGCAGGTGGAGTCTTTATAATCTGTCTTTCAGGGAGAACAAAGACACAAACAGCTTTAAACTCCTGGAGAGGAATTGACCTTCTTGTTATTCTGAAACGCGTCAACGTAAACAGACTGATGATTATGGTTCAGACAGGAGCAGCTGTATTAAACTGTGCTCTCCACGTCACTGCAGGGTCGGAGTCATCCAGCATGGCCGTAGTTCTTAGTCATACTGGAGTGGAATTGAAGCAGCGTTTTAGTTTTGTTCTGCAGACCACACAGAGCAGGTTTAAACTTGTGTGTTTCTTCAACATGAAGTTCAAATGTTTTTCTGACGTAAAAAGAAAAAACTGTAAACGTGTTTCTT